>NW_009259716.1:1120140-1183740 GCF_000687185.1 Egretta garzetta | reverse complement strand
CGGGCGGCGAGGGGCCCTGCCCGGGCGAGGGGAGGAGAGGGACGTGCAGCCATGGGCCCTGCCCAGGAGAGGAGAGGGACGTGCAGCCATGGACCCTGCCCAGGCGAGGAGAGGGACGTGCAGCCATGGACCCTGCCTGTGCAAGGGCAGGAGAGGGACGTGCAGCCATGGGCCTGGCCCAGGCGAGGCGAGGGCCATGCAGCCACAGACCCAGCCACGTGCTGCTCTCCTGGCGGCCCCCTCAGCCATGCCTCCTGCCGTGTGCTGCCCGGCTCCTCGTGCCTCTGCGGGGCAGGAGCCCCTAGGGCAGGCTCTGCTCGCTGACCAGGCTCTGCTCGCTGACCCGCTGCGCCTGGGGGCCATGAACGGGTCGCTTACTGGGCTGCAAGGATGAGGTTGCCAGAGTCAATAAAGCTAACTGGTGAACACACAGCGGCTGGATGAGGAAAATATCTATGCTGGTTGTATCTAATCCCTCCTGCTCCTCGGCTCAAGAATTATTTCCTTAAGATGGTTTTCCACCCTGTCCTTTGGTGTATATGACTCGTGTTGTCACAGAATTGGACTGGTTTTTCATTTCAGTTAAACGTTCCTGTAGCGTCCTTCATGCCTGCTTTTCCCAGTCCTGCCCCTTTCCCTCTCTTGTGCGAATCTGCAGTTACTCACCACTCGGCAGCAATGCTTATCAGCAACAGAGCCTCCATTTTAAAAAAGTACCTAGGATATAACTGAGCCTTTTGTTCTTATTCAGTAATTTGACCTCCATTGTAGCAGTAGTTTTACATTTTTCTTCTTTCCACTGCAGATGAAACAAAACTTGCATCCTTCCTTTAGTTAGAGTTGGGGGGCACAGAGAGAGTGTGTCCAAAGACTCAAGAGTTTGAAAGCTGTTTTTTAAACCAAGCTTTTCATTTTGCCAGCTTGCTACAGGGCTTAGTAATTTGGTTGTGCCTCAGGTTACTGCTTTCTGGCTTGCCTCGGTGTGTGTCCTGCATCAGTTTATATCAACTGCAAGTAAATTGGAGCAACCTAATTGTTCCCTTTGTTATGCAACGTGCTTCTCTCTGCTTGGTTTGATTAAAAAAGAAATGCATGAACTGTCATGCAAGCTACCAGTTAAAACAAGTTTGCAGAAGCAGATTGGTAGTTCACAGCTACACGTTATTTCACGTCAAAATTTCCAGGGATCCATTTTAAGTGTTTTGGAGGATAAAACACACCAAAAAAATTTAAACTGGTTCATCCCAATGTAAAAGAAAGAGGGAGGTGAGTTACTAAATGTATTTAAGTACTTGCCCAGAAAATAAGGAAATTAAGAGTTGCATAGGAAATTCTAGTGCAAAGTAGGAATAGTGGAAGTTTCTGCCTTATTAAAGCAGTGCAAGCAGCTTCGATACTTTTGTGTTTGTGGAAATCCTCTGGGGCAGATGGTGCCAAACTGTCTATTTTTCCACTATCCTATTCATAAATGATTAAAAAATAAATTTGTTCTTGGTATCAAAGATGTTGATGTATGAATAAACCTACAGACTAAGTATCTTTGAAGCCTGGTGTCAGAAAATTGGGTTATATGAAAAGAACTGTCTACATTACTAAAGAAACGTTTTTCAAAGTATGAACTTTCTACAAGATGAGGATAATTGTGGTGGTGGTTGGGGGAAATAGCTTAAGAAACCAGCTTTGCCTAGTAGATTGTGGGAATGGCAGCAGTGCAATGTGCCAGCATGAAAGCATGTTTATTCATATCCTTGATTTGTGTTTTTGCTCTGCAGAAACGAACGAATGGAATCAGAAGAAACTCTAGACACGTGGACCCAGGTTTGTGTCATGACTTTTAATAGTTAAACGTTAAATAGAAAGAGTGAGAAAGCTGTAACTCACTTTGTCAAGTTGCATTATGAACGCTGTTGTAATGCATGCAATGTTCAGAACTAACTATTGCTAAAGTCATGAAGGTATAAAGGGATTGCTCTCTGATTTCAGAGATAAGGTCAGCTGACTGAACTCCAGGGTTTTTTTCCTTGTTTTTTTAAGCAGTTCTTCGGTTCTGCCTGAACAACAAAATGCCTCTGGGCTTTTGGTTAACATGACCCACCCTACTGTACGCTGCAGTTTGAAAAGAAACAACTACGTGATGAAAAGCAGACAGTTGCTTGTAAAGCTTAGGTGCTGATCTGCAAAGTTGTGGGTATTCGTAACTCTCCTAACCATAGTGGTGCTCGGGGCTCAGCTGTGTGCAATATGAGTTGCTCTTTTGAAAGGCAGAAACCAATTGCAGTTTTATGTAAAATTTCAAAGGATTTTATTCCTCCTGTTAGTTTATAGTAGGTACCCTTGTGGAATCGGGGCAGCAGCAGCCCTTAAGAAAATGAAATGCTTGCTTATAGGCTGTGTACTTGAGTGGGTGAACGCTTCCTCTGGAGACCCATTATGTGTCTGTATAAAATACTCAGTGGTTTTCAGTGTAACTGTGTGATATTTTTGGTGCCGTTTTTTACGGTAATTACATTTCTGTCCTTTATGTTCCTTGTATAGTTTAATTACTGGAGATTTGTTATGCAGATATTATTTGGAATAAAACTAAGCTATGGATTATGAAATATTTCCAGATTGGGATACCCGAGAATAGTTGGAGTCAAACATTAAACAGGATGGCGACTCTGTGCACCCATTATAGCCTGGCAGAACTAAGCACTTCTCGAGAAGTAGGAATGCTGGTTGTGCCACTAGCATTGCAGCTGCCTGGGCTCTGAGGGCCTGAGTGTTGTAACTCGCTGAAGCAGACCACACCTTTCTTACTCAGTAACTTTGACATGTTTTGGAACACGTATCGGCCCTTCATTCCCTCTAGCAAAAAACATTGCTTCATGGTACCCCTAAATTGTTCCGTGTGTTGTTGACTGAAGCCATTAAGGAAACAAGAAGAAAACAAGCACCCTGTAACTCTGAAAATTAATCAAAGTGTTATAGAGTAATACAGAATAAAATAGAGGGGGAAACATCAAGAATATTAATTAAGTAATGCAGAAGAGGATAAGAATGCTTCTTCCAAGTGGGGCTGTTTGAGTTCTTCCCATTCAGTGGTATATGTTGCGGTGAAGTGTAATGTGCGCTTGCAGAAGAGTCCTTACAGGTCCAGATCTTTAACCATCGCCGTCTCATGCGGGTTCCTAAGAGGTTAAGTAATTGAGCTTTGAGAACCTTTTGAGTGCACTGGTGGTTTTACTTGCTGTTGAAGTCCAGTAGAAGTATTTACATGATCTTTAGAGATGAGTATACTTCAAAACTAGTTTTTATTGAAGGCAAAGCACCATTCAAATCACCAGAGCCATTGAGTTAAATAGATGTTTAAAAGCTGTATGAAACCGATGCCTAAAATATGGTTCTGCTCCCCCCCATCCATTTACCTATGCAGAACTGTTCTTTGAGTTGCTGGGGAAGTCTTACTGAGTGAAGTTCTTGGTCTCTGTTGCATTTTTTGAAAGCCAGTAGAAAAGCAGAACATCTGCGTTATGTTTAGGTCCCTTTATTAGAGAGAGTGTTGCAGAAGACTGTTTCACAGAATTGTTTCTGACATTATAATTTTTAAAAATAAGTAAATAATAGTATAATAATAAAAGTAAACAAAAAAGAAATGGGCATGCTAATGTACTCCATATGTATACTTTGTCAGTTTTCAAATAGAGTGAGATTTTTTATTTGCGTTTTGTCGGCACATGCATTCTGGGTCCTGCTGTACCTTGGTGGAGATAACTTTCAAAGTCATGAATGTCTTTGGTAAACTCCTGGCATCTGTTCTGCGTATTCTGAGTAATATTGCTCATCCTATTGCACACTGACTTGGGAGGCAGAAGATGCTATCCAGAGCGCAGCACGTGTAAGAGGCCGGTTATGTCAGGCATATGGTACTGCATTGATCCTAAGAGCTTTTCAGGAGCACTGGCATACAAATTTCTGGCAATCCTAGCACCAGGGTGCGCTTTTTGCTGAGAAGTAGTCAGAGTCAGAGACTGGAATCTTAATGTGCTGTTTCTTTTTAAATAAACCCCAAAAGTTCCCTGCCCAGACTGGTTTGTCTTTAGGAGGTTTATCGTGCTGCTGCTGCCTGTGTTGCATGTTGGGGTGCTGCAGCATGGGTGCTAGTTTAGGAAGCATGCATTTGCTGTGAATCAGGAGCAGGCACCTGCAGTGTCTTAATACCGATGAAGTTTGATATCAGCAATAAATGCCATTATTTTGGGCTGCGAGTATTTTAGCACAAACCTTTCAACATCGCCTTCTGCCTTGTCTCTCTTTCTGTTGTCTGGCTGTTTTAGTGAAGAATAATGAATGTGGGAGGCATAGCCTAGCCAAGCTGGTGCGCTGTGCTTCTCTTTTTATGCTTGTTAGAGCCAAATCCAGCTTTTACTGACACGGCCCTGAATGAAAAATCATCTAAGTTTGATGAAAAGTACTGTGAGTAGAAGGAGGGTCTAAACAAAACAGTGTGAGGATACTGGATTAAAATATCTTTTGTCTTCCGCTGGTAAAGCTCGTTGCTGGAGGAACATACCCGGCTGAGGTAGAATCATAGAATCATAGAATGTTTAGGGTTGGAAGGGACCACTAGTGGTCACCTAGTCACAGAATCACAGAATCGTAAGGGTTGGAAGGGACCTCAGGAGATCATCTAGTCCAACCCCCCTGCTAAAGCAGGCTCACCTAGAGCATGCTACACAGGACTTCATCCAGGCGGGCTTTGAATATCTCCAGAGAAGGAGACTCCACAACCTCCCTGGGCAGCCTGTTCCAGTGCTCTGCCACCCTCAGAGTGAAGAAGTTCTTCCTCATATTCAACTGAAACCTCTCGTGTTTCAGTTTGCATCCATTGCCCCTAGTCCTGTCGTTGGACACCACTGCAAACAGACTGCTTCCGTCCTCTTGACTTCCGCCCTTAAGATATTTGTATGCATTGATGAGATCCCCTCTCAGTCTTCTCTTCTTCAGGCTGAACAAGCCCAACTCTCTCAGCCTTTCCTCGTAGGGGAGATGCTCCAGTCCCTTTATCATTCTGGTAGCTCTCCTCTGGACTCTTTCTAGGAGTTCCTCGTCTTTCTTGAACTGGGGAGCCCAGAACTGGACACAGTACTCCAGGTGGGGTCTCACCAGGGCAGAGTAGAGGGGGAGGAGAACCTCCCTCGACCTGCTGGCCAACCCCCCTGCAGTGAGCAGGGACACCGCTAACTAGATCAGGTTGCTCAGAGCCCCATCCAACCTGGCCTTGAATGTTCCCAGGTATGGGGCCTCCACCACCTCTCTGGGCAACCTGTTCCAGTGTTTTACCACCCTCATTGTAAAAAATTTCTTCCTTACCTCTAGCCTGAATCTACCCTGTTCTAGTTTAAAACCATTTCCCCTTGTCCTAACACAGCTGGCCCTACTAAAAAGACGTTCCCCATCTTTCCTATAGGCCCCCTTTAGGTACTGGAAGGCCGCAATCAGGTCTCCCCGTAGCCTTCTTTTCTCCAGGCTGAACACCCCCAACTCTCTCAGCCTGTCCTCATAGGAGAGGTGCTCCAGCCCTCGGATCATTTTTGTAGCCCTCCTCTGGACCCGTTCCAACAGTTCCATGTCCTTCTTGTGCTGAGGGCTCCAGAGCTGGACACAGTACTCCAGGTGAGGTCTCACCAGAGCTGAGTAGAGGGGCAGAATCACCTCCCTCGACAAGCAGTACCCTACAAGCAATAAGTTGTTCATGGCTCTTTTGTTTGCTTTTCTTTGAAGTTTGGTTAAAAGTTTTGACAGTGACTGTTTCCTCCTCGGGATTTGCTTTGTGCTGAAGAAGAAGGAAGGGTAGAAGGAGAAGTCATTAATGGATGATGAGCCAGAGAAATTCCTGGGAAAAGAAACAGTTACGAAAAAAGAAATCTGTGCAGAGACTGTACAAAAAGAGATGTGTGCAGAAACTGTACAAGGAAGAAAAAATTGGAAAGCAAAAGAAAATATGGCTTTATGCCGTGCAGTGTGACTTCAGTGACCTGAACTGGTCCATCTGCTAGGTTTTAGGGGAGCAGGTTTTCGATAACCCTTCTTTGGGTTAATCAGCACAGTAAACGCCGTTGAGAGAATGGACCTGTAAATGCATCTGCACCCAGAAAGCCAGGAAAAATTTGGTCTAGGGTTTGTGTAGAAGATCATGATTCTGCTTAAACGTATTTGAGAGGTGATTGGGCTGGTGTCAGTCTGTGCCTGCGGTGGGCGTATGGAGTGACAGTTATATAACAATTTTTAGCTTTTGTAAGCAATGTCATGAAAACTTTTGTGCATGTGTTTGATTTTAAGCACGTGATTTGCACTGTTAACTTAAATGGCAAATGGACCATTCATACGTATATTTGTAAACATAAAGTAAGGCTTTTTATGTTTTCTTGGGAAGGATGATGCAATCCAGCCAATGTTTTTAATAGAAATAATTTTGTATGTTTTTTAATAAGAGTAAAAATGATTTTTTCTTTCTCTTTCTCGGCTATTGCAATAATACAGTCTATGTTTGCTAGCTTTTTATTTTTTTAACAGTATAAAGAGCCCAAATGTGATAGATGCACAGCTTGGTGGTTTTAAAACTGGTTTTACCCTAGCACTTCTGCTAATATAAATATTGGAACTTCAATCTCTAAAAGTGTGAAAGTATATTTCATATCAGAAGGATAAACTTGGTAAAAAATAGAACACTAGAAGCCTTATATTCAAGATTCATTGCAGATTAAACTGAAAATCCGATCTGTGAAAGTGTCACTGAGCATATTCTGACTTCTTAAATAGCTAGTATCTTCCTGAGCATGGATTAAAGGTTGGAAAACCTTAGTTCTGAGCTGAGGGACAGAAACAACAGGTCCTCTCCCTTCCAAGAAAGTAAAATACTGACTGGGGTTTTTTGGGGGGGGCCACAATATTAACAAATAATGTGTGCAGTGCAATAGCTTGGGCAAAGCTGTCAAGGTTCAAATAGTAATTTTAAACAGAGGTATTTGTATTTCTGGTTGGTGACTGGTCCATACTTGCGTTGTGAAGCAATCCTGTAATACTGATTTTACACAGATTATAAAGAAAAGGATCTGAAGAGAATAACTGGGTTTATGGCCTGAAGCGTATACATTAAAAAAAAAAAAAATCTGTGCAGGGAGAAGTATAGCACCAGAGATGTGTTTGTTTAATTAGACGTAGTGGGAAATGAGCTAGTGTGTGCTTTGTATTGTGTTGAAATTGGATCGTGGCATCTTTTAGCTAGGTTGTGTCACTGTTACACGTGTTCGATTACTAAGCAGCAGAAGCCTATTCAGATGTTTGCGTATTGGGGTAATGATTGCATCTCCTCTTCATGGTAAGAATTAGGGGATAGTGTAATGTTGGCTGTTTAAATTTCCTTTTCAGTTAAGAGTGAGGTATATTAGACCGTGAGGCATTTTGACAAATTCTGACAGGGTGTGCTCTGTGACACGCAAGTCTAACTCTGATTTCCACTTCAATGTTGCTCCAGCCATATGCCCAGCCAAAAGCAAAACCTGGCCTAAATTCAAATGCTGGGATACCCCAGCCTGCTGATAATTCTTTGCCAAGCCTGTAGTTGTTACAGATAATACTACTCTCTTTAACTGAGAATTTGAAGCATGTCTCTCATTTTCTTGCCTTGCGGACTATCCAGGCAAGTCCTTGGTAGACTTGATTGACTGTTGTCTGTCTCATTCAGCCCAGCATAGAGAATACCCTATTTCATGGAGAAGGAAAGATAACCTTCTGCAGCATGAGGCCCAGTGCTGAAAAACTGGCATTCAGGAATTTATCTCTGCATTTCAGCAATGGGGGCAGCTACCTGTGATTCTGCCTGATCCCTGGTGGCCCATTACTAACTGGCTGTCAATGTCATTGTTGAGAACAAGAATTTCTCTTGGTTTTAAGCCACAGAAAAAGGTCTACCAAAAATAAAAAGCCAGTATTAAACAAGCCCCCAGGACCTAGTTTCCTCATGAGAAGTGAGGAGCTGACTGATGTCGCTAATAGTATCTCCTCCTTATGACTATCTTCGTCAAGATGGATTACACCAAGGTAGCATTTTTTTCCTTTAGTAACGGAGTTTCTGTGTCTAGAATCAAGAAGTACACCGATAGGGGTTTTTCTGAGACATTCGGCAGCGTTACTTAATTATTTTTCCTGTCAATAAGATGGAGGAGTGAATAGCAATCCCTTTGTAATAGTTCTTGCCTTTCAGATGGAGTGGAGCAAACCATCGCAGGCCATTTGTTTCTGCATCTTCCCTCGGGACCTTGCTCAGAGGCCCACAGCCTTACTTCTTTCTCTGTTCAGTATCCATGGGGAGTAGGCCTGGCAGCACGGCCTGAAGTACCAGACTACACGTACGACGTACTTTTCAGCTTTAGATACTGTTTACATTGAACACAACCATGGGTTTTAATGGCTGACCAGAATGAATGTGCACGCGAAGGAGCAGCTGACTCTAAATTAAATTGGGAAAGCCTGGTGGAATACTGGAGGAAAGAGAAATGTTTCACCAAACTTCCTCTAGCGAAGAGTTTGTTGTTTGACAAGTTTGAGGTCTTTCCCACTGCTTATGGTATGGGATAACCTAATAAGGTTCCTAGCAGTAAAGGATCCATCGCATCCTGGGACTGACCAGGAGGCTTGGAGGCTTGCTGTGTGCAGGCTAACCAGAATGACCTGCTCGTTTATGTCCTTTTGACTTAGTTTTTGCAATTTCCTATTACAGATAAAAATGCAGCCCATGGCTTAAAAAATCCAGCCTATATGGCTTACAAAAAAAAAAAAAAAAAAGAGAAGTTACTAATTTAGAGACTTCAAGGAACTCAAGCATCTACTTGTCTTGAAAGCAAAGCCTGTCTAATAATTAACAATCATGATAAAGTGTGCGTAGTTTTGTGTGTCTTCCCTAGAGATGATTTTGTAATGTTTGTGGAACATTAGATTTGCTAAGTAGCTGAAGATTTCGCTACGCAGCAAGGTATTAAGCTACCGAACCAAAACCAAGCTTTGATTATGCATATATATAACACATACGGTTAACGTTTTTGGGGGGTCTATTGGGTTTTGGATGCTTTTTCTTTCCCCACACAGCATCTAAACGCTTTGTTCAGGGTGCATCTGTACACAGTGCACGTCTCTGGGAGTCTGTGTGAACCAGGTGGATCACCGGTGAGAACTGGTTTAACAGGGCAGCTAGGAGCGCGCTTGCTGCGGAAGGGAGAGAGGCAGTGCTGCTTGCTGACGTGCCCTGTCATTCTGAACGTTCCGGAGTCCCTCAAGGACTGGGATTGCAGTGGTGACATGACCAGCTCTTAGTATTGATAGGCGTGTTCTGGCACGCTTTGCATCGTGTGGCTGGGGCAGTGCTGGGGTTTGAGATTAGAGTCAGTGAATTTCTTTGTGCTCGCCGTGTTCTTAGTAGTTCATGGGACAGCTTCCTCCAGGTGCACCTCAGCAGCAGTGAATTCAGAGATCGCTGAATTGTGTGACCTGATTTGTGAGAACAAATTAATCTAGCTCACATATTTATTAAAAATACATACTATATTCAGGATCTTTGCTTTTTTCATTGCAGCGCTAGTGCCGCGTGCTGAGCTATTGTTGCTTCCCAAAATAATGAATTCATCTTCGTTGTGATACAAGAAAGAACATGTCTAATGTTTTGCACCAAGAAATTTTCCACTAATGCATTTCTGGAAGGCAAAGCAGAGTTTTGTCTTCCAATGAAGCATTTCAAATGCAGTTTAATGATTTTTATTTGGGTTGTTATATTTTAAATTAAATTTTTTTTTACGTTCCTGTTGGGAAGAGGTATTTTGAAAGGTGCCTGTCCCTTTGGCATCTCAGCAGCGAGCTAACATTCAGAGAAGAACATAGCCTTTAGCCTTTTCTTTTAATTAAACATCAGAAGACCCAGATGCCAAAGGGTGAAATACATTTATTTTGTCAAACTCTTTCATCCTTGTCTGTTTGGATTGCAAGATTAGTTTGTAGTTGAGCAATTCAGGCTCTTTTGTCTTACTGGCTGTATTTTGGGCACTGTGTCTCTATCTTGAGCAACCAACACTTTATTTTTCTCTTAGAGAACTAATGGTGTTTAATACACGCCCGGCATGTATTAGCATAGTTCTTAAGGTGAGGTGGGTTGAGTGTCCTACAGTATCTTGCCCTCTTTCTGCATAAAGCCACTCTGAACATGGACTGTTCCTGGATAAATACAAGGGAGTTAGCAGGCAGAAAAAAGGAAAAGATTAAGATGAAAGTGGGCGAAATGGGCATACAAGTGTGATCAATAAAGCAAAAAACCAAACTGTTTTGCGTTTTACACATGCACACAAAGAGTAGTGCAGCACTATTTAAAAAAGAAAAGAAAAAGAAGAAAAAAGCAACGAAAAAGGCATGTGCAGAAATCGCCCAGCCCACAGTTGCCTTTAGTTACCATGGCAAGTAGAAGAGAATTGCAGAGTGTTTTGATGAAGTTTATTGGGACTTAGAAATCTCTGACTCATCTTCAAGAGGAGTATTGCATCTATCCATCTGTTTTCGTATCTGATTTTAATCTTCAGGGTACTGTCATGCTCAGAAGGCAAAACAAAGATAATAAGGCAACGAATGATTAAAAATAGTCAAGTTTCTGAATTTTAACAGTACTCTAAAGCATATGGTTTCTTTTTTTGTGGCTCACTCATTTAACTAAGTAAGTATTTGATCACTACTTCAAAGTAGTTCTCACACAAAGAATTTGGGAAACATTGTGGAACTGAAAGCAGCCGTCCCATGGGAGAAAGAGGGCTGCTGAAAGTTTGCCGAAGAGAAGCTCCCAGAGCTGCCTCTGCTGCTGCCTGAGGAAGGTTTTGCAGCTTGGGCCAGAGGCAAGAGCCTGAGAAACTGATGCTGCTTTTCGGGAGAACTTTTAATCTGCTGGCTCCTTTGAGCTTCCCAGAGGAGAGAGGGGTGAGGCTGAGTTAGGCTGCAGGCCAAGCTTGCCCAGGAGCCCATTAATGGGTGCTTAAGCATGGGGCGAGGTGGTGCGTACCCCACCCGGTACCGTGCGGTTTTGTCTCTTAGCTCTTTGTTTTTCTTCCACGTTTTACCACTCATGACCACTTTTTGAAGCAATCTAAAATCTTGGCATTCACAACACCCTGAACTGTTACTTTCACCATCAGCTGCGTGAATAAAGCAATTCTGACTGGTTGCGTTAAGCCTGCTGGCTGTTACTTTGACACCTCCTATATTTTTGGACCAAGAAGGTGAATAACCGATGGAGAAATAATGAATACTTATCTCTCTGGTCAGTGTCACTGTGCCCCTCGTGAGCGGTCTCTGTCATATTCCCTTCAGCCATCTCTCCTCCAACCTGAAGAGCCATGGTCTGCCTAATTCTTCTGATGCAGAAGCTGTTCTCTATGTCTGACCATTCTGTTTGCTTGTCTGGCGTACTTCTAAGTCCAAAGGTGGTCGGTCTTTCTGGTTCTGTGGGCTGCTCTGAGAAATTCCGTGGCATTGGTACACAGCAGATTTAGATTATGATCGTAAAGAACTGATTTTAAAGAATACTCAGCAATTACTCCAAGGTCCGTGTTCATGTATGAATATTCAGTTATGTCTTACATGAAGTTAGGAGCACGTGACCTCCAGGGGTTCCTCCAGCCATTTACTCTGATTTGTAACCCTATTGTACTGGCACTTCAGTTCATGAAAGCTTCCTTTAATTCATTGCAAGCAGTGTTCTTGTTAAAGATAAATTTGTACCTTCTACAAGACTTTATCCACTTTTACTCCTGTTTCAATACTGCTTAGTAACTTTTTGAATAACGCAAGTCCAAGCACAGATTCCCTTGGGTGACCCCTTTGGAAACCACCTTCTCTTTTTTAAAAAATATTGCTGTTTGTCCTGACCTTTACTTGCTGTCCTTGCTGCTGAGTTACGTGGCGGGAACTTTGCCTCTCATAGCCTGAAAACTGGAAGAGTGCCTCATGGTGAGTCCTGTTAAAATTATTTTGCTAGTCCATATCAATATATAATCTTGATCTTCGTGTTCATTGTCTGCTTCAAAGAACGCTAAACAATGTCCCCAATTTTCCTTTAAAGGGTATTTTTAGTCTTTACATTATATTTATTCTTATATTTGCAAATTCTGTTTTCATTGGCTTTACCAGTCTGCCGTGTGCAAACGTCAGATCTCCATGCTGGGACATCTGCTGGTTACAGCCGAGCTGCTTTAGAACGCCGCTTTGCACGTAACCTCCCATTTCATGGTATGAGACTGTTTTAAGAAATAGGTGCAGATCGCAATTAAACAACTTGGCAATTTCATATCTGAAGTTGTTTAGTACCGAGTCTTTCCAAGTAGCGACAGTATAAAAGTTGATCTGATTGATTTTTCAGTAGAATCAATTCAATCAACCCAGTTGTTTTAACCCTTTGATGCGGTTTCTCCAGGAAGGAAGGTAGGGTGCCCCTATACGGGATTCAGAGAAAGCTCTGGAGTTCAGCCCTCATCGCTGCTCTTGCTGACCTGCAAATAAAGAGAAGATGTTTTCAGTCTTGCACTTCTCATAACTCACATTTCTTAAGCTTTAGTGTGCAACGGGGAATTAGGTAGTAACCTCATTACCTGATACCTTGAAAATGTGCCTCAGTTCCAACAACCTTAGAAATTGTTCTTTAAGCAGCCCATTGGAATAGGAGATGCGAGGAGAGGAGGGAGGGCGAGGCGCTACGTACGGAGCACGGTTTTCCTTCCAGAATAACATCTCACCCCTGGAAGGAGCAGTCATCTTGTGCATTGCGTGTTGATCTTGTTAATTCTCCGTTTCTGGCGGTATTGATTGAAATCCTGTAGTTGTATATCGCCCTGCACATGGCTCAGGCATCTGAGAAACCCTGATTGATCAACTGAGCGCAAAGAGCTGGTGCTGGGATTTAAGTGCGTAAGGGGTGTTCTTTGTCAAGGGCAGTATTTTGGGGAGAAAGAGCCCACCCCAGGTGTTCTGGTGGTGTCAGTTTGATCTCTGGTGATTCTCTGATGTAGCTACAGGCTCTGCTGCCACAAGGTATGGTGCTTTTTCCCACCCAGGTGTTCCCTCATTGCCCTTTCCTTTGAATCTAATGGTCATCCGGTCACAGAGCTAAGTGGCTTCAGGGATAATGGAAAACTGGTCACGGGAGGTGGTGGTGATGGGGAAGTCAGGGATTTTCTCTCTGCTTGGGCTACTGAACCAGCTCGGTCCTGAGGCTGCAGAGGGGGGTGCGACAGAATCCACTCGTCCCAGGTTAGATGGAATGCCAACCCATAGCCTTTATTGCTTTCTGGTGTGGGTTATGTCCTAACAAGTTACTCACGGTTTGCTGGGGTATATAATCCACAGTCAGTCCAGAAGCAGAAAATAGAAGGGGTTTCTTGGGGGAGGGAAAGAAACAAAAAGTTTTTAAGATGGAACCAGGTTATTATGGCAGGATGGACACCTTGACAGGGGACTGGGCTTGATTCCCATCTTCAGTGCCTATGATCATTGACCAGTAACCTTGGTTTTGCAACAAAGATCAAGTGATTGTGGATTATTTTATTGCATGTTTTCATTTTTATCTTAAAACCAATACTGATTAATATTTATTCATCTTCTGATTAATATTTATTCATCAGGTGATCAGTCTTCAAGGTAAGGACTTATTTGTATGTAAACATAGAAAAATAAGCTATTTAATTTTTTAAACAATTCTTAAAATTTATACTAAAAATTGAAAATATTTTTCTTTGATAAAATGGGAGGGAGTTTGCAGAAATGTTAGTGCATCCAAGTAGGACATAATTTTTGATACAGCTGATCCTGCTAGAAAAGAAAGGGTGACTTCTAAGTGAAGGCAGTGAGACCAGATAATACATAAGACACGTAACATTTGTATACTCGGTGGGTACTTACAATGTGTTGTGAATGTCTGTGTATAGGCATGTCAGCTGAGGCTGGGGGTACTGCAGCTAGGCTGGGGGTACTGCAAATTCATGGAAAAGCTGGCGGTATCACAGGGCACTCTGCCTTTTGGATTCCTGAGAAGTTATTTTCATAGGTTGCCAATGCTTTGAAAGTGCAAAGTACGCAGCAAAAAACCAAAATCACAAATATATATTATATAGGGATAAACAATTTTAACTACATCGCCGTAACAGTGAAATGCATGCGCATCCTTTTCTACTTTTATAGCAGAAATATTTTGTAAGGAAAGCAAGTTTTGTTCTCTTTTCCCAGACAAAATAAGTTATTCGCTGTAGCCCGTACGCACCGGAAATCCGTAGGCATACTTCCTGAAAGCAGGCTTGTTTTAGCCGAAGCAACCGTGTCTTTTCATTGCTTAATATAGTGCCACAGTTCTTGGCAGCGCTCATCTGCAGAGGCTTCCACGCAAAGGAGGTGTGTGGTGGCCCGGGGTTTGTCTGCGTGTAGGTTCACAGCTGTCGGTTAGGAAGAGGTGTCTGCCGTAGCCAGGGCGGAGGCCGCGGAAAAGAAAAATTGCTCCGAGAGGAAGATCACAAGAGTGCTTAACTTTAGAAAGCTGAGGGATTATGAAGCATTATGAAGGGGGTGCGTGCAGGAGGGATGATCCGGCCCTTTGCTGGAGCCTGCCTGCTTTGCCCGGCATCGGCCTCTTCCCCCTCACGCTGTGTAATGATCCGAAACTCCTCTCTTGCCAGGGCGTTTATTTCTTGTAAGCAGCAGAAATGGAGAGTACGGTCTTTAACTTAGGGGCAGATACTATTGGTTCATACTGAGCACAAAAGAAATTGCATGGAGATAAATTAATTTTCATTTTTGCAGTGCTTGATGAATAAAATCTCAGTGCGTTTTCAGCAATGTGTGTTTTTAAATTTTATTTGTGACCTGTGAAAGATCCTGGGTGGCCTAGGTGTGTGTTTTCACGGGTTCTGTTGTGCAGTTACCCCCTTGCTGTCCTTGATCGTTATTTTAGTGCATGGTCCCTGCACACCGGCGCGTACAGCGCCGTCAGCAGGGTGACCGGTTCCATTTGTGCCGAAGAGACTCGTTGGGAGGTAGGGCTGCCTCCTGTCTCGCCGTGCTCTCGGGCACGCCACAGGTGAGGTTTGGCTATCATATGCTTACTGCAGTGTATTTCTTTTGTTAGAAAGGACAACGTTTATGTTTGTTTATATTTAATTGACCAAGATCTTTTCAAAATCAGTCGGTCTGTGAATGCTCAACACCAGAAATTGCCTAGGTCTTGCACAAGGTTCATGGCGTTTCACAGCATTAACTTCAGTTTCCAAAGCAGGGCTTTTGTTCTCGAGCCTTTTCCCCTCTTACTGCTTGCTGCAGAATCACCCTGGGCAGGCAGAAGATGGTATTGACAGTATAGCTCAAAGTGATCAGTCCCATGGAATGATGGATTTGCCTCTTCCAAGATTTGTCCCCGTTTTTCAGATCTTTTTGCCGCGCACAATCTGCTGCTGCCTGGACACACCTTCGTAGCTCACCTGTGGTGTCTGCCCAGCTGAGTTGTTAGCGCCTTAGGGCAGGTGCTCCTTTAAACAAATACGCATTGAGAACGCCGTGCCTCTGTCGCCCACATGAAAAGATGTGATAATTAACACTGGTTAATTTTCATACCTTATGCTTCTATAAAAGCAGCAGCTCGTGTACCACACGTTTTAATTCACATGCCCAAACTCTGGTTTGCTCTATTTTAGAGAAAATAGTGAAACTTCTTAGTTTTGAGGCAACATTATTTTAAAAATTTGTATCCCCAATTCACCTGCTGGACTGCATTGAAATGATGAGATTTTATTACTTTGTCGAAACAAATGAAAACTGTATTTTTGCAACCTGATTGTTCTTTGTTGTTTAGTCACATAATGAGACACTTAGCACTCGGGCATTTCTAAGGTTTGTTCAGAGTGCTGAGACTCTCCTCAATCCAGACAACTCCAGGTCCCTTGCTCTCTCCGAGATCGCTGCCTGCGTCGCTGCAGGTAAGGGCTAGAGGCCTGAGTAAGCGTTCAAAGTTGAAGTTGTACAAACCACGTGTCCTTAACGCTTCTTTGGTGGAAGACGCGCTGTGAAAGGGGACAATAGTTTTCACCGATCTGTGACCATTCCAAAGCCAGCGACCTCCCCAGCTCTCTTTGCTTCCTTTCAGGGCAGTCCTGGAGAGCACCCTCTTTTTGTGACAGAGGGCGAACTGCAGGCGTCAGAGTTTTAAACGCCAGGTCCCTGGTTTTGAGTATAAGTAATAAGACACGATGTAGGAATTGTATAGGAAACTTACATTATTTTAAACATCCTTTCTTGATTCTGCCGTCCACAGTTACCCATCTGGCATGGGGCATGCCCAGGTTTTCCACATTAATGTGCGAAGGTTTGTGTCAAGCTTAAAAAAAAATAAATATATATATATATAACACCAGATCTACTGCATCTGTCAGACTGTAGTTAGATGGGGACTTTTTCCTCTGCCCACATGAAGTCATTCCACTAATTCCATGAAACCTGTGCTGATTGACACTGGGCTGGGCTGGTTTCAAGGAATACTTATTTGACTAATAGCTAGAGAAAATGAGCACTACCTGTTATCAGGGGGAAGTACCTGCTTCAAGGGCAAAATATATTTAAAAATATATAAAAAAAATATAAAAAACAATTTGACAAGTGCCGATGGAGCTGGTGGCCCTTGACCTTTCTAGTGCTTCCGACAATGGGCTCCTTTATTGCCGCAGGTACATGCGGCTGTACAAAAGCAAACGTGTGTGTGCTAAGAGAAGCCTGAGTGTGTGATGATGCCCAGGACAGCTTCTGAGAACGTTTGCTGTGCACACAGCACACAGGAACAGGTTGGCATTTGTATGTCAGTGGATTCATTCCGCAGCGTGCTTAACTCATTTTCAGATTGCTTTTGCTCTGTTGTAACATTTTGTCCCCCTACTTCCCAAAATCTTTGCAGTTTCTTTTTCCTTCTGTTCTGTTTTGAAAAACAAAAAAGAAATCTCAACCTGAGGAGTGAATCTGTGAATTGTGAGCAGGAACACCCCTAAGGGCGTGAGAGACGAATGGTCATCGGCCACCGAAATCATGACGGGCTCATTCCTCTCCCAAAAGGCGGCCCTTACGGCTCTCTCAATGCTAGAACCATGGCTGTTGAGAAGCATTTCTGCAGTGCCTGTTTTTGCAAGCACAGAGGCAAGCTTCCAGGCTCCTTAAAGTGAATGTCACCATGTGCCAAATGTCCCTGCTTAGGAGCGAAGAAACAAAATGCCTTCTGTTAGAGTTATTTTTCTGAATAAAAAATGAAATTCTGAAACCTCAGTTTGGGTTCTGAATTTTCCTAGCTAAAATGCTTATTTCTGATCAAAATAAATGACAGCTATATTTATAGGAGCACTAAGCTGGGCACTAAGTTTGGCCCTGGCTTGGAAGACCTGAAAACTTGCAGCTGCTGCTGAGAAGGGCCTGGCCACCTCCGTGAGCATCCGTGTTCCTGTGCCACTGATGCTAATAATGCTGCTCATATTGTCACTGTGCATAAAGAGGGAGTTACCCTCAAATATCTTGGCTCAAATGTTTTCTCAGCAAAGTCAAGTGCTGATTTTTCTGGGCAGGGGAAGACGTCCATTTGTCTGTGCATCGTTCTTTGAGCAAAAAACCCCTACTGTAACATAAAAATCCGTGTAGAAATAGTTCAGAGTCCCACAATTTCAAAAATGCAACCGTGTAAATGGAATACCTTGTTTGTCTTCCTTGTCATGAACTCCTGCTATGACCTGCAATGTGGTTCCAAGTTCCATGTGGATCTTATCTGGGAAATGGAGACAGAGCTACTTATCAGGAGGCTTTTTGCTGACGATCAGCTCCACAAAACCTGAGGCGGCACAAGGATTTCCCGCGTTGGGGTGTTTTTCTGTTTCTGATAACAAGTTGTTGATCAGACCGTTAGCAGACAGATTTTTTCCTCCCACGCATCTTCATTTTAGTTGACGGTTGACCATTTTTGCAGAGGTCTCTGCCAAGAATACAGCTTATATATGCATCATTAAGGAGAAATGGTGGAAAAACCAAGTCTTGGAATAATTATAGAAGGTTTGACAGGTAGTGAAGGACTGGAGGGAACCCTGAATGCTGCTTCAAGAAGGTTTCTAAGGAGGTGCAAGGGTAGGAGCAGCTGAGGGGGGACAGTCACAGAAAGCAGGGCTAGGGCTGTAAAAAAAATAAAACAACGTCTTCAGTACTTTTATTTGTCCTGCAGGATGACAGTCCTTAAATCTTCTGTTCTGTGGAAGTGGAAAAGAAATGTGAATGTTGATCAGGTGTGGTTTGAGGTGCATTACAAGTTTGGCACCTGAGTTAGGAGATAGTGAAGATTTTTGCCCCCCCGGTGCTTGCAGGTTCTCTGCTTGTGGGAGAGGGCCCTGCCAGGGCTGCTCTGCTTGCACGCCTGTATAAGCAAAGCTTAAACAGTTGGGTAAGGCTTGTGGTAACTGTTAAACGTTTTAATAATCAGCCTGCCGAAGTTTTCTAACTTAAAATTGAGTCAGGCAGCAAACTCGGGGTTGCGGTTCGTCATGTGACAAATATTGAGACCTATGGAAGAGTACTCAGAGGCAGAACAGCAAAACAGAAGGCAAACAAGTGAAATACCCAAAGCTGATTCTTGGGCACGGTCAGCGGCTCAGTCGTCTTGCCTGAACGTAAGGCTTATAAGCAATATCTAAAATTAGAACTTTTAATTATGGTGACATACAAAAATAATGACCTACGACTGGGAAACTTAGAAGTTCAATTAAAATATCCTCGGTGAGGTGTGCCTCTGTACTTACTTATTGTATTAATTTTGTCCAATAGTCATTATTTAAATCATTGCCTCACTGAGGAGTGCATTTAGAAGACTGCGCTGACATGTTCCATGTACGTGAGTTTGTAACTTGCCATAAGTACTTGGCCTAAAAGTAAAAAAACCCCGCCTATTTTCTCTTGCACCATTAGTGGACAGCCCTAGAAACTGAAGGTGAGTGGGTGTTGTAAGCGACTACGTGGTGGTGCGCTTCCCGTGTCTCCTCACCAGCTGAGCAGCCCTTCTGGACAAGTTTTGGTTTTGGCAGAAACTGTACGAAGCTGTTGACTGCCGCTAGTTGTGGAGATAGATTGCACTGATTAGGAATTAAGCAGCAGCTCTCTTGATAAGTGCAAGAGAAGAGGATCCAGTTTACTGTTAATTCTGCACCAAAATCACTAGGAATGGGAATTTTAAAGGCTGACGCTAGCAGAGCTGATTTGAAGAACATACAGAGAACGCCTAAGGACTTTGTTTTCACATAGTCCATGCGCAGAACATAGCGCCCCTTTAACTAGCTGTTACTGACACTAGTACTGGGCCAAAAGAGCTGGCAAGGCCGCTGGTTTGTGCGTGGATGCCCAGGCTGTGCTGTAACTGCCCACCCGCTCTTCGCCCTGCTGCCTCATCACCCCCTCTGTTTTTCTCGTCCCTTTTTCATCGCGATTCCTTGTTACTGTGTTATCTGCAGTTATGCTCCCTGGTCTGAAACCTTCGCAGTTGAACTCTACTTGCCACGGTGTAAATATGGATTTTGGATTTCTTCACTCTTCTCTCCAAACGAGGTCTCTTTTGCCTGCGTGCCTGCGGCTCGTGCTGTTAAATGATTCACGGCGCGGTGGGTCACCGATCAGGCCTGCACTGCGGCGGCGCGATGCGATGCTGCCCTGGGCTGCTTTGCCCGCGTTTCCTGCGTGGAGGGGGAGGGCGGCTGCCAGGCACCGACTCGGGGTTGAGATGGAGCCCCTGCTCTGCTCCGGGCTCTGAAGGCTTGGCAGTCGTGCCCTCTCAGTCTGGTCCTCAGCACAGCTGCATTCCCTGTCTTTGCAGGTACAAAAACATAAACCAAAAAGGCTTAAAGCAAGTTCAGGGTGTCCAAACAGATACCAAACCCACTCTTTTGGTGCAAGAAAAGACAGAATTAGTGAGGCTTCGTGGCATTTCCTATAGGAAAGGCAAATGTCGTCGTGTTGAGATTCTGAAACATTGAGGTGTGGCCTTGTCAGTCTAAAGTTCTGTTTCAGACCCAAAGCATCACGGTGTCAGGAGGCTTTCCTCCATGACATGAGTGGGGTTTGGATCAGGTTATAAATATTTGGTGACCAGGCTGTGTTTTCCCTAGGGAAAAGGAAAGTTTTCCTGCAAGACTTGTAGGAAGGAGGAATGGATGTTTAATGCAGCCAAAGCTGTTTACGTCTCTGTGCTAACAGCGTCTCGTGTACCCACAAATTCACCCTTGAACCCCGGTCTCCTATGCTCCGTGTCATTATTCTGTGTGTTGAAATCATCCCTGCCCAAAGCACAAACCACGTTCTGCGTTGTTAGGAAATAGCAGATGCTCGAATCAATTTTGACAGATAGAGGTCATCACGGGGCATGCATTATGCATGTTGTTAGCAAAAAATAACGTTTTTGCATCTCTGCATGAAACTCTGAGGGTCCTTCGGTGCTGTTCGTAGCTGCAGAGCTGCTGTAAGCAGTACCTGTAGTTCGTATGTTCTTGCCATTTCAGACAGAATGGCCATTCTCACCCATTATGTATGATGTGCTCTCTACAGCATAACCTTCTTCTGTGACTCTCAGCCATGAGATGAAATGCTCAAACGTGTGGTGTGGTTTGTGAAAGGTTTTATTTTTCTGTAACGTTTACGTTGTAAACCCTGGCTCTCGCGCGATTCCTGGTTTTCTTGTGAGCTACGATTTAGATTGTCAGTTTGTGTTAGATCTGTGACCCCGAGCTTGGCTGGGAGGACTTTGCTAGGAATCTGGGGGTTTTCCTGGTTTCAAGCGAAGTAAATGTCAGCTGTCTATTGCTGGAATAACTGGGTCAGTTAGCTTTTTGATTTCAAGGCTGGAAACTGCCAGGCTGGTTTTGCACCTCTAAATTAGGAAGTTTCCTGAGAAAAACTTTCCGTCTTGTGGGAATCTGACCTCATGGAAGCCAGTGGGATTTTTGCCATGAATAGTGTCAATGTGTGGCTGAAATACTCACCTTGTCCTTTGTGTTGGCATTTTATCTGCTTTTAGACATATCCAGGAATAACGTTTTTATGGCAGATAGGTTCCCAGAAGTTTTCTGCAGTTGTCAATGCCCTCCGTACGCAGTGATGCACATCGCGATGGCGGTGCCTGTAATGCTTACCGTTATCATATGGCACATTTTAGTCATTAATGCGTAATGTTTCTATACCATTCCTGTCACAAATCATCCGTAATTACAGGCAAAACATCTCAGGTTTCTGTAGCATCCTGCTTTTTCTTGTCTGCATTATTATATTACAGCAAGTACTCAGGGTGCTTAACGAGTGTATTTGTGATGAATCCATGTGCCAATTGAGAATGAAATTTCAGGATAGATAAGGAAAATATTCCGTATCTTGTCTGCCTGAACTTCAGTAAAGCAGTTGGCGCAGTGCCTCAGAGGATTTGATCTGTTATGAGAGGAGGCTAAACGAACGTGGCTCGTTGAGCCTAGCAAAGCGAAGGTTAAAAGGGGTATGAGTGCTGTCTGCGACTGCGGCGTGGAAAAACAGCACTGGCAAGGGCAAGAACTACCCAGGCTGCTGCCTCTAGGCGGGTGTGAGCTGGCCATGCGCTGCTGTACACTGGGAAGCAGAAGATTCTAAGTGCTGGGAGAATAAAGTTCTCAAATGAGCAGTAGCAACAAACAAATTAGCTTTAGGAGAGGCTTGGTGGAAGATTGCACAAGCGGTTCCCCGAGATAAGGGTGGAGGGCTTGATCCATCACACCTCAGGGCTGACCAGGTTCTGTCCAATTAAACGCACACCATCGCGGTGTTGATGTGCTGCGCTGTTTCTGAGCTGCGATATCAAATCTGTAACTAAATGGTGAGAAGGAAGTTGAGTATTCTGTTTGGAGCTCTTTACCTCAATCTGTTAACTTTTCTGTACCCCATTTATTTCCTCCATGCTTAGTGGTGATATATGGGGAGTTCTGTAAGAAGAACATTTACCCATGGGAAAACAGCTACTCCAGAACAGTTTGTGCTTAACAGTTTGTGCTTGTTTCTGACTAAGTCAAAGGTTTCGTTCAGTCTTTTGTTCCTGGAAAAAAAAATTATTTTAAAAAATGTTTAAAATCACGTGAGAGGGACAGGTCCTTTTGATGATATTCTCATAGGACGAGTAAAGCCCATTAGCTGCACATTCACTGCTTTTCCACCTGTGATCGGTGCAGGCGGTCTCCGCATGTCCGGTATGGCTGATGCCGGAACAAATGCGATCTCTGTGACTCGGACACTCCTGCTGCCGGAGAGTGAATTTACCTTCAGTGGTTGGGCTTCGAGGTACAAAGTCCTTTTTGTGATCCGGGTCAGATCTAATGTGTGCTTAAATAATTAGCACCAGAAAGTAATTTCCCTTGTTTATACCTGCGTCTTTGGTCAGTGGCCTTGAAGCGAGCACACAGTATCATTGCTAAAGCGGGTGAATGAAGGTAATTAATGAAATCGCAATATTCCTCCGTATTACTGCAGCGTAGGGAATCCTCGCCATTATCCCTCCCGTTCCAGAGGCTGGTTTGCGTGGTTCTGGTGACAGCGCGCGTACGTTGCGCTAGGCAGCGCGTATGCATAGCGGGGACAGCGCTGAGCGCAAAGATCGAGGTAGACCGAAGACCACAGCTGCATAAAAATAGGCGGTGGAATTGCAGTAGAAGAATAAGATGTGTTGGTCACCATAGTAGAAAGCAGCGGTAGCACGTCAGCGCCGTAGCTGTCGCAGTTTCTGTAGGCGTTACAGCAAAGAGGTTTTAAGGAGGGATCTGAAGCAAGATAATGGACTTTAGGACCAAGACCCTGACGTGGAAGCCAATTTAAATGAATAGGATTATTTCTAGTGATGTCAGGAGGTGTTAGATCAAACCTTCCAACGTTGTATCTGCCAAGGGAACTTTATAATCAAAACTGCTGTAGGATTTTATGGAATTAAGCGTATTGAATTATACACAAGTATTCTAGGCGTGATATGTTTTAACATGATTAATTCTGTGTTATTTTTGAATAATTCTGCTCATTGACACAGCGTGGCTTTTTTTGCACGTTCCCTTGGCCTGCTTTTCAAAGATGCCAATAATTGTGATTACCAGTGCAACAGAAATAAGAAGTGATTTTACACGCGTGTATGACTGAGAGTTTCAGAAGTATAGTCTCTTTAAAAACCCCAGATTTGCACTGAAAAGTGCATGAGAGTATTTCTTGACTATCGTCTGATGAGATCCATACAAATGTGGCATTTGCAGTATGTTGGATCTGCCCACTACAAGTGTGATAAACTAAATCGGCCCGTTTCATGACATGAACAATTCTTCGTGCGTTTGTTTTGTAAGTATGTCTCCAAGATGAGTGCGTGCTTGCAGTTTGTTTATGGCATTTGCAGAGCTATCATTTATGTAGTGATGAGGGAGTTCCCTTGCGTTAGGGCAAAGTTGTCAGCTTTGAGTAGATGCGTGTACGCAGCGTTGCTTCTATTTGCCATGCGCGAGATGCAGCCCTTGTTGGTGCTGAATCGGTGTCTGAAAGCATGACGGCCTTCGGCTGAGAAGTAAAGCTCAGTCTGGTATTTGCCGCAGTGGAATAGTGGCTTACTAATGATTAGGTGCTCGTTTTAAGTACGCCAGGTAACTTGGAAAAATAGTGAAAGTTATGGTGTCATTTGGGTTGAGTAACATAAGAGTTGTTATTACTTTGCTTAACATTTCATCAGCACTTTGGATTAGTATTTATTAAATACAGAGCAGTAATTACTGAAGGTGACCTCTTTCATGTTCCATACAATTTCGAGGAGATCATGAATATTTGTATTTCTTGCAACCTAAATTACAGTAGCGATCTTGCAGCAGAAATAGGTCCTTTATAGGGCTGCTGGTCCTTTGTGGTTAGAATTAAGTTCATCATGACTCTCCAGCAAGAACCTGGTTAAATGTGGCAGCCCAGCTACCTTGACTTCGCATGCTTTCGCTCTTACTTGTATTTATTAATGCACATTCTTACCAAATCTTACTTAACCCAAAATGTTCTGGTTAAGATTATAAATGGATATGCCCACTTAATTGTAGCAATTTTTAACGTCCCATGTGTAGTTAGAACTTATTATGTGTAGTTAAAAGATATTATATAAAGTTTTATTTAAAGACAGAGGGACAGTAATTAAAAATAGCTCTGTTCTGTTAAAATGACGCCTTCCTTGGCAGTATAAAGAGTGGGAAAAATGCTTTTCTAAAAGTCTTTACTATGTTTGTTATGGAGTGGGTGGCACTTCATTTGATTTCAAGTATTATAATACCGCAGCACACTCTTTAAGTGCCGTCCATAATGCTTTAGAGTCGTTTTTTAAAAACGCTATTATAGTTACAAGAACCTGGAGTTACTGTGCCCACAGTTTTCTCTTCTTGCTGAAATCCTTCCCCCTGCCCTCCGTTTGATACAGCTTGTGGAGGGTTCTTGAACTGCAGTTACAAACAGCGATTTAGTTCTTTGTACAGGCAGAGACACCAATCTTTGGCCAAAATATTTTGTGTCTTGGGAAGTGGATCGCTCCATTTAAAAAAATAAAGAATTACAGATCAGCTGCCTGGATGCAGCTAATGTTGATGGGAAAGGGCTAGTGTGCAGCTGGAGTTCTTGTCTTGAAAATGAAACTTCCAGCTGATCCAGGCTTTGCGACGTGTATCTGAAAATATTGTCAAAACCTGAGAGAAGACAAAGGCTTAGGAGAAGCCTGGGAGGTTTGTCATCCTTGCCGTCTTGGACACGGTTACATCAGCTTTTTGGTGATACTGATCTCGAGCTGATGAGATTATCCGTATTGGTGTCTTTAATAGTAGTTTATCCCAATTTTTGCCTTGAACTACAAAGATAGCCTTCATCCTTGAACCTTACGCAGAGCCAGGGGTGCACATGTAGAGCAAAGAGCCTCCATAGACATGAAACCACCTTTACTCCAAGAAGGGAGGACAAAGATGTTTATTTCAAAGTTGTTCTTCTCTATTAGGTCGTACGTGGCACAGTACGAAGGCATTGCCTTGGGGCCTTAGTCGGGTGCCTGTTAAGGACATAGTGCCTACGGGTTGATCGGTTGCTTTTATAAATCGACATTAACTGAAATATATGCTGACTTTTGTTTTGTTTCTGTTTGTTTGTTTTGTTTTGTTTTGTTTTGTTTTGTTTGTTCAGGTTTACCAAAAATGCAGGTCATTCGAAACTACAATGGAATACCGCAGCCAGCGCCGCAGGATGGTCCACCACTGCACATCCAGATTGGGGACACAATTGAGCTCATTAGAGGAGATGCACACAGCTTGTTTTGGCAGGTACTGTCTCATTCAGCAAGTGGCTATATTCCATTAGTCACAGATAGCAAATTTTTATTGATATATTGCTCTTGTCATTTTTTTCCTTTTTGAACAACAGAGGAATATCTTTGTATTTTACCCCAATATGTGTCTAACACAACTATTTTTATTTTTAAAGTGCCAGTAGTTCCTCTGTTGTGTAAAGCTTCGTTTTTGCAGCCTTAGGGTAAGAGTCCTGGTAAATAAACCGGCAAGAACAGGGCGTTGGTAGCAATCCTTCTACTGAAATGATAGGATTTAAGGAGAGCATCTGTGAGCTTTCAGGCACTGCTTCTTTTAACGTAGCAGAACTAAAAGCTCTATTGGCGAACCCAGTAATGAATATTAGAGTTATAGGGGAGAGAAATAGCTCTGCAAACCAGAACCACCCTAAAGTGCTCGATGACCTCTCAAGTCAGCTAAGGGCAGTTTGTATGCACACGGGAGAAGTATCTTCTATCGATGGCAAAATTCAGAATCATGTGATTTACATCACTATTACCATTACTGAAATCTCTGTTTAATTGAGAACTATAAACAGATTCAAAATGCTGTCTTGCATTCACTTTAAAGATAAAGGCATTAAAGCAGGTCTCATTTTTCTTGATTGTTCTCTTAATTGTTCGTACTAGAATCCTATGTGCTACCGGTACCATTGGGTAAAGGGAAATAGAGCTGAACAGAGGAACTTTCAGGATATCAATAGAACAACTGGGAAGCATCCGTCGTCTTGATTTGTCGTCCCTGTGTTTGTGATTTTCTTTTTTCTTTGGGGCTGTAATAAGGTAATGAATATAATTATAAAAGCTGCTTGGGCTGTTACGTGGGTTAGGTCATAGGGCTTTTTGCTGGCTTGAGTTAGGGTTGAATCTTCTCCGAACTCTCCAGGACTGAAATCAGTGAACTCTGTTCCTATGCCACTGCGTCATCCTGAACAATATTTAACCGGGGGGGAGTCATAAACAATAGCATGGCTTTATCTATTTAAAAATATGTAAATAACTGTAACGCCCCCCAACAAACAACCACAACCCACCAAACCTGTTATTTAGCAGACCATCGATATTTCACATCACTAGAAATTAATTTCTCAGATGTTGGTTGGCAGATTTTGGCCTATGCAGTTTTATATGTAGGGCTTGGTTCTGCCAGGCCTTGAGTTCTGATCCTGAGAATCACTGAAGCATGCTCTTGTTTTGGGACTGGCTAGAAGGCGATCGTCCGACTGACACGCTGAGGACAAGCCAGGATTGCTGGCACCCCGTGGGACTGATTCTGTTGCCATGTTCATATACGTCCCTCAACTCAATCTACTGGGCTTTGTCTCGGATGTTGGTTGTACCTATCATGCTAAAGAATTTAGCTAGAATCTCACTGTGTTTAGCCAGCAGAAGCTGGAAAGCACATGAGGCTTTTTTCCCAGAAGCCTCAGTAACAGATTTGAATCTTAATGCAAATTGGCATCTCCATTAGCATCATTCAGGACATTTTTTTTTTCTTGCAAGCTGTCTCATCACAGACTGCTTAATACAGATTTTCATAAGTCTTGTAATGGCATCTGCATTTTAAAATGCATGTTAAGGAAAAAAACCCACAAAGCACAATTTGTGTTAAAATCTGTAAGTTTTGTTCAAGCAGTGGTTTAGAGTAATTTACCGCTGACCTGCCAGACTGATACTGGGATGGGTTTTTAAGTCAACTGTTGCTCAGTTTAGAAGTGCAAGTGCTTGTAATAGGTAAGTATGTGTGGTTTAAGCATGATTATTTTGTTCTTTACAGTCCATCAAACAAACCAGGCCTGTTACTAAGCAATGCTTAGGCTATAGATTAAATGCCATCAGCCGTGTTTTGATGGGCATGAACATTCTGCTAAGTTAATGTCTGAACGGTCGTGTAGCAGTTATTGTGGCAAGTTCTGTAGTAGTCCAAGACCATATGCCCATAGAAATCTTACTTGTTACACAGCCTGGAAGACAGGAGAAGCGTGGAGCTGCTTCTTTATGAAACAGCAAACACTCTTCTGAGAGGCAAGCTGAGCAGTCACGGGGACAGCAAGGTGGCTGGGAGAAGCGTCTCGCGATTCCATTAATTTGCTTGCTGTCTCTTCACTGCTATCACCCAAACCCTTCTTCAAAGAGAAGGGGGGGCTTCTTCCTACAGGGGGGCTGGTAGGTCACAAGTTGTTGAACTCCCTCGGTAAGCACCTGGCTGCGTGTGAGGAGGAGGATGGTCCCATGCCGATACCGGTGCACCCCCTGGGGCGCGACTGCTTTGCTGTGCTCCATCGAGGGCTGGGGCGAGCCGAGCCGTGCCGCCTGCCGAGCGGGTGCTTGGCTAACGCCACCTGCACGATGCCGTAAGGAACGGGCGCTGGGCCGGGAGAGGAGAGAAAGCTTGGTGTTACATGGAAGTTTCAGACCCCTTACCCAGGCCACTGGCGGTTGTTCCAGCTGTAGTCGTGCAGCCTCGAAGTAGTCACGTTTTTGTTACAGATGCAAATATTTCTGTCCTCTGCTGAGTTTGGTTTGCATCTGCATCACCCGAGGGCAGGCTTTCAGGGGTGCCGCGGTGCCTGCCGTCAGAGAGGGCGCAGTTCTGGTTTTGCAGGTTTGCATTGCGATTCCCCGCCGTCCTCGGCAGTCGTGTTTCTCAACTGTGCCAAAAGAATACAGACATTTCCTGGACTGGTTCTTCCCTTTTTCAAAACCAGGTTTTCTTTGATGCAGATTAAACCCATATCAAGTAACAGCTCTTACAGCTGTACTGTCTGATGCTTCGGTAGTTAGTCGTCCTGCCGTCAACAGCCAAAAGTGTGTTGTAAATATACTTATGATATAAAATTGAAACACTGGGGAGGCAGCACTGTAAAAATGCCTCTTGAAAGTGCCTTTTTTTTTCCTTTTGGTCTGTAATTTGGTTTGTAACTTTTCATGTCTCCTTCCTCTCTGCACCGCACTTTGCAGTAAACAAAATGAACACGAGTGAAGGACGTGGCAATCTGTACATTTTGGCTATCCTGGAGTTCCAGGTCTGTGCGCGTGCAATGAAGCCAATGGGCACGGCGTAGCTACGTAACAGGCACGGTCTGGAGGTTCAGAGCAAATGTGTCACCTGGCTTCACAAATCTCCCGCATTGAACAGGTACAAGAGCGGTGAACCGGCCCCCAGCCTTGCTGAGGCTGTCATCGAAGGACAGGGACGGAAGGGCCTCATTGGCCTCTATATATATGAATATGTATGCACATGTACACACACATACGTGTCATGTGTTTTAATGTATAATATAATAATTTAAAAATGCACTGTAATAGTGTGTACATAATACACACTTTAAAACTCGTTCTGTCCAGTCCTTTGTGTCTGCTTTTGTAATGGCCACAAGTCACTGCAGGGCGATGTCCAAGGGAGACGCGTACTCATCAAACCCCAAGCAATTAGCAAGCAGGAAACGTGGAGCAGAAAGAAGTGATTAGTGTAAGTGATAATTTTGCTGTTGTTAATGAGTTGATGGATAGATCTTAAATTTTGAAATCCCCATCTGACAACAGGTCATGGCTCTGCGTGTGAATGACACTGAGCTTTGATGAATTCAGCTAGGATTTCCAACGTAAACAAAACAACCCGCTCTCCGAAGGACATTGTCTAATTATTCATACGAGTTCGTTACTGACAGAGCATTTTAAAGTGAGCTGTTCCCTTCAGCAACGTGTAATAAATCCAACTCTGTTCTGTTTCAGGGTTTGCTTTTACTTATCGAACAAAGCCATCTGCAGTTACCTTGTGAAGCTTGTCTTGAGAAGACAAAGCTTTTCTTGGGTTGTCTTGGTGCTTGTTACGTTCCTGGCATTGCTCACAATGCAAAGCAATTGTCCTGGTCCCAGTCCTTGGGGATGTTCTGTGTGATGAGAGGGTCTGTCCGTGCGACTTCTCTCCTGCTGCTTCCGCGGGGGTCCTGGTGTGCTCTCCACGGGGCGCGCTCCTCGCCTTCAGCCGCGCCTGGCCCGTGAAGCAGAGCTGCACGCGGTGGCATCTCCCACAGGCGGTGACGCCTGAAGCCGTTGTGGGATCGTGGCTTGGGCAGGGAGTGCTCTGGGTGCTGTACCTCTCACAAGTCTGCCTGCCGACGAGGTCGTTTCTCACCGCTTCATTTCACTGAACGTTCAGTGTCCTCCAGATGATTCATTTTTTGCTGCAAGTGCTGTTGATTCGTTACCTGCAGATCACTTACAGTGCACGCATACGCTGCAGTGCAGCCTGTGGACTGCAGTTCAGGTTCCTCATTCTGAACATGTATACGTATACAACGTCTGCATTGTGGTAACGATTTCACCAGCGTGGACCACAGCGATCTCAGAGTCTTTGCTGCTCTGCTGGGTTTTCAAGCTGTGATTTGTATCGCTGTGTGCTGCTAGCAGTGTCTAAGCCAGGCAATGCAATGCTGGCTCTACATCGTATGGTCCCACGGACTGGTCTTTCTGTACGTGCTACAGTTCCTTCAGTGGCTGTAATGTGGCTTTTTTTTATTTTATTTTTTTTTTTAATTTTTACTTGAGGGTATAGAACAGCTCAGTTTGCTAAAATTCAGTGCAGATTGAAGATTGAAATGTCTGCAAATCAAAAGCTAGCTTTCATTTTAGATTTCACGGTGTGCAAATACATTTCTGGAGAAGCAGTAAGAGAGGGCCCTGCAAGGGCCCAGACTGTTCCTGACTTGCGGGAGGAAGCACCATGAACATCCTGAGGCACTGCTGCCCGTTGGAAATGTGTCCCTTTTTGCACTCTCAGGTGACACAGGGGCTGGTCCCTGAGCTCGTCAAAGTGTGATCTGTGGCTGCCTCCTGGCTGTTGTGGACACACCTTGCATCATGTGTCATCTTGGTCAGCTGCTCTGACCTCATGCAAAGGTTTCTTGTGAATAGCGGTGGTGTGTGGGCACCTACAAAACTCATGCTCAGTTGTGCTTCTTCAGGTGCTTTTCCTCATTAATTATTTTATTCAGTGACTGATATCACTCGCTACTCAGGTAAGATTAGTATTGTAAATGAGATTCGCTTGGGTGGGAGTGGGTGTCAGAGCTCTGCCTATACGTTAAGTCCGTATGTCAGAGGGATTTATGTTGTTAATTATACAATTTTTAAAAAACAAACAACACAACAAACCCCACACAACTGTTGAGTAACACTTTATTAGAGCAGCATTTTATTTTAAAGACTCTTTAATATACTCTTATTACCCTACAGCCCTGTACACATGCTATTATTTACTGTTAAGCCCCATTACGTCTCTAAAATGGAAAATTTTGTTTTTTTTTTTTTTTTTTTTTTTTCTAGGGCAGAAATCTAACAACAGGAGAGCTTGGGTTCTTCCCAAGTGATGCAGTCAAGCCTAGCCCATGCGTAAGTACAGTTGTTTAATTCTGTCTGTCATCTCACGGAAAAAACTGCCTAGTTCATAGCATTGCTTTATTAATCTTCCCTTACGGAACTCACAGCGCGTCTGGTTCCTTTGTGTTTTCGTGGTATGTTCAGTCTTGCTTAAAGTGCAGCATCCTAATACTTTTGGTTATTGGATGTAAATAGGACATGTCAAGAAAACACATTTGAGGAGCAGATTTAACTTTTGGGAATATTAATAAATTGAACTGTCTTAAAGAGTTTCCGGAGTACGGAACAAACGCGTTTTATGTGCAAGTGCACTTTCTCCCTTCCCCAGCAGTCAGGTGGCGATGCTGTGGTTTTAATCTATTCCCCAGTCACTTCAGGTTAGAGAGAGGGATTACACCATAAGGAGTGAGGTTAAATATGCATAAGAGTAAAACTAATACAAAACTATGAATTCAGACTGCTCGATAAATTGCCTCCTCTCTGTAGGCTCTCACCTGCTGTTATTTCACACCAGGATGTTCTCAATCTAGAAAAGCTGAAGATAACAATAAGAATATTTATTTTATAATGGGTGCTCAAGAGTTTTGCATCCAGACGTGACGATGCATTCATGTCCTGCACGCTTGCTCCTGCATTCTCTGCCCTCTGCAGATCACTGTATGTCCCTTTGAGATTACTTGATGTAAACCCATAAACCCGGTGATGAATCGTATTCCTTACTTTGCTTTAAGACAGCTTTAACTTCTTTTAACTTGATTCACAACAGTTTGACTTACTGATAGAATTGCTTTCATTACAGCAGTCAAGGCAGGCACTTCCATGGTTTGTAAGTAGGTGGAATCAGTTGGTGGTGGCTGCGTTTGGAGGTGCTGTTAGGGCTTATACCCTGCCTTAGTTTCTGAAACAAATACACATGTGATCCTAAAGAATATAAATACACGAGTATATCTTGAGACATCTTTAGTGCCTGGTATTTGCAGGACTTTGATGCACAGAATATTTGTAGGTGCAAGGTATGTTAGCTTGAGCGAGGGAACAGATCTGGATAGGATGAACATGTTAGGTGACCTTAGCTTTCTTCCCCCCACGCCTTGCTTGTTGTAAATGTTGTGGCCTTCCCGTGCCGTGGGGTCACTGTGCTGGACACAGGCAGGACCTGCTGAGGGTTGGCGTTAGGTTCTTGGAGCCGCCCCGTTGCCGTAGGGTGGCATCGACAGCAACGGTAGCAAGGTTTTAGCGGCCGCCGCTATACATGAAAGCAGAGGAGGCGGGATGCCAAAGGTAGGGAAACCGCCACGGGAGTGTTTGCTATGAAGGTTGCCTTCTAGTGACAAAGCTTTCTGCTAAGTTTAGAAATGTGCTGTTTGGAGGAGTATTGAGAATAACACCGTTCTACAGAATGGATAAATATTATTTGTTAAATGTTACCAATTGTTGTCATGATCAGAACAAAAAGATAAATTGATGCTTTACCACTGATAACTTGGAAGGATGAAATATAAACATCGTGTTATGATAAATGATGCAGTTAAAGATACTGAAACATCAATCGGGTTTTAAACACGCTATAACTTTTACTGTTATTATTAAATCTAACAGTCTTTACAACCAGCTGATATAAAAATGCCCAGAAACAGCATAAAATGCATACATCAAAAGACTTTAGGAATGAATATCAAATGAAAAACTGCCGAGCTCCAGAATATCTGCATTCCAGGCTTTTCACAGATGCACCTATAAACAATTTTTCCTCTTGGTAATAAGTCGTCTGTGCCAGCAGACGCGTTCTGCGCCGTGTGAGTGATGCGCGGTTCTTGCTAGCTGTCTTCCACTTCTCTCGTTCATGGAGAGGCACTGGGTCCGTAGCTGGGCGTGAGCCAAGAGCTTCTGGAGAAACATTTGATTTTGCTGCGTTCCGTGAGAGCGAACACCACTTGTTCCTGTGTATATCTGTCCATTCAAAATGAAAGAGAAGGGCGACTCGGCTACTGTTAACTGCTCTGAAGGGTGGACTTACACCATCTTTGAATTTTTATATCCGTCCCAACATAGTAGGACTACCTGATGAATTCAGAATATTTATTTTTTTAACTATTCTTTCTTCTCCTGCTGCTGCTAGAATGCACGTTATTTAATTAGTCCTACGGGGGTAATACAAATCACTGAAGGTGCGATTCTGCTGTACAGGGAATGTTTTATTGGAATATCTCACAGCATGTAAAGACTCTAAGTGCTTCATAACTTCCTATTCTGCTTTTTTCCATTCAAAAGCTGCCCGTTACTCCCTCAGCAATGCTGCTGGAATACACTGGGGAATTAATATAATAATATAATAATATATGAGTTAACACAAAAATTCTGCATTATTTGACTCTTGCAACTTCAACTGCAGAATACTGAGATTACATATGCAGGGAGATGGGGGTTTGTGTTGGAGTTTTGGTTTTGTTTTTTTTTTTTTTCCATTTTGTTTTTTTGGGGGCTTTTTTTGTCTCGTCACTGGAGTTGATTTCAAAGCCAGATCTAGAGACGTGACAGAGGTCTTGGCTGATAGCTGAGGTCAAGTCAGTGGGAGCTGTAATTGATTTCAATTTCAGTTAGCTTACACTTGCAGGCCTGCATGATAATATCCTCCCGAGCTGAGCTGTGTTTGGATATCTCTGTTGAAGACATTTCGTCTATCATAAATTAAAAAAATTGAGAAGAATGTTGCTGTAATTTTTTCTTTGTTAGATTCCAGAAAATAAGAAAACATTCTTTGGTTTTACTGGAAGAAAAAAAAAGAAATAGTTTGCTTATCTAAGAACATATGACAGTAGGTTTAAGTCTGCAAGATGGATGCTGAGCTTCAGACATAATTTTGTCAGCACTTTGCAAGTTGGAGGTGTTGTTTTGGGAGAGCAGGGCAGGGCTGCGGTGTCACGCGCCGGTGAGAGGTGGTGGAGAGGAAATGCTGACCGTGGTGGGATTGCTGTACTGTGCATCTCCTGCCTCTCCATGGACACATCTAACACCCAGTTCGCAAGCCAATTGTAGTTTGCTTAACTTTTTAAACTGAATTTGAGAATCAAATTCCGTGCTTGTTAAAATGGAGCACAAGAGTTAACCGTGTCAGACCCAAAGGTATGAATGATGTCAGATGGTACAAGCTATGGCTCACCCTCGACTCTCTCCAAAGAGGATACACGGTATTTCCTAGTAGGCAGTCTTTCTAAGGCCGTATGTGAAGTGAATTCTATAGATGCTACTGTAAATTTGTTGCACCTTTTAATTGTACTTTAAAACAATTTGTAGCATTGGGCTGGTTTATGTATGAAATCTGAATGTAGGCACCGGCAGAAAAACTTCTAAGGGTTCTGTTAAGTAAAAAAATCTGTGACAGCAGCAAAGAGTTAAAATATTCTGTTCTGCTTTCAGAATGGCATGGAATATTTGTCCTTTATTATAACTTCTTCCAGAAGAAAATGTACCTACAAACTAATAATATTGCCTGTTTCTTTTAACTTGTTGCATATGGAGATTGACAGATCAGTGCTGTCTAATTTGTGTTGATGAGGAAAAGATCCTGATCCTCGTTCTCTCCTCTTGTTTCCCACCCTAGGTCCCTAAGCCAGTGGACTACTCTTCACAGCTGTGGTGAGTCCCTGTCCCTCTTACAGGATTCTCTTGGAAAGAAGCAGCCATAGAAAGACAACTGTGTTTATTATTACAGTTTAATTTATATTGGCTGAACCTTTCTAGGCTTCTGAAGAAGGCATCATGTAATGGCTTGGGAAAGCAACACCGTGCATTGCCTAAAAGCATTTCTGATGTAATGAAGTGCTTAATGGGTCTGACACTTTGTTTACCAGTCTGTGGCTGCGCAGCTTTAGTCCCAGAGGTCTGAAATACAGTAATAAAAGAGGAGTATACTGTGAAGCGTGCAAGTAAATCTTGCATGTGAAGTGAATAAAGAGAAGGGAATAATGTTAAATACATCTTGACTTGTGAATAATTCTGCATCTCTTTTTTTTTTTAAAAAAAAAAAGAAAAAAAAAGAAAAAAAAGAAAAAAAAAAGACAAAAAAAAAAGACTGTGGCAATATAAAAGGCCAATGTGTCAAAACCATGACCAGTGCTGGTCAAGGGCTTACGTAGTGTGTGAACTCTTTCCTGGAATTCAGCTCCCTTCTAGAGGAGCCGTGGTGATTCGGAGAGGACGGAATAGGCACCACTTGTATTCTTGCACTGGTTTCATGTTTTGTCATTTAGATGTGCATGCGTTGGATTTCCTCCAGTTTGCCAAAAGTGAAATCGGAACCAGATCTAATCAAATACTGATTTTTCACAAGAAGCCAAATGGAATGTTTAATATTTTAAAATGATACTTTAAATTGAATTCTAACGTTTGCTCTCTTTATAATTTTGTTAGAAAAGAGCAAATCAGAAAGTGGTCAGTCTTTATCTTCTAAGGATTTGTAATACTTAACGGAAAAATGACTTAGGGCTGAAACTTGCTTAGAGAGTCATGTATTTTGTGATAAACTTCAAAACGCCTGGTCCCTGCTGTGTTTCATAACATATTTTTTTATTTGAAGCTCCCTTCTAATGGGTAGTGATGTAGTAGTATGAAATTTTATGCAGTGGTCGTCTGTGATGTTGACTGTCTTTAGACTACTCTCTAAAATGGAAGCAAGCACCATGTCCTTGGAGCTACGCCGCCGTCCTCTCCTCGGTTGGCAGCACACGGTGCCTGCTGCGGCCCCTCCTGGAGTCCCACCCAGCCCAGCGAGCGGAGCACGGGCACAACCCTGCTCGTGCAGTCAGGCTGCAGAGGCTGGGACTGACTTGTCCAAGCTTGCAGCTCTTATCCTCAGGCTGAAATTTTTTTTTTTTTTTTTTTTTTTTTGCTTGTGGATTTTTAGTTTACCTGGTGCACTGCAGTCTTTACAGGTTATGAATAGTTACAAACCCAAATCAAATAGTGCGTTTCTATAAATATCATGGTTTTGCATAGGTCTTTTTTTGACCGAATATGCTCCTGGTGGCTGATTCTCCCCTCTGTTAAGATAAGTCCCACTAGAACTCGGGGAGGCTCGAAGGTTCTGGACCACTGCTTTATTGCTTCACTGGCCGCACGTGATGCAGGAAGACGTGTGGGTTTGAGCTATTCAAGCCAGCGGTCGCTCAGCTCACGCGCAGGCTCAGGTACTTCCCCTGACGGGCGTTGTATTCAACACGTGCAGAGGCTTTTCGTGCTTTGGGTGCAGTGATATTCAGTTGCAACTGATATATTTTTAAGTCCCCGTTGTATGCAGAATACTGGGACTCTGCATTGCATATTGCTAGACCTTTTTTGTAGCTTTGAAAAAATCATAGGCAATTTTTATTGTTCTCTGTTGCAGGTTTGCAGGAGCAATGGAAAGATTGCAAGCAGAGAGTGAACTTATTAACAGAGTGAACAGCACTTACCTGGTGCGGCACAGGACCAAAGAGTCGGGAGAATACGCAATTAGTATTAAGTAAGTGCAATAAGATCTCCTGCCGAAAGTTAGCCTGCTGTCATTTATGTTTAAGTAGTATCTGAAATAATTAAGGAGAATAAAAGCCTGTCTCAATTTACATAATCATACACAGCCTTGAAGAGTCAATATAGGGAAGCTGAAGTTGCTGACAGAAATACCCAGGACTTGCAGTGGGAAGGCAGCAATGGCTGGCAGCGCTGGTGCAGCACAGGAGCGGTGCCTGCGGTGTTGGGTGGGGGGGAGCGCGTCGAGCGCGGCGCGGTAGCGCGGCTCTGAGGCAGGTGAGAATGTTTCACTGCCTTCAGGGGGAACTTGTCAAAGTCCTTCGCGTTTCAGACATTTCAGTGCGATGTGGGTTCCTAAATTCTGTGGATGCAAATTATTGTGAGGGTCTCATTTGCTTTCATGTTGTTTCTCAGCATGGATAGGAACGTAAGAAATAAATGGGAATTCCCAGTTAAAATGAGCAGTTAGTCATGGCTTTTTTCTGAATACAGATCACCTCTTCAGCTGCACTTTAATAAATATATTTGGTTAATTGGATGTCAGCTTTGTTTTGGCACAAATATACATTTTGTCTTAGGAATTTATTCGTGTGGTGTTATTGGGGCATGCCCTCAGGTAATTATTGATTGTCTCTGATTAAAACCACATTTATATTCATAAGTTATTCATTGCCCACAGGTACAATAACGAAGTGAAACACATCAAGATTTTAACAAGAGATGGCTTTTTCCACATTGCAGAAAATAGAAAATTTAAAAATTTAATGGTAAGCTTTGATGAGCTTTTTAACCGCGTGCAATTTTCTGTGTAGCTGCTGCTGTTAGCAAGAGCTGCTTCAGTTTGTGAAATTACAGAAGGCTATGAGAGCGAAAGATCGGAATTGTGTCCATGCCAGCTAATAGGATCATTTTTTTATATTTACAGTTTATTCTCAAAGTGGTGGTAGTATGTGCTTAAAACTACATATTTGTGTTCAGGACTGGACTGTGTCCCTTGCAGTGATGTGGAGGAGAGGAGGAATTTGAATCCCATTGGAGTTAGGCTGAATCGTGAAAGGATAATTTGATGTCTTTGGAGATCTTTATATAGTAATGATCCCTAAAAGTATCGAGGCGACGGCTCCTGCCCAGCCCGGCACGCGCAGGCGTGCGCTGCTGAAGGTGACGGTGCTGTTGGGGCGCACGCTCAGGGAGGGATGGAAGGTGCAGCTGCGCCAGGGAGCCCGAACAGCTCGGGGGCGGCCACTCCTGGGCGTCCGGGGGCAGCAGCAAAGCAGCGCGGCTGGGAGTGGGGCTGTCCGGGCTGCTGGGAGCTCGGAAATCCGCGCTGGAGTAGCAGTTACCTGCAGTCAATACCTACTCGTCTGAATTAGAGCAACTGTGTCCCGCAAACCATGGTAATAACACAGACAGCATAGGCGCTCTCATTAGCTTCCATGCCAGCTGTAGGCACAGTCACCCCAGAAATAAGAATTTGGGGTTGTCACTGCCCAGACCAGTGAGTTTTCAATGTTATGTTGGAATCATCCTGTACTGGGAAGAAATTCCTCTTTTTGAACTTCGGAAAAAGTTCCATGACAGCTCATTTTGCTCAGACAAGACTCGTAAATCCAAGGTGTCTGAAAGAATGCCTTAGTGCATTCATAAAATTTTAAAGCTTAAGTATTTTCTGATGCATTGTTAAGGGAAGCTTGTTCAATATATTATATTTAGTGCGATCAGTTGGATTAAAACTTACACTTCAGCCTTCCTGCACGCATATCCAAGTACTCTGAAATGATAAATAAAATTGAAGGACAGTGCAAAACAAGAGCTGGGAGAGAAGCTTTAAAACCAGGAAACATCCTAAAAGTGGTAAAAAATCAAGCAGAAATCTATGCTTTGCCTGGCCCTAATTGAAATAAGTGCTCATTAGAATGGGAGGAACATGAATTTCCTGATGAGGAATGCACCAAGCTGTCTCTGCACCCTAATGTCTTCATCTGACACTTAAAAACCAGGGAAGGGTTTAGTGTTAGGGCTGGGGACCCTGAGGTCTCATATTGGTGGCAACAGAAATCATGGCGTTACTCAAATGCGTGAAGGAGGTGGCTTCTTAGTCTGCAAACACTACAGATGATTCCCTGGGAGCTGGTGGGAACGTGTGAGTGCTCCTGGGATCTTCATCCCAAAGGACGTGGGCTGGAGCCCCGCGCTGCCTTCCCGCGGCAGTGATGCAGTCTGACGCGCTGGTGCGGGTTTCGGAATCGAGCTGAATGCCCGGCGACGTAAGGACAGCACACAAACTCGGATAAAAGAGGAGCAACAAGAATAGGCATTGCGTCGAAGAGTCGAGAGGACAAAAGAGATGTCTGGGTAAAGGCCTCATTGCTACCGATGTAGCCTTGATGGCGTTCGGTTAGAAAAAAGTGATTTCATAACTCAGTTTTAGGGTTACCAAGTCTGCCCTGGAGAGCTGAATAGAGAAGTGAGAGCGTACGCGCTGTTTGCATATGCTGTGGAAATGACTGCTTTGTCCTGCATCGGTGCAGGGGAAAAACTGATCGTGTCTGGAGGAGGAGGGGAACAGAAGTAGTGTGAGTGGAACGGGGAGCAGGCAAAGCCAGCAGCCGTGGGGACCTCAGGCAGTGACCTGCCGTGACGCTCTGTACGGCGCGGGGGTAGCGGGAGCAGAACAGCTCCTGTGCCTGGCTTTCGCGGCACCTTCGAAAAGCTTTCACAGGCGCAGTTAAGAGGAGCTGGGTGTGTAACGCAGGCCGGGGTGCGGCGGGGGGCCGGCTCTGCTCCTCCTGGGGGTGCTGGCAACGCGACAGACTCCTGCCGAGCCCTGAGCCCCGTCCCTGCCGGCAGCGGCCGCTTGCCCGCCTTGCCTGCGCCTGAGCTCGCCGCTGTGGCGTGTGCAAGTAAGGCTCTGGAGGCCGGCTGTTTGTTGACTGTTTTCATGGAAGAATGGTATAAAAACTAAGCTCTGGAAAGCAACTGAACCTTTGTGACCCAAAGGGATTTTTTACTGTTTAGAACCATTTTATTATGCCAATAAATAAAATCTGTCCAGTTGAAATTCTTACTGTCCTCACCAAACAGCGTAATTCCTACAGACTTACCTGGTGCAAAAAGGTAGCAGAAGCTTCATACTCATTATTTTTGCATTTATCCAGAAATCCTACTCTGAATGCTCCTTCCTTACACATCACCCTCTCTGTGCCTTTGGTAATTTGGGTTTCTGGGCACTCAGTGATGGTGTGTGGCAGAAAATGTGGTCGCTGGCGTTGCCTTGCGTGCTGTGCTGACACCCGACAGCAGAGCCCCAACAGTTGATGCTGCCCTGGCCTTCCCGCTTGCTTGGAGCGCCCGGCAGGCCTGTGGCTATGGATGGCCACCAGCGGGTGTAGGCTTTACCTGGCTTGGGGCTCGGCCTTAGGAGCCGCTGCAGCAGCTCCCCGTGTGGGCAGTGAAGGGCTCCGGAGTTCAGCTCTAAGATAATCTTCGGACTGTCATCAAGAACTTACGGTTTATGCACCTGATCTTGGACTAAATAACTTCAGGGTCATTCTGTTTGGCTGGAATCACTCTACCACTGGTGCAGGCTGTTGCAGGCTAATAATTTTGGTTTGGTGGTTTGGTGGTTTTTTTGTTTTTTTAACTAGAAGGAAATGATTGAACATAGTACTGTGTTCTTTATTTTTGACCTAAGCTTTGCTTGGTCAGCTTTGATTTTGGAAATCTAAATGTAAGTAAGTGGAATGGAATGACTGAGTTACTGGTGGGAGTGAAGAGTTTACAGTAAATACATTGCTTTGTGCTTGCGTTTCCGAAGCGTGAAATCCCACTGATGAAGTATCAGTAATAGACTGAAATAAGTTTGCTTTGAACTGCCGCGTCGCTTTGGCTTACGCTAGGCTCCGCGTGTGAACTGTGGTATCGACATTACTAGGGCTAGTTCAAATGTAAGACGATGGCAGGGGCTGCAGGTCGCAAAGGGGTAACGTGGGCTTGTCAGTATTTTGGTGTGTTGCCTTCTTTAGAACGGAGACTGAAGTAACGTCTCTCCTTGGCGACATAAACCATTGAGCCCCTTTTTATATTTCCATATGTGTGTGTGTGTGTGTGCATATACATAAGATTTGTGCATATATATAAAATTAGTGTGCGTGTGTGTGTGCATGTCTATGTTTATATATGTGCACATATACACACACACAAAGACAAGTTTTTTGGCTGGGCCCAAGGAGGATGTGGATGCTGGATTTTTCAGTCAGTGTGCGCTGCAATACCTGGAAAAAAAAACCCCAACAAACCCCCCAAAAACCCCACCCACAAATTTTAATCTCAGGGCCTTGAAAGTTTTGCGTGGTGCATGTATCTGCTCACTAGGTTGCTGTTGCCTTGCATGCTCACATGCAAGCCTTGTGCTTTATAGCCTGCGTGCTTACAAACCCAGGACAGTTACCATGGGACACTTGACAAGCGGCTGACCTTGCCTTCTGCCTGGCTTCGGGAAAGCGAATACATGCTCAAAGAAGCAATAAGAGTTGACTCTGACAGTAAGGTTTACTTAAAAAAACAACAAAAACCAACAAAACCCCCCAAACAAACAAAACCCCAGCAAAACCCAAAACCCAAGCCCTGGTTGAATGGCAGTGTAAAAGCAGTCGCTATTCAGGACGCTTGATTTATTTAATACAAACGTGTACTGTGGAATGTTGTGTTATCAAATAAGGCTGCTTGTGTGATGAGGCTGTCGCTGGCTGTACGCCGGCATGTTGAAAAGGATGGGATTGCGACTTCCAGTGACATAAGTGTTCTTCCTTTCTGAAAGGAACTCGTAGAATACTACAAGCACCACTCTCTCAAAGAGGGCTTCCGAAGTTTGGATACTACTCTTCAATTTCCATACAAAGAATCCGAGAACTCAGTGGGACAGAGGAGTAACAGAGCAGGTGGCAACTGTGAGTATTGCCCATTTTTGTGTGTATTTTCTGTCACATCAGTGTTGAGAGGACAAGGTACTTTGCACGTCGTCATCTTCCGTTTCTGACAGATAACCAATCAATATGGTAATGCTTTTAGCGAGGAGGTTTTGACGCTAAGCAGATTTGGATCTGCCAGGAGGTTTATTAACATGTCCAGCAAGCCTGTCCTGCTGCCAAACTGAGAATCTCCCTGGTACTGAAAAATCTATGAGGCGTGCTGGGGGGAGATTAAGCTGCATCCTGCCTGGTCTTTTCAGACGTTTGCAGGCACAAGTGTTAATAATATCTGTGACAATTTCTAATCCTTAAAAAGGGATTTAAATAAATCAGTCCTGTAGTGTAGCCACGTGAGCCAGCATCTCAGTAACACCACATGAATTTCTGAAAACAAAAAAACCTACAAAAACCCCAAAAAACCAAAGCCATTCGATTTACTGTATCATAATTATTTTTATGCCTGCCTTTTAACCTTAAATGTTTATTATGGGCCTCTCAGCTTCTGAAAGCTGATGAACTACTGTACAACATAAATAGCAGTTAAAAAGTTTAGAGGTTTAGAAATAAGCTGAGAAGCTCTGCAATGCACATGGCATCCTTTATTCACCTATTACAACTTAAGTGGAAGTTAGCATGATCTTTAGGACACGTACAAGTTCAACGTTAATGATAAAAGCTTCCACATGGCTGGCCCCTGGGAAGTATAAAATGCTTCTGTCAAAGAGCAAATATTAGATTTGCAGTTCTGCAGACGATGGCTGTGTCTTTGGACTGCAGCAGATAATAAGAGGAAAATGAAAATTGATGGGGGTTTTAACAATGTGAAGGCTGCTGTGGAAGACTGTGGAGCCCCGTGCAGTCTCTGGGATGATGAAGCTGGCGGGCTGACCTTCATGTGCTGTGCTGGTGAGCTCTCCTTCACTTGCTTGCCTCTGGTCCGTAGCATTCTATAACTCCGGAGACTTTCTTCCTCTCCTGTTTAAAGTGAAGGTGATTTAGGACAGGTGGTTGTAAGAAACCAGTGGCTCTGTGCATGTCATTTACTCAGTCTCTGTCTCCCAACTCCTCTTTATTCCGTCCATTTCTGTTTTCTTTCACCGTTTCCCAGGACTTCTGTCCGTTGTCTCCCTGCTGCGCTGTATCTCAGTGCATCTCTGGTCTTGGTGCATTGATCTGCCCCGTCCTTTCTGCTCCCTTTAGCCTGGCTTCCTCCCTTGGCTCCTCACTTCCCCGTGCCATCTCTTGTGCTTGCCTCATCCCTTGCCTCCTCACGGTGGTGAGGCTTTAATTCCTGAGAGGTTATGCCCTCCTTGGTTTACTTTGCATTTGTTTTGGTTACTATTGACTGTGAGCAGAACCAATTTGTTTCTTCCCTTTCTTAGCCCAGCTAGCCTGTGTCCGTACTGCTCACCACCTATGAGTCTGCAAGAGCATTAGTTCAGTTGTTCCATGCTTTACAGGGTGCAAGGCTTAGGGCGCATCCTCATTAGCTTCAGCCACGTACAAAAGAAAACATCTCCTTTCACGAGATCTTTTAGGGAGTGTGTGGAAGAGCAAGAGGAGCGAGGGTGGGACGCTCTCCTGTTAGTGACGGGGATGAGAAGGCGCATCTCTGCCACGGTACCTCTCGGGCCTTTCATGTCGCAGACCACGCTGGTGGGAACTGGCAGGTTTTGTCTTAGGCCAAACCGATCAGAAAACCCGCTCAGTTCTCAGACTCCTCATGCAAAATCTAACAGATTCCCACAATTCTGCTGGCCTACCTTGATCGACTCTGGATGAGACTGTCGTTTAATGGATTTGACAGTTTTCTTTTAAAGTGTTAGCCTGTCCCTGTGAATATGGGGGGTGTGGGGGGGGTGGGGGATGTGTTTGGTTTTGCTGTTTGTTTCTTTTTAAGCAAAATTTCCATGATTAACAGCCCGTCTTACGAGTCACACTGCTCAGTTTTTGAGCCATCCCGATAGTTTTTACCAAGCTGATGTTAGAACAACTTCATATCTAGGCTGTGTGAACCCTGCTGGGCTGAATTTGAAAGAACTTCATAAACTTTAGGCTGCTGTTTTGTTCAGTAGAGGAAGCAAAGAAGCCACGGGGCGGTGGCTGGACATTGAGTTCGCTTTGCAGCCCTCGGAGAGAACCACCACATCGCTGGTGTTTTGACCCCTTCCCACTTCATCTGAGTGTAGGAAAACAGTCGCAGGGAGGAGGCCAGACGGCTCAGCTGAAGGGGGAGGAGGGCGCTTTCCCTTTTATCTCCTGCTGCTTGGTGCCACATTCACCGTTCTGTCACCAGCACGGGGCTGAAGCTGGCGATTGCAATGGCCTTGGGCAGTTGGAAGCTGATTTTAAGGACATTTTGGGTTTCAACTCAGCATTTTGCCCTATGTAATTCACAGACTTTCTCTGGATTTTTTAGCAAGTCCATCTTTTGAAAAGGCATCACCTTACTCAAACCAGCTGGTCTTTAGCACGTATAACTGACAGTAAGGGGGAAGGGTATTTCTAAATAACGTGAGCTGAACCCCTGTAGACTTCGACAGAGTTGTCTCATTTTCTGCTGCCAAAGTCTGAGCTGCTGTGAAATCCAGTGGCGATACCGAATTAACCTCACTTGCCAGGACAAGGATTGTCTGAATTGTTTGTAATCATTGTGTTTTCATTTCCCCATTGGAGGAAAGCAGATCAAGTGGCATTCCAGTTTACTTGTAATTTCTGATATGTATCATAATAAATCATCCTGTACCTTCTTAAATTTTCGGGGAATCTGATTCTCCCTTCAGCATCTGCTAGATTTTTAGAGCAAAAATCTTCATTTTATGGAGACAGTTAATTTGGCTTCCCACTTTAATTAGAACTTTGCTTTTTAGGCTCCTGGTCTTGCAGAAGTTGCCCCCTCTGTTCTGATATTTATTGCATGCCTTTAATGTGGCTGTAAAAGCTGTCAGACATTTACTTTTCTCAGTATAGAAATTCAAGTTAATTAGGAGGATTTGGGGGAAAATGGTACGTTCTTTCATCTTAATTTTTCAGTCCTAGGCTTTTCTAGACATAGCATGATCAAATTTTGTTTTGCTATGGAGAAAAATACTAATTCTTACATTAGATTAGAGGGATGATCAACCATTTAATGAAATAAAGACAAAAATGGAAGCAAAGTTGACATTCTTCTATGGAGTAGTTCTTGGCACTTTATTCCGATCTGGTGATGCAGAGCACAATCATACTGAGAAATCTGAGTCTTTATGAAATTTAGATTTAATGTAACCTAAATCACGAAGCCAAATACTATTTGAGTGACTGTTTTTCATCACCTGTAGACTAGGAGTAGGTACCTTAACTAGTGATATCACATCATTCTACTTGTTAATGCATTAACTGTGTAATAAAGTAAAATAAATCAAGTGTCACCCGAGCCCTTAAGGAAACAAAAGAACCCAGCCTTTCCCCTGAAAAGCCAACCCCAAAACCCTTATCAGTGACATTTATAAGTAGACCAGTCATCTGCGGAAATCTAGTAGGATTTCCTTGCCCACATAGGCTTAGTTGTCCAGAATCTCCCACGTAAAGCCAGATCTCCAGTTATATCTGACAGAAAAATTCTCAAAACCGAAGCTAACGTGTGGAGAGGAAGGGGCCGGCCACCCCCTGTCTAGCACCTGGCCTGGCTTCATTCCCGCACGCAGCTCGTGCGCGCCACCGTTGTACGTCTGCCGCGACAGAGGCAGTTACTCGCCCCCGGGAGCGGGCGCCCTCGCCCCCCTGGTTTGTGCCGTGCCCCCCCGCAGAGCTGTCGCCCCGGGTTGCTGGCTCCCGGGCAAAGGAGACCCCGGTGACCTCGTGCGTTCTCAGGCAACCCGCTCAGTGTTAGAGGCGGGGAAGGGACCGTCGCCGTGAAGGACCACGAGGGAGTTCCCAGTGCACAAGGGGCCCTGGAGGATGTTCCTTCTTTGTTATTTTGAGACACTAACATAAGCTGCTGTTGGTTTGTGTTGTGGGGTTTTTTATAGCTCATGAAAGTTAAAATACAGTATCGGTCCTGCTTATTTTATTTGTTATTTTTATTTATTGTCACAAACACATCTGTACTCATCCAGGCAAGATACACAAAACTATCATTACCTCCACGATGGATTCTTTGTTAATTCCTTGCATAAAATAGTTCTACTCATTATTCCTGCAAATAACCATTTTTAAGCAAAATTATTTTGTTTCACGTGTAGTCACAAGAATAAATTCAGGGAAGCAGCTGCATGTGAGGAGTATAACCCTGCTACATTTTTAAAGAACACTCTTGGCCAGTAATTATAGGTATCATTAGGCATGATTTAGAGGCTGCATTATCATTTATCCAGTGGTGGGTGGACTTCCCTTCCCAAATCACAGCTGGGAGCAAAGACCTCAACTTTATTAGATACTGTATGCTGTATATCTTCGTTGCCCCCTCAAAAAAGGGATGAAATGTGAGAATGTGTCAACAGACTGCAGTTCCATTTGAAGCTATTTTGGCTCATTTCATCTAATTTTGTATTTAAAAATGTGTTGACCCTAGGATTGTTGGCGATAGAGCAAGTGCCCCTCTAAGCCTTCGCCCGAGGGCGCCGGTAGAGGGACTAGGGTGATGTGATGCTTCTGCCTGGGCCAAATGCACGCTTTTTTTGCTTGCTCAAGGGAAAACCGCAAAGGCAAGGGGTACTGCTGGGGCCTTAGAGGCTGCAGTTTAGCTGTGGAATTCCTACTGACGTTAATGATTATCAGGGCACAAAGCATACTTGTTTCCAGGTGTATTGAGAGACCCCAGTTCAACTGGTACTTAGACCGTATCCCTAATTAAGGGCATGTGACTCGTCTTCCTGGGCTCAAGAGGAATTCTTTCTGTGCACGAGTTCCTGCTTTTGCACTATTAAAAAGTGGGGCACACAGAATTAAAGAAGAAAAAAAATTCTGTTAAATCTGAAAATGTTTGCAAGAGTCTGCAGTTCTGATTTGCTTCTCTAAGCCCTGGATGGGTGCCGCCTTTCTACTTTACTCTTTGAAAAATGCAATTGTTAAAAATTAAATCATAGATCCAAATTTTCTAGTTATTATAGTCAATTTCCTTCCAGACATCCTTAGGAGGGAACCTTAGTTTCCTTATTATCAATGAATTATAGAGTTAAAAAACTATTATTTAAGTCTTGTGCCAATATTTCAACATTCTTGCTTTTCTCTTTTTCTCTTTTCTTTCTCTAAGCCCCTTCTTTGTTCTGTGGGTTTTCTTTTGTAACTCCTCCAGACCTCAGCTTTGTTCCCCCTTCCTCCACTCCTTTCTGGTCAGGTACTGCTTTACTGTTTTTATATTTCTTCTGAATTTGCTTCTGTTGTTTCTGTATGCAGCAAGCGAGGGAAGGGACGAATCTAATCCGTCAGTTCTTCTCTGACTCCGGGAACTGAGTTATCACATGGTGTACTCTGAGCGTGACAAAAATCAAGCTCTTAAACTTTTGAAGAAGCGTATATTACAATAAGCAGCTTGAGTAGGTGTTGCAAGCTCAGTAGTCGCAGCAGATTCAGTCGATGATCAATTGGTCGTTAATTTGCTGTGCAGACTCGGAGCTATACGTATTTTAATCTATTTGTTCAAATTCCTGAAAATTTCACTGCTTGTAGATAAATAATATGTTCGTCCCATCCCTGCAGCAAACCGTACTGCAGCAGCATTTTAGAATACAGTCGGTTTTTTGTAGAAAATGCTTTCTTTAAATTCTGCATTAACATTGTTAATTAATTTTACCCATCTGTTTTCTAAAGATTGCTTTCTTTGTTCTCATTTAACCATCTCTGGCTTTAATAAATGCAAACATTTTAAATGAAGGGACCGCATACGAGCGCTTAAAGTAGTAGCAGTGGTAGTCTCGATTAGTGCATCAGTGTGGCGACAACTTCTCTGCTCTCCAAGACGTAGTCTTCAGAGGTGAGCTGCGCTGCGCCTCTGGACGACTCCAGAAGAATTTTGCTAGCAGGGAGGCAAATGCCTGCGAGGAGCGTATGGAAGGAGCTGCTACTGCTGAGGCGGAAGCGTTCACTCGCGTTGCATGGGCGCTCCTCTGTGCACGGGGGCGGTGGGCTTGGCCCAGGTTTGAGTCTGGCTTGCACTAGGGGAGGGGAGGTGTCTAGCGGGCACGGACACGGGTGCAGCCGTGAGCACGATCTGACTAGGTTTGAGCAGGCAGTGTGTTCTGCACCTGCCCCCCAGAGGCCATCCAAATTGCTTAGCGCTCCAAGATGGATTCTTAAGGCTTTCTGTGGTTTCTAGGGGGGAAAAAGGATGTAGGTGGCAGCTCAGCAGCAGAACAGCCAGTGCGCTTTGTCCTGTTCTGTTCTTGAATGTTTTGCCCCTCACTGTTCTGGAGTCTGGTTCTTCCCTTTCTGTCTCTTTACACACAAATTTTTTGGGGGACGATACTTCTACTTCCTTTCAGTACTCACAATGTTGACTGAGAATCAAGCTTTAAGGCAGCCTTCCAGCTGACGCTTACTTATGTGAAGGGACACATCTGCAGAGACGATTAATCGAAAGCCATTCCAGTGTAGCTGTCTCCCCTGTGCGCATGGCGTTCGGCTGGGATGGCTGAAGCCCTCACCTCGTTTGAATTGGAGAACACGAAGGAGTTGGGGTTTGGCCCTTTATTGTGGGTAAATACTGTGAGCTTCTGCCGCCTTGGGCGAGGATCGATGACCTCTGTCATTCAGCTGCCCAATACTTGATCGTAAAGCCCATTCTCACGGAAACTGGTATCTGTTCCGTGAACACAAAATTGTGACGTGGCCTACAGCGATAGAACAACAATCAAGACTCAGAGTTACTTTAAGCCTGTCACGCATTCCCATATATGGTTTTAAGAAATTACAATTATATTCCTTTTCTCCTAAGGAAAACTGCTGTATCAGAAAATTCTTAAGTAACTGTAACATAAGTAAGGATTCAGTGTCTCGCATATCAGGATATGCTGTATAAAGTATTTCTTTATAGAAGTACAAAATATTAAAGGAAAATACTGATTAGTAATTGTTAATTTAAGCTTATCCACCTGTTTGAATGGAATTTCATATTCCAGTAGATAGGCTACATTACTTCATAGGTTCTTAGTAAAACCATCTTTTTAAAAATAGCCAAAGTATTTGCTTACATTAAATGAACACATACTTATTTCATGATATTACAAGTATTTTGAAAAAAGGATCTTCGGAGCTGGCTTAGTTCCGCTGATGTGGGAGTTGGTAACACGGGAGCAGGGTTAGGCCGGCGACTGAGCTCTGCTGGAGGTGCTGCCCGTGCTGTGGGATCGAATTTGGTTCAACAGCGCAAGCGAGTGTACGTTGCTTCAGGGAGCACGGAGACGAACACTCGAGAGCAGCCCTCGGGGGATATGGTGGCAGGATTAGGAGGAGGCCATACCACAGAGGGAAGACACAACTGCTCACAGCTTTCATGACGATACATTGGCCCTTGTGGAATTTAAGCATGGGCAGAAACGTGAGCTAGACCAGCCTGCTGTGATCCCATGGAGCCTCTTTTGCTTGCACCCCCACTCCCCCATCAGTGGCCCAAACGAGTATTAAAATTAATTTGCACCACATTTATCTCACTGTCAGTAAGAAACTTTTCCAACATACTCTAGTGTGAATCAAAGCTAGCTGTGGGGCCCTGTCTTTTCTTCGCCTCTTTGCAGAAGGAAAGGCTGGGTTAAGCAAAAGCATATTTTACTCATTCACCCATGTACCTTGTATTTACCTCCCTCGGGTTTCTCCCTCTGTTTCCCGTTAATCCTCCGAGTATCTCCCTCCTAATCCACAGGTTTATTCATTACTGCTTTCTCAATAGCTGCTTTTATTTTTTCTTGCTTTTTCTTTTTTCCCTCTTTAATTTCTCGTTCACATTCTCCTGCTGGACACCTTCTTTCCATCAATCTCTGCCTTTAATCCCATTCTCTCTCTCCTTCCTTATTCTCACTCTCCTCTTCCTCTCCCTCACTCAGTGTTTCTTCTCTCTCCCATCTGCCCTGACGGCCTTTCCACACGCTGGCTGTCTTCCCTCGAGTTTCCTTTCTCCTGGGACCGCTCTGATTGGAAATTCAGGGCCGATAGAATCATAGAATGTTTTGGGTTGGAAGTGACCCCTAGGGGTCATCTAGTCCAACCCCCTGCGGTGAGCAGGGACACTTTTAACCAGATCAGGATAGCCTCCAGTTGGTTTTGGGACTGTGTCACCAGCGAAATATGGTTAATATTTGTTCCAAAATTAGCACTGTTATCTGCTGTATTCCATCACTCATCTGGCTTCCTTTTATATATTTTCCATCGTGAGCATCACTTTTGTTTGAAAATACGGCCGCTGGATTCTAAATTAACCTAAATTCTGCTACTGTCTGCCTCAAGACTTTTGGAGATATATGGTTTTGATTTCTCTTGCTTCTGTTTCCTTTTCCTCTCTGGCTTCCCAACTTTAAAAAGAGTTAGAAGTCCTCCTTTCCCCCTCTTTCTAGCCTAGTTTTCCTCAGTATTTTCACTCTTTATTATTCTTCCATGCATTTCTTCCCTCCTCAGTTCTTTTCTTCCCTATTTTCCCAAATTTGTTCATCCTTGCCTCGTGTAATCTTCTTCCTTGTCCCTTTATCTCTTTTCTAGAATCTGAAATGACACCCAGCTCCCCAGATACTCTCCTCCCATCCTGCGATGCTTCCCCAAATCTGCTGGTGGTATCGCTGCACACCTACACATGGTCATGGCCTTGCAATCAATAACTGCTTGCTTTGGTTTTTTCTTTCTCTAAACCAATGGCTGCCCATGGCGTGCTCTTTTCCTGTCCAACTGATTTCTGGAATCCTGATAAGGTATAGGACATAACATCCATGTCAGGATCTGAACAGGTAGTGTCTACATCTGACTTAGAGGGGGAAAAGCTGCCTTTGCACTTCAATAGAGTTAATAAATCACACAGATTTTTACATCTTCATATTGTAAATATAAGAAATAAATAGCGATGCCAGTTCTCTTTTATATGGCATCCTGTACACCCTGTATCGAGTACCTGGTAAGCGTGCTCAGCATAAGCAGTCTGAAACGTTGGACTGAACTTCAACAGCACGATATAAAAGAAGGCATAATTGGTGGCTAAAACAGTTTTTAGGCATTCTGGGTTTGCGATATATCTAGTAATAATGTAAACATAGTATTTGTTGTTATTTTAAAATAAACTGTATTGTCTCTGTAAGCTAAAATATTTGAGTTTATAATGATTTTCATATATTTAATGCTATTATTCAAAAGCCTCTGTTTCTATGAGGTGTCCCCAGTGGGCCAGAAGAATCTTAAGTACAAGTGGAGCTGAAACTGTCAACGTTTTCGAGCTCATTTGCCACGTTTTGTGTTCCTGATTTAAGTTAAAGCCAACTAGCTACCAACTTCTAGTATTGCATTGTGAAAGTTTTGATAAAACCAGAATCTTAGTGGTGTTTCCTAAAGACCACTGGAAATTTCGAAGAACCCGGAAAGGGTTCTGAGAAAACAGATGTTTATGTGTCCGTTGTAGCAAGTCATCCATGGCGATCATCGCTGAACTCCTCTGAAATCTTTTCAGTAGGAAGCTCGCTTGCGCTCCTAAATTCCTGTCTGCATAGGAAAGCAACTGCAAAAGAAAATGGCATTAATGGGGAAAAAAACCCAAATGCTTCGGCCAAATCGTCCAACTGCAAAGCGCAACAGAACAGCAGATGTGTTTCTGAACTGCTCAGCTCAAACGCTTTCATCTCTTAGGTGCCTGGCCCGCTTCCCAAGGGGAGAGCTGGGGGTTTCTTTTGCGAGTTTGGACATTCTACATGGGGCTAAAAACATCGTTTCCTATGAAATTATTTGGGAGAGGGGGGTTGGTTTTTGAAATGAGGCTTTTTTCACGTTTGCTTTTTAAAAATATTTCACAACTTTTAATTGGTTAAAATGCCAGGGCTTTACATCAGCAAAGTGCTTGTATGTGATGTGGCTGAAAATTTTTAAGTATTAATTTCACTGAAACTTAGGAAAAAAAATTGTGAAGTTTTTTTTCTTACTTCATGAAAAGTTTTGTAGAACAAATTAATCGGTGATTTACAGAATAAACTCCTGAAAAGAGCTGATTTACATCAGCCAGTGCTCATGCCGATGGTAACAAATGCTCCACACACATTTCCCGTGGAAACTCTTTACTTTTTCACTCATGCTGATGGTAGCTCCCAATTTTAAGTGCATTAATATTTAACTTGGGAGTTGTTTTTGAAAGAACACTGCCTTACTCTGTTTGGTTCGCTTCATTAGAGGCTTGAAGTTAAATCAACTGTAAATGCTAATTCTTTTGGAAAGAAAGCAGCGACCTGTAAAATATGTTGATGCATGTAACTGGCCGCAAGTTTTATTGTGAAGCACAAAAATACAATAATTGCAAATTTATTTAGCAGTTCCAGGGCGGGGGGTATTTTATTTATGGTTCATCTAGTTAGACTTTTTTCTAAAAATAAAAGAGAACTATTACATCACATAAAATTTTACACCATTCACCGGTGTTTAAACTTTCTTGACTGTAAGGCCAGGGGATGTTGCTGTGAAATAATTGCTTTATATCTTACAGAACTGCTATTTACATTGCTTGGGTAGCCTTCAGTAACAAGCCCTGCTGATATCGCCGTCTGCTTCCTTTCAGTGCTGAGCCCGAAGGTGATCGGCATTGCCATAGCCAGGTACGACTTCTGTGCCAGAGACATGAGGGAACTGTCCCTAATGAAAGGGGACGTTGTAAAAATCTACACCAAGATGAGCGCGAATGGCTGGTGGAGAGGTGAAGTGAACGGAAGGGTAAGGTGGTTTTTTTTTTGTTTCCTTTGTCTCATTTCTGCCTTCACTGACAGTGACTTTTTTTAAAAAAAAAAAAAAAAAAAAAGTGTGTTCCCACATCACAAACCTTATTTGTATATTTAAATTCACAAGATAGAACATGTTTTCATCTCTGTTTCATAGGAGCCAGGCAGAACTCTTGCCAGGCAGCTTTCCCAGCATCTGAATTAATTGGTTATTTGATGTGACCTACCAGGCTGAATATTTGGGCAAGACGATGTGGTTGGAACGCACCCAGGATTAATAGCACAGCTGCAGCTGAACTTTCTTGAACTGTGTTGCCTGCATGCATTTGGGGTTAAAGGCTCAGGTTCCTGGTGCCGTGGGAGTCTGTTGAGCAGTTTAACACAGACCGATTTCCACGCCTTTCTGCCAGACTACAATGCAGTGGAATCGGCTGCCCCTTTTATAGGGGGCCGCGGCTTTGATCTCAAAAAATATGGCACATTTAGCAGGGGTTTTTACAAAGTCACTTCCCACTGCACGCAGACTGGCATGGAGGTAAAGCCTCAGTTCTGACCTACAAAGGCCGTACGGTTTCCATCCTGTTCAATGGAGAGCAGTCGGGGCTATCTGAGGCTGCTGTTGCCGTGTCTGAAGGGCTGAGATGCAGGTCAAGGAGTGCAAGGTGGAAGAGAGTAGATGAGCTGGAAGCTGGAAATGAAAGTGGCAGGTCCGGTTGAGGTAGCTGTCCACATTTACTGCTTTTGGAGAACTTTTTTGTATGTAATGAGCCTGGTTATGACCTTGAAGTGAAGTGGTCAATTAGACAAGAAGAAATAGGGAAGCGGAAGAAATAGCAGTCACCCTATGTACGTTTTACATGTGAAGAAAATTGAGCATCTCATTCTAATTCAGCAACCAAGATCCTAGAGGACCCTCTGTTATATACTAGCATTCTTTCTGACGGCTTTCACAGCCTGGACATGAGACCATGAGCTCACCTCTGGAGATACTTCGGCCAGGTAGCCTAAATCCAAGTTTATGTAGCTACTCCTTCCAGTCATGCTCTAGGTTTGGTTTTGAGGTCTTCCGTCATTGTTAAATTGACTTGGATGTAAAGAAGTCTGAGTGAAAAACCTAAAGAAATAGATAAGACAGTAAGAAATATATGACATTGCTTCCCTGGATGTCTTCTGCAATCCTTAGTTGACACATCATTCATTTTGGAATGAAGACAGCATTATAACTTGGAAAGTGTAGAACACTGGACTCTGCTTTCCAGTTCTGTCTTATTTAAAACTCCCGTTGGTGGCAATAGATTTAACTCCATGGAATGCACTCAAATCAGTCTGTATTTCCTTTGTAAGAGGATTCCCTGGGCCTGACTGAAGCCTGTTAAACATTTAACTGCTCATTCAGAAAATAGCACCATCCTGCCGGTAGTAAAACTACATCTGCTCTTGGCATTTCTGGACTTTTTTCTGAGTGCTTAGACTTCCAGTTTGGGCACAAGGTTTTTTTGGTTTGGTTTTTTCGGGTGGTGGTGGTGGTGGTGGTCGATTTAGTCTCCAAGTCTCCATATCTGCAAGTTATTCTTTTATTTAGGGTACTTACCCTGACTGTGGCGGGTCAGTCAAGTTTATCTTTGTAATCTTATTCTTACATTTACTGAACTGACCCATCCTTGTTTTGCTTAGCTCAGCCATTTAAAAAAAACCTGTGCATCTCATGTATTATTTTGTTCTGCTCTTCCCCTTTTTAGGTGGGCTGGTTTCCATCAACTTATGTTGAAGAGGATGAATGAATTAAAAACTTTCCTCTGCTGACCAGCAGTTTCAGGGATTGTAAAAATTTAATGTCTTCAAAGTGTTATTGGTCTTGTTAAGTATTTAAACAGCAGCGTTTTTGTCTGTCTGAATCTTCCAGTCTTAATGCTGGGATTTGTACAGAAGTTGGTGCTGCCAGGTGATTACCGTGCCCAGAGCTGTGCAAGAAACAACCTGCCCGCTTGCCGTCGCTGGGGATCCGTGCAAAGTTCAGCCCTCGCCTTCCCAGAAGATCTCTGGAAAACAGATTTCTTTGTGCTCCTTTTCATTTCACCCTGTGCTACACCATGAGTGCTGGCTGTGGCTGAATATTTTATAAGTCTCTTTTCTTCTAGCCAACATCTGTGAGGGCACAAGGGGATGAAGGCTTGTTGCTCCTTATCGCTGCATGCAGAAAACAGAGCTCAGTCCCTGCAGTGGGCACGGTCGGCAGAATTAAGTCTTGAGACACCAAACTACTTTACTGATCACCTTACAAACAGTTGCACATTCACAAGACATTCTGAAGAAAATACGGGTGTGGTAAACATTCATGCATATATAATTAGTTAACTGACTGCTTTGAGGGCCTGCTGAAATCTTCTAACTGTTTAAAGACAACATTTTAAAAAGGTGTAGTGATGTGGTGTTGCTTGAAAAAAAACTCCACAAAGTGGAGTTGTGGGGTCCTTTTTGTCATCCCAAGACTTTTTGTGTGAGGATTTTTCATTTAAGCAGCTGACCATGAAGCTGCAACTGAGGATAGTCATGACGAGTTTTAAAATTTTCAGCATTAATGTTAAATAAATATTTTAGACCTGTTCAGTAGGAGATACACTAATGCAAGATGATGTCACTTCTCAGGAACAAAACTGTTCACCTCACCCTCCTGATTGATTCGGATGAACTTTGATGCTTCCAGCTCTAAGCTGTCTTTTCCTAAGTTGGACAGGAATTTCTGTCACCTTTTGTGTTCTTACGAGTAACGCAAAGGGAACCGGAGGAGTCCTTGGTGCCCTTTCCTCTCCTGTTCCCCGGGATGTTAGCAGCAGGCCAGTGAGTGAGTGGTCTTGTTCCCCTGTTGTGAGCATCCCCGAGGAAAAGGGTGTCTAGGTTACCTAGCTGGAAACATCACCCTTGTAAGGTGGTGTCCACCCCTGGAGAGGCAGTGTTTTAATGTGTTTATGGAGTGTAGTTATAAGCTAAAATAAATGCGGATGGTTTCTTCAGATGTGCAGATTTGAGTGTTTAGCTAATGTCTAATCTGGCTTGAAAAACCTCGAAGAAAATAAAGCTCTTCAAATGCATTTTCTTTCTAGGGTAACGTTGACCAATCAAGAATTCATCCTGTCCCACTTCCTCTCTTTTGCTTTCCCCTCTCCTCTTTTCCCGTAGGCATCTTGCAGTTAGTGTGCATAGACACTGCATGATTTAACACTGCAGTTTTTCCCACTCTGCAAGAATGTGGTACCCACTGTTCGCCCACAGAGCAGAATCTGCTAGGACACATTTCAGATTCTTTTCGGCTGTCCCCAGTGTTCTCTGCTTCTTTCTGGCCTCTTCTGGCCGTTAGGAAGAACCAAGCCCAGCACAGAGGATTCACGATAATCCCCCTTGTCCGTGCCACCGTTCTGCCCATCCGCTACGCCTAGCGTACGCCGCTGTGCCGCCAGGTGAAAGAGGGGATCTTCTGATGGGAAATCCTCCGCTTGGGAGATTCAGCCTTGCAGGTGGAACTCTGCTGATGCTCTAACTTTTCAAGGATTTACCTCAAAATTATGTAAACTGTGATTGTGTTGAGTACCTTACTTGATGGAGCAATTGAGAGCATTTGTAAATATGTAGATTATGCATAAAACGTATTTTGTAAATGATGTGTACAGCAGTGTAGACTAGGGTATCCTGTCTTTGGCCATCTTTGGCCAGGCAGTTTTACTGTCTGCTGGGAGCCTGATCCTGGATTCCTTAAGTAGACAAAGTTGATTCTTCCACAGTTTTGCCTGCTGAAGGGTAGAGGAATAGGCTCTAGGGCCTGAGAAGTGTTTAGTGCTTTGCTGTCATATAGTTCTGAGAAGAGGCAGTTTAATTCAATGTGAGTTGAGAAATACGTCAGTCACTTTCAGCAGCTTGGTTTTAAAATAATTTTGAGTAGTCTCCCCACCCTAAAGTTGCTGTAAAGCTTTTAAGCAATTCCCGAGTCCGGTAATCAGCCTTTGAGAAGAAGGAAAGCCATTGCTTTTGTGGCATAAATCTACGTGTTGTCGTCTGTGTTTAATGCCCTGTATTGATTGAGTTAATGCTGCATCTTAAACTATATTTTGAGTACCAAAGACTTCGCAAATACTCTGGAGCGTCTTTCGTGTGCTGCTTTTGCCTGTATGGAGGTTTTCTTGTCATGCGATAACGGAGTTACAGTGCTTTAATTTGTACTATTTTGTAAATATGTTAAATACAATAAACTGGTTAATTTTTTGTTTAACGGTGTGTGTCAGAATGTGTAGCTGGCTGGTGTGAAGGCTGAGCGCCGTTCGTCTGACCACCTTCTCGCCGTGAGCAGGTGAGGCTCGGATCGTGATCCCAGACTGGAACAATCCTCAGTAGCTGTAGAGCTGGGCTGTCAGCGTCAGTGGGACATTGCAGCTCTCCATGAGAGCTGGTCATTGGTAGGAGACTTTGCCTTCCGCCACACCCAGGACGGTGCTGGGGGGTTGGTTTTGGTTTTTAGCTGTAGAGGACACTGGAATCAGTCATGTACTACTGATTTTTGTCTGTCAAAGATGATACTTGTGGGGGTTTTTTGGTTGGGAAAAAAAGTTGTTCTTAAGAAGTTCCCTTTTATGTGTCATGTTTCATAGCAACGTCCTTTTCTCTTCCACCTTCTGCTTTCTTCCGCTGCCATATGTGAATTAGCATACAAATTCAGGAGCTCAGGTCTGAAAATACAGTCTGTGTCTAATTTCATGGGCTACTTGATAACCTGTCCATGGTGTACCCCATCCATGCATTTTTTACAATACAACATGCATTATTAATATGTTTATAAAAATATTTCTGGACAGGTGAATTAACTCCTCGAGGTCAGTGACGATACCATTGCAGTGTTGTTTCATCGTGTCCCTTCTATTTTTCAGTAGCAGAGATTTTCCTGTGGAGCTGCCCTTCTGACAATTATTAAACATAATGAGGCATTTACATATCTCTGCAGACGTAAGGCATGATTTTTCTGTTACCCGTGAACGTATCACACAGCTGAGAGCCACACCTAATGTGAGACGCAAAAATGTTTCTCAATTAAATCCTCTTGTTAACGATATCCCAGTCGGTCACAGGTGTTCTCCTCCCCCTACGTGCAGGGGGAGAGGAGAGGCGCGTGTCCCATGACGGGCGAGAAGCTGAGAACGCGCTGTAATGGGGGCTTAAGGACCACTTGGCGCTGTGTTCTGAGTAATTTTTTCAGTTGTGAGGCTTGGAAGCTTATTTGAGGAATCTGCAATCTTTCATAACGTCCGGTGATTGAGCACTGGTGCCAAGATTAATGCTACCTGGTGTCTGCACGCATCTCCTTCTGGTTTGACTTTCTCTGGACTAATGACAAGTACCAGAGGTAGCTTTGGCGTGGTGCCCTCTCTCTCGGTTCCAAATGTGTCTGCAGAGGGGCAGTGGTTTGCCTGACGCTCCGCTGAATGCAGGCTCGGATTTTGGATTGTCACGAGCGTTTTGCCGTTACCAGCACCACAAATCAGCGAGCGCAGGATACGGCTGTAGTCCACCTGAAACGCACCTGGTCGGTAAGAGCGATGAGCCTGGGTATTTTATCTTCCTGGCTCCTCAGGAATGCGCTGGGAAGAGACAAGCTCTATTTGAACGTGGCTGCATGAACACTTCTCGTTACTAATGGAATTCATCAAGCTATTTAGTAGTGTAGTGACATTAAGTAATAATTAATAGACCGTGTGGTGTGTGGCTGCATGAAGTGGCAGTGATTAACCCGTGCCATAACGGAATGCACCCGCAGAAACACGGGCCCGTGCTGTGACAGTGGTCGTTCCTGCCTCTGCCGCTGGAGCTTGGCCCATCCCCACTCACAAGATGGAACTGGGGTCAAAATCCAGAACCTCCTAACATCACCGGTGTTCAGAGCAGAGCCGTGGCTTGTGTGGTTGACGTGGTGGTTGAACCTCTTGTCGTTGCAGCTGCTTGTTTTGGAGCTGGTGTTAATGGGTCCTGGTGCGACTCTGCCTGCAAGGAGTTGGCAAAATGTCAGCATTTACTCTCCCGTTGTATTCAGTTCTAGTACATTCTAAAGCCGATGCTATCTCGACGCTGAAGTTACAGCTCTATCTGTGTAAGACTGCTTCACATAGCAGGCACTCAGATGTGCATGCAGACCACTCTGTGGTCAGCTGGGATTCAGACCCTTGCTGCTTTTAGGAGAAGTTGGGGGAAAAAATAACGTATTTCATTGACACGACCAGTATACTTACCGAGAGTATACACATCTTTCTGTTTTCCAGACCAAGAGTTGGTTTTCTTCCCAGAGATCGAGCTTTCTGGTGAACACATCGTTCAAACCCCATCCTTTTAGTCTTGTCTGTGGCTTGCTCCTCTGCCCGTGTATTGCTTCCCTGGCTTCTTACAGTGCTTGGGCGCCTTTCTTCCTCTTCCTCTTCCTCTCTGACGACACGAACAAGCGAACACTTCGGTCAAGCCCTCACCCTGTTCCAGCAATACCCAGGGAGGCCTTTTGCCAGCCTGTTTGCACAAGGGGTTCCCTTGAACCAGTGCAGGAAGCATTTAATTTTATTTTTTTTTTTCATATAGTCAGTGTGAAAAACGCCTCGTGGAGCATTAACTTCAGCTTGTTGAAGTGTACGTATGAAAGCAGCTCGGAACGCTTCCCAGCCCAGCATGGTGCATCTATATAAAATAGAAGAGGCCCTCTGTAATACGGGCAGGGCAAACCAGACACTTAATCAAGTACGATCAATGTGTCATCTGATTTTTTGAAAGTGAGCATTTCTTGTAGATATTGTATTTTTCATGTATTTCTTTGGGAAAACATTAATGTTCTATACTGAGCGTTCTGATGAGAACAGAACCCAGAGTAGAATCAACCCATCACCTGCCCAGTGGTGGCATTTTCTCGCATCAAAGTTTGTAGAACGCTCTGGGTTTGGCTTCTTTTGTTGTAAGAAGGAGCTGAACACTCCCTGTAGGAACATTCTGTCAGAGGACTGGAACTTGCCAGAGATTTTTATGTTCTTTCAGAATGTTTGGTGCAGTTCCTCTACGCCAGTGACCTATTGTGGTCATGCAACAAAAGGGGTAAGGAGGGGGAAAGCTCTGGGCTGAAATTCCCTTTCATGGTGTCTGGTTACCTTCAGGATCAGAATTCACCATTACACTTCCTCGCATATGTTAGAATCAGATTTTCTTTAAGCTTCTAAGATGAAAAAACTGAAGCACAGACCATGGGGGACGTGGGATGTAGCCAACAGCCTCAGAAGCAGCTCCAGCTTGGCCAGAACGGGTAAGTTCAGCTGTAGCTGTGGACCTTTCGCTGTCAAAAGGCCACCGACTGGTGAGAACTGGGGCCGTATGGATCCGTCAGGATGTGTGCTCTTTGGGATTACTCAGCCACGTGACTTTTAGCAGTGGCGGTGCCTGAGGACGTGTCTGTCTTAGAGTCACTCATAGTTCTCTGGCAATCGCATAAAATAACTGTCCAGAAAATTACATTGCAGCTGCATCTCAAGCAAACTGATCTTCAGTGCACGAGGAGGAACGCGTCAGCATCCTTGTATCACACGCGTGGAAGCTGAGGTTAGAGACATAACCCCGGCGCTGCACGAGGCCTCAACCTCAGTTACTGCAGCGGGAGCTCAGCGTTCCGAGCCGGAAAGCTGCACTAATCCGGGCGCGTCGGGAATCGAGCAGAGCAAAGTCAGGATCTGTTGCTTTTACCCAGCTCTGCCGTCCGTTCAAGGAAATGCTTGGAGAACAGCTTTTTGGCGTTTGGGTGCCTGGCGTTTTTGACAAAACTCACTAGGATGAGAAGTCTACTGAAAAAAAGTTTGAGGAGCGTGATTTGTGGCTCGCTATTTAGTAGTACCCGCGTGGTGTTCGTGATGCCAGCAGTCGATGCGCGAGAAACCCAAGTGTTTCCGTGTGCGTTGGATTCAGTTGCAATCTACCCCAAGGGCAGCAAAGCTCTGCTAGCGGAGAAGAGACTGCTCTGTCTCTGTTCTTGAAATCTCGAGACTGAGAAACTGATGCCGTCCTTACTAAACACGTTAGTGCTCCGAATTAAAAACAAAGCAACTCTCCATCTACCTACCCTCCCAATAACGAAAGATGATCAACAGCTGGCCTACACGTAACAGCGTCAGAAGGTTCAAACTAAGCTTGTACCTCAGCCCAGACATACTGAACCGAGACCCATGGGGCCACCAGCGCTGCTGCGGCGTGGCTCTGCTTGTGGAAGTGTTAGCAGTAACCGGGTGATCCTGACCATCGAAACCTGCCGCGCTCCGCAGGTCGCTGACTTGCCCGGCACCAGGACGTCTTTGTGGTGCTGCAGCGACTGTGGTCTCAGACAAGACTGTTCCCCTTTAAAGGCGTGATAAATATTGCTGGGAGCTGTAGTTCATGGGTATCACAGAAATGGTCAGCGAGGATTCGGAGCTGCTCTGTTTCAGTCCCGCGGAGGGGAAGCTGTAAGCTCTGCAGGGTGACGGCTGTGACACAGGTTCCACCGCGCCGGCTGCGTCTCCTTCCCCTCGTGTGGGCAGGAGTGGCCACGGGCAGACCCCTGCAGCGGCAGCAAGCTTCTGGCCAGCGAGCGCTGCTCCCGGGGGTGCCTGGGGCCAGGCCGTGCCCGCTGGCTAGCAGTCAGTCCCTAATAGCTGGGTAACTGGGGTTGTATTTTTGGAATTCTGCGTGCACCCAAGAATTCCAGGTAGAGAGGAAGAGCAATTCAGCAGACAGCGGCCTGGATGGTAAGTGACCGTGCCTACCAAGTTCTTGCATTTCCCCCTTCTCTTCCTTCCTTTTCCCTCCTCTTCCTCTCAGGTGTTCCATCGCGTTACGTAGGTCGGCAGACGTGGGGAGTTCCTTCCCCGCCGCGGGAGGTGGCCCGGCGGTTCCTCGGTGCGGTACGAGCGGTGGATGTGCTGCGTTTGCTTCCTCTCGGCACGCCGGTGCGTGCGCCGGAGCCGGGCGGCTGCTCACGGGCACGGCTCAGTCGCGGCGCATCCCCTGGGAGCAGCCGCTGCTTTTGCCTCATCTCACGTACAAAGCAATGGGGTTCGGCAGCTGAGCAGGGAATGTAATTTCTAACATAACCAAGCAGCAGTGAGAAGATGTTATCGCCTAAAAGCAGGTGCCAGAACTAAACAAATGGTTTTATTGATTCTCTGAGGTTTAATTAAAACCTCAGCAAATCCCCACCCTGTCTCTCGCTTCGGCCCTGCGAATTATCAATACAGCGTGGGCATCGCATCCTTGTTAATGCCTCAGACTTTAAGAACAAGTAACACCACACTTAGACTTAAGGCTGTGTTCTGCCATGCCTGTACGTGGGAGAGCGGACACTTGCAGTGAGGAGATGACTATCCCAGAGGCTTTCTCCTTTTTGAGGTCTCCCTCGCCAGGACGATGCCGGCAATGGATTGATTTAGAGACCGGGAGAGTTCTGTCGCAGAACGTTTGTGCGGGGTGGGTGCGGGCTGGGCGTGCACCAGGCAAACCGTGCGGGAGCCACGGGGCAGAGCGGGGGCCCCCGTGACCGAGTGTTTCGAAGGCTGGGCAGAATGCACAGGGATGTTTTAAATTCCCTTCTGGGAACACGCCTGAGTTCCCAGCTCCCGCAGCCGATCAGTAGGGTGGTGCCTAGGTCAGCGGGCTGTGGAGAGCTGCTCTAAGGGGGTTTTCATCGCCCCACAGCTGGCACAGGGACCTCCCGACTTGCTTGGCCATGATTCGTGGCCCGCGTACCAAGAGCAGCCCCAAAGCCGGGGTAGCTCAGCGCTACAGAAACGTGGGCCAAGTCCGCCCAGGATTTGTCCCCATTATTCCTCAGGGGGAGGCAAGGGCCACAGCCAGCGCACGTGACTGCAGGAAACCAGACGCTGCGCTGCTATAAATGCATGCCGGAGGATGTTTGGGTCTGGTAACCTGCTCGGTGCAGTCCCATAGAGGCAGGAGTCAGGGGAAGCTTTGATCAATATTCTGATCATCGCTGTGGTGGGAAAAGCTGCTAGCTGGAGAGGCAGAGATGGCTGCTGGGACTGGGGGGAGAGGAGATTAGTTCAGGGGCACCCTGCGGGGGACAGCCTGAACTCGTACTGGAAGGAAAGAGACATTTTAACAGAATGACATATAATTCCAGCACGCAATGTCCCCGTAGGAAATCCTAGTTGAGAGCACCAATAAATGAAGGAGGAAAATGCCATGGAAGGCAGTAAATCAAAAAGGAATTGATTGGAATATTGAGAGAGCTTAATTTCATTGCTGAAGGTGAGGCCGTGGCACACAGCAGCAGTCTGGGGCTTGGCAGGAGAGGGCTGCGGTCCCGGCGGCTCAGCCCGCTCCGTCGCTTCCCAGATGGGGTGCGCGGGAGCAGCTCGGCAGCTGGCCCTGCAGGACATGGCCTTGGTCCCCGTTTTGGAACGCTGTACGGCTTCAGTGTCTTCAGTAGCTCGGCAGTTCAAAATCAGTTTAAAACTGCAGAGCAAGGCCATTAAGCCCCAGATTTGGTGGGGACGGAAGCCCCTTAGGAGCGCTGCTGTTCCCTGGTTAGTGCTGGAGCTCCGAGGGCACCCTGGTCTCAGGGTGCTGTAACTCCATTTCCAGGTGCTTTTGTGGCTCGTACTGCATCAAATGCTTATTAGAACTAAATGAAGGTCAATCAAGCTACTGATAATTCCAGTGAACTTACACACCTCTGCCTTCTCTCAATTTTTCACTAATAATTTCATGTTTGATTTTGGTTATATTTTAACATTTTCAATTGAAATAGCAACCCCAGCTATTACTCTTGTCAAAAGGACACAGGATGCATTAGCGTAAGGGCACGTGCTGATACCTACGTAGGTGGCGGTTGGTTACAGAGGATGGGCAAGTCTGCGTAGATCTTTGTCGAGTGGTCAGCATTTGCATCCCTGTGGTTCACACTATTTGGGAGGGCTGCCGAACGAACCATGCAAAACTAAGCCAAAGCAAATTTCAGTTTGGCTTTAATACCATTTTGCTATAATTAACATCTGCTCTCTCCTGGGTTCATTTTTACATCTGTGTTTTATAACTGCAGCTGAAATGAGCTTGCTGAAGCGGGTGCAAAGGGGAGCATTTGGTTGCCTTACAGTGCCTCTAAGCATTTGTGATCATAGAATCATGGAATGGTTTGGGTGGGAAGGGACCCCCAGAGGTCACCCAGCCCAACCCCCCTGCAGCAGCAGGGACACCTTGAACCACAGCAGGTTGCTCACAGCCCCGGCCAACCTGGCCTGGAATGTTCCCAGGGATGGGGCCTCCACCCCCTCTCTGGGCAACCCCTGACAGGGTTTCACCACCCTCACTGGAAAGAATTTCTTCCTTAGATCCAGTCTAAACCTACCCTGCTTCAGTTTAAAGCCATCCCCCC
>NW_009259716.1:1118512-1119906 GCF_000687185.1 Egretta garzetta | reverse complement strand
CATCCGCCAGTACCCCCAAGTGCCTCTGGGCAGGGCTGCTCTCCATCCCTTCATCCCCAGCCTGTGTGGGTACCAGGGGCTGCCCCGACCCAGGTGCAGGACCCTGCCCTTGGCCTGGTTTACATGGGCCCATGTCTCGAGCTTGCCCAGGTCCCTCTGGATGGAATCCTGTCCCTCAGGTGATGACAAAGCTTCATGAGTTCTGGGAGGAAGGGACCAAGTTATGTTTTCTTGCACTGTTTCAGCTTGTGCAAGGTATCCGTTGTTTTGCTAGGTCCTACTGTTCTGCTCGTGTTGTGTTTGCTTTCAGTTACTGCTTCCCAGGAACATTTTGGAACATGATAAAATATCCTGTGTCTTGTTTCATCGCCAGTGGACCTGGGGCTAGATTTTAGAGTATTCAGAGGCATTTGGGCATGCCATGCCTGCATCTTTGGAGCATTAAAACCAGGTTCCACTAATGCAGCTGGAACAGGCTCAGGTGCTTCCTCTGGTACAGCAAGAGGCGTTTGCGTCGGCTGGGCGTGCGGGAGGGGAACAAGCTTCTGCGCTGGGGCGATGCAAATGTGGCTTAGGTCCCTATGAGGAGAGAAATTCTCATGGCAAAGATGTTTTCTTTCTTTATTGTAAGAGTGAGGTATGCAGCATCCCTCACGTCCTAACACACCGGCAGGCCTCCATTTCCTTACAAAGTTTGGCTTCATACATTTTGTGGATGAAATTGTGGCTGCATTGCAGTCAGTGGCAGAGCTCGGCAAAGCTCAGGGGACGGGGTCTCACACACGAGATACAGGTGCCGTGCTTGCTAATTCTGCTTCCAATGATCAGAGCACGGGCAGCGTTAGCCATGCCATTCGCCTTGAGTTCTGCTCTGCTTTGCCCTTCCTCGCCTCCTTCAGCAAGGAGAAGGAAACAACGCAGTATTTTACTTCACTTTGTGGGTCCTTTTTGTTTACACGAGACTTCTGTGCTGGAGGAGCAGCCACGACAGGAGAGTGTTTAAACATCGTGACATTTCAAGTCCAAACCAGCGATGAAGAGTGTGATCACGTATATCTGGTTGTCTGAGCAGGTCATGCCTATACCCTCCCTTCGGGGCCTGGGGAGAGCGGCGTGATGCCCACCGCCCTCTTCGTTCCGCAGAGATCCTCTGTGGTTCGGCGTGTCCCTTCCAGGGGGGAGGGCTGGGCTGGCGGATCGTCCTTGCTGCACCTCCCTGTGCTGCTCGGGGGAAGCATATCCCAGACCCACTGACTGCTTCATCCCTGTGTCCTGCTGTATGGACCCCCCCAGCAGCACCTGCCCAGGCCGGGCTGTTGTCCGCCCTCGCCCAACCGTGCTGGTCTGGAGCAGTACGGCATCGTGCCTCTCGACGGGGACTCCGGGGGCAGGTA
>NW_009259716.1:1104148-1118475 GCF_000687185.1 Egretta garzetta | reverse complement strand
TCGCACGCTGCTTACTGATCAGTCCCCGCAATCCCTTGCTTTCTAAAACCAGTGATGTCCCTTATTTATGCTTTAGTTGTCTAAGGTCATCTAGCTAACCTGGCACCTAAACATTGAAATGTCCCTTTTGGCGAGCAGCTGCCTCCAGGTGGGGACCAGGGCCCTTCAGTCATCCTTAACAGCATTTTCCAAGTGACCATCCACACAGAAAAGATCCGGTCCTCGGATGCACCCACGGAGAGCCCAGTGGCAAAAAAATCCCCGAGGACTGCGCTGTGGGTACACAGGATGCGCTCTCCCCAGCTGTTACTGCAACGTTTCCACCTCGCATTGCCTTTAATTTGCATCATGAAAGCATAAATCCTGCATGAGAGAGTCCCACGTGTGTGTTCTGCAGCAAGACACACGAGCTGTGAAGGCGAACCGGCTGCAAAATGTGCAGGGAGTTCCTAGAGACACCAATGTCCATACCCTTGTCATTTCCTTCTCAATGCGATAGGAAGGGGAGTGAATCCTTTCTTTCTGCATCTTACAATAAACCTCTTCCTTGCAGCCAGAGCAATTAGAACAGCGCCCAAAGCTCTGAGGCTATGGCAGCATTTCTGTCAACACGAAGTAAGACCTTTATTTATTTTTTTAACGAAGAGGAGCTGATTTAGGAATCCTTGTCCTGCGGCCATTTGCAAGCTGGGGGCTGGCTTTCCTGCGTGCGTTTGCCTGAAGCCCCGGCTGGTGTGCTCATCGGGGAGCGCTCACGCCCACCTTTGAGCTTTATTCAGCCACTGGCGCATTGATGGGATGCATTTGAGTTGCCATTTCTTGAAGTCTGTGGTCATTGAAACTTATCTAACAGACAAGCGACAGTTCTTACCTGTTGCAATTCTTTTAAAAATCATTTGCCATTGGCCTCTGCTTCACGAAGAATGAAACTCCAGAGCGGCTGCAGTGCCCTGTGGTGCCAGCAAGGGAGCTAAATGGGAGGCACGGGCTGGAGGAGGTGCAAGCGCAGGTCTTTAACAGAGGAGGCAAAATATTCCCTGCGCCCTTTTCTGGGGTTTGCCCCTGCCAGGAGCTCTGTCAAACAGCTTTGGTGTTGCCTACAGGAATGGTGGCCGTGCACGCTCTTGGCTGGAGGAAGAGCGCCGGGGAGCCGTGACCACGCGTGGGGACATCTGGTGTGGCAGCTAATCCATGGCGCGCGTCCGTGGCTCTGCGTTCCTGCCCCGTTGGTCTGCTTGAGGCCAAGGGAGACCAGGAGGTGAGCGTGAAACCGCTTCAGACAGCGCAGCAGTTCCTAAATGGAAGAATCGTCTTCTTCCCCTGAGATTCAAGTTCTTTTTCTTGAAGATGAGTCAATAGACCAACTTTTTGAGGAAAAGCAGCTACTTTTCATGGGCTGGGTGTTTCCCCTTCCCCGCTGCCACACAGGGACTCAGGCCATGCCTGTGTCTGTGGGCAAACCCACCCTTCATTAGCTGTTTATCTCCTGCCTGGGGGGACGTTCCCCCCCCGTGGCCAGCCCCACGGATGCTTCGCTCTTGCAGCAGGGGTGGTTTGGGGCCGGGGACAGGAATCGAGGTGATATCAAACATGGCCCCGCCAGCAGAACGACTGTGGGTGTCCTGGCAATGCCTGTTCAGCCTGGATGGGCGTGTTGCCTCCAGCAAGGCTTTGCCTGCCGCAGCCCCGTTCGCCATTGGCCTCTGCTGGGGGGGGCCAGGTCCCTGCCACCCCCCCCGCCCGGTGCTGGCCCCTTGGCGTGGGTGGGCGAGGGGCCCAATGGTCCTGGGGTGCTCTGCAGCCGCCCTGGATGTGCCCACCTTCCCCGCGCGTCGGTTCGCTTGCGTGCACGGCGATGGGTGCAGGGCTCTGGTTTTGGGGCTGCTGTGTTCCCTGTGGCCACGGGGTGTCAGCACGCAGATGGGCCAGGAGTGGTGCGGGGCGTGGGGTGCGGGGCGTGTGTGTGTGTGTGTGTGTGTGTGTGTGTGTGTGTGTGTTACCCCGAGGCTCCAGTTTTGCCTCCCTTCTCTTGCTCATCTTTTGTGTGGTCTGCCCTAAATTCCGACGCTCGGTTCTTTCTGAAGCCCGAAGAGGTTGATGCCCGCTTTCCTCGGGCCGAGTTAACCCCCTCAGCCCCGTGGGGCGCCGGCACACTGAGGTGGGTGCCTGCATGGGGATGGCTCCGCCATGGGCTGCGGGCATTCCCAGTTTGGCCTCTTGGCCGTTGGGTCAGCAGCCCCAGTGACTTCAGCCAGGACTGGGACATGTGAATGATGAGTCTGAAAATGTAACCAATGCATGGTTCTAGGGCGGCTTTACAGACACCCCCACTTCCCCCCCCGCCTTGTTGGCATTGCTGTAAGGGGCTTGGGAAGGTCTGCGGTGTATCAGAAACCAGAGCGGGGTTTCAAGATTGTAAGGGGGGGGGGGGCAGTTATTTTGGGGTTTTTTTTAAGTTTTTGTAAGACCTGCTACACAACTTCTAATTTAGCAAAAAAACATTAAGCAGGCAGGACTTATTAATCAGCAGCCTGACCTGTTCTCAGGAGTCGTCATGTGCAGCAAAAAATTTTAATTATGGGCCAAACCAAAAATTCCCAACATTAGTCAATGATGCTTGTGATGTTTTTGGCAAGTGCACCCACTTCCCCTTGCCACGCCAGCAGCCGTTATTTGTGCCGCCCATGGTACCGACCCGTTCAACCTGCCCCCGTCTCCGTGCTCGGCCTCCCCTTGCCCCCGCCGCTGCGGGGATCCCTGCGGTCCCTGGCTGTGGGTGACGCCGCGGCTCCTCCGCGCTGCGCAGGCTCTGCACAGGTCGGCACCCTCTTGTTTCTCTGTTTTAACTGAGTCAACTACCGTCAAGGCACCGGCTCAGAGTGGCAGAGCCATCGCTTCATAAAGCTGTCACAGACCGCGGGTATGCACGCAGGTTCTGCACAGAATTTCATCTTATGCTTGCTGCCGTCACGCCTTTGTACGCCATGGTGATCTATTTGGGTGGAAAAGAGTATTTGGTGTCCCTTGGATTTAATACTCCCAGGGTGCATTGCTTTTTTGCTGCAAAGGACCACACCAATGAAACATTCTGTTGATGAGGGGCACCAGAAGGTCTCTAATTCTTCTATACTAAGCAGCAGATCATGGGCAGGAAAACATCCTTTAGCTGGGAAAAAGTAGAGACGGTAAGGTTGATTTAACTTAGAATGTAATTAGCAAATGAGCAGGCAGAGAGGTACCGAAGCACAGATATCATCTGTGCATATTCGTATAATATGCAAAAACTTTCCTATATAACAGAACTGAAATACTTGGAAAGCCCTATAACATCTGTGGTGAGCAAATGCTGTAAGCACGTGTGCGTGTACGTGTACCCACCTGCGCAATTCCAGCGCGTGTCAGTATGTGCTGCTTCAATTGTACACCTACAGGCGAGACCATCTTTAAGGGTTGCCTTTGTCCTGCTGTTGAGAGCCTGGGCATTCCACTTCTTCCAGTTCTTGTCCTTTTGCTCCTGTGCCTGCAGCCTTTTTGCAGAGACGATCCTTTCTCCACGTGAAAAATTCTGAACCCAGTGTGAGAAGATTTGGGAACACACAGTTGATAACAATTGAGGATACGTGCTATGTCTTGAGCTGCATCATGTAGTTTGAAGGCATAAATGTGCTAAAGAAGCTTGCACTTTGCGACAAAGATCATACAGAAAGAATGGTGGGAAACCTACAGGTAGACATGCTAAAATATATGTCGATAAAAGTCCAGGCCCTGGGTGGAACAGGATCTTCAAAGACGCGGGGGATTGCCAATCCCAATCTGGTGCAGAGTAGCGACTTCAGTTGGTGACCATAACAACTTACAGGGTCATTCATGAAACAGAGGTAGGTCTTCCCTGTCCTTTTGCAAATGGATACGTGCTTCTGCCACCAGGATCCAACACGTGGTGCTAACTGGTGAAGTGACAGGGACGTTGAGGGCATTTGCTTCTCGGGCACTTGGGTTATTTTGATTTATCCCATTTCGTCCTTTGTCATTCAGGCTCGGTCATGAAGCAGCCTGGGGGGCACAGGGACCTCCAGCGCGGATGATCTGGTGTTAGCTCGCGGTGTGCGTGTTTGGGGACTGGCCTCCTGCTGATGCAGCAGCTAGGTCCCGCGCTGGCAAAGGTTTGGAGAACATCGATGAAAGCAACTCTTGATCTGAGCCATTCTCTATCGGGGTCGTTTAGTCATGGAGTCACGACAAATTGGGCTGGAAAGGAGAAAGCTCCATCCACCAGCATAACCGCCTGAAATGCCGTTATTTATCTCCTGCTCTCCCGAACTCATGCTGGTTCGGTACTGCTGCGCGTGCCTGTCCCCGCTCCTTGTTCTCAGTGGATGCCGAAGACGCACTGGGAAGCCGTTTCCCAGGTCTTGGATGTTTCTGTAAGAAAAATGATGCAGGTTTAACAGCATGTGTAGGTATTTGTAGGAAAGCAAATGTGTTTCCCTCTTGGCTGTTTAGTTGTCTGTAACAATAATGTCATAAATAAATAATGTTTCCGAGAGGGAAAAGAGGAGATGTTTATCAGATAGAATACATGCCAGTTAGGATAACTCTGAACAAAATGTTAACACGGATTAAACAGGAAAACATGCTGCTGGCAAACAAATTGTTGGTGAAAACAGCTTCAGCTGGGGAGTTCCTCTTTCTGTCAGATAGAAATGGTGCCTGCCACGCCGACCAGCTTCTAAAATGAAGACGTTTATCACCAGAACTGCTGGATGTGTGGAAACATTCAAATGAGGATAATTCAAGTGCTGCGGTAGAATAATGCACAATGAATAGTACATGGAGCTATACAAATGTTGCAGATTATAGTAGGATCAGGGAGATAATGCCGAAGGGATTACTTTTTCCTTTCCTGAAATTAATTTTCAATCGCATTTAAAGCCCGATTCTGTTTTGTTGAAGTCAAGGTGAGACTTCCCTTTGCATTTCGTGGCCTCTGGAGCTGGTCGTTAGTGAATGCAGAGGGGTCAGTCCTTGGGGGACGAACCCTGCGTGCCCGCAGAACAGATGCACTGCATGCGCTGGCGCGCTGTGGTTTCTCAGGCTGTTTTGTCAGTCCGTCTCCTCCGAGGCCGGGCTTTGGGAGACGCGAGGCCAGCCCATCCTCATTCTGCTTCCACTTGGCTCCCTCCTTCTCCAAGGCTGGGCTTTGGGAGACGCGAGGCCAGCCCATCCTCATTCTGCTTCCACTTGGCTCCCTTTGCTAAGGTCGACAGCCAGGGAGAAAGCACCAAGAGCTTCTGCTAACGAGCCTGCACATCTCCATTAGCAGCTGTCCTAAGGGTGCCAACCAAGCGCCACGTGAGAACTGCCGGCAGGCGCCGAAGGCAGCACACGTAGCGACAACGCCAGCCCTGGCTTCGCTTGCTTGCTCGGGGGGGGGTTGTTGTTGTTCTGGTGTCGAGAGTTGTACAGGGCTGGGTGACTCACAAGGGACCCTGCCTCCGAACAAGCCTGCCTCTTCCGGGGCATTGCAAGCTTGTGGAGGGAAATAAAGTTGACATTATAGATTGGGAAGAAAATAAATAAATAAAGGGGGGGTCCAGTCTTGTTGAAGTACATGCTCCGAGTTCAGCATGGGCTTGTGCTTTTTTTTAACGCGGCTGCCATCCTGAACTGACTTCGAAGTGAGCCTTTGGCATCGTTACAGGAATTGTACGTGTGGTTTCCTTTCCCCTCCTTTAGAGACAGGTTTTCCCTTGAGAGCTGGCACAGTTTTAGTGTCAGTAAATGGCCCCAATAAATAATGCGAGAACGGAAAGCATGTAAAAATTCCCTCTGTGGAACCAAACTGGTTAATCTACGATTCTCTCATTACTGTTTGGTTACGAGCCCCGCCAGCCCACCGGGCTTGGTGCAAAACACAGGAAAAATCTGGTGTTTCAGAGCAAGTATGCTTCTTGGTTAAACTGGTGTATGTGTTCACAGACTGGGAAGGAAGAAGAAAGTGGTGGGACAATGTCTGAAAGCAGGAGAAGAAAATGCAGCGAGGCTGGAGCAAGATGAATCATGAAGAAGGTAAGTGCCTTCAATCAGCTGCTCCCTGTTGGCTTGGGGGTGATCTGCCATATCACAATGTACTGATTTATGGACTAATTAGTTGTACAAAATAAAAATATTTATAGGAAATATTTCTCTCAAGCAGCCACCAAACCAACCAAACAATAAGAAAATGGGTTTTGTGTATTAAAAAATTAAATTCAATATATATTTATGAGCCCACTCAAGATGCAGTCTTTTTTTGCTACCAGACTTCCAGTAAGCAGAAATATCTGTGTGTCAAAGCCTCATCGTGTCAGTGTCTAGCCATTTATGGAAGAAATTAAATGCCTAAGCTAGAGGTATTTCGAGTTATAAAAGATATTATCTATTCATTTATAAAGTCATAATATTATTATTATATGAGCTTTAATACATCCAATAAAGAAAAAAATCAGGCAAGGAGGGGAAAAAAACCCCCTATAGCCATCTGTCCTGCTTTCGGCGGGGATGGAGTTAATTTTCTCCCTGGCAGCGGGCCCAGCGCTGGGGTTGGGGTTTCGGATGGGAAGAACGTTGGTAACACCCGGATGGCTCTGTTGGTGCTGAGCAGGGCTTACACCAGGCAAGGACTTTTCAGCTTCCCCTGCTCTGCCAGGGGCACAAGGAGCTGGGAGGGGGCACGGCCACCCGCCCCCGCCGGCCCACGGGGCTATTCCAGCCCATGGGGCCTCCTGCCCAGTATGGAAACTGGGGGAGCTGGCCGGGGGGCAGGGACTGCTGCTCGGGGACGGGTGGGGCATCAGTTGCATCACTTGTTTTTCCTGGGTTTTGTTCCTCTCTTTTTTGTTGTTGTTTTCCTTTTCACTACAATTTATTATTATTATTGTTATTGTTATTAACTTATTAATTACTATATTTAATTTGTCTCAATTATTAAACTGTTCTTATCTCAAGCCATGAGTTTCTCTTACTTTTACCCTTCCGAGTCTCTCCTCCGTCCCACTGTGGGGCGAGTGAGCGGCTGCGTGGTGCTGAGTTGCCAACTGGGGTTAAACCACGACACCATCTCTTTCTTTTGGAAGAGGATTTTAGTGGTTTACTGTTTTTTTTTCTGTGTACATGTCTTTTAATTCCTCAGACCCGTATGTAACATCCCTTCACTCAGGAGCTGTTCTAGCCTTCGACTGAAGTGCGAAAGAGAACCCCCCAACCAGCAAAATCAGATGGGTGCGTTGCATATCACAACATTGGAATGCCAAGCATGGTAGGCAAAGGCAATGTTTTGGGAGGTGTAATGTAAAATAGACTTGGGTAAGATAATGTGAAGTAAGTGGGTGGCAAATACTTGCAGATGGAAGACTATTTAACTTCAGACTTGTGTAAATTGGATGGAGTAGAGGACGGGAGGTCTCAGTACTTAATGTGGTGGACAAGGTGTCAGAATTAATCTCTCTTTCTGTAATTGACTTTGTAAGCCTCTCAACATCTTCAAGCTTCGGGCCCCATGAATAGAATGGAAACAGCATGCCTCCCTGCTCTGCAGCAGTGTCAGGGGGCTGACCTCGTGAAGGCTGGGAGATACTCAGATGCTAGATGTTGTCAGTAAACGAGAAACCTGTCAAAAAATTGTTCGCCGCTAAATCTACATAGTTTAGTCATCGTTCCTTACATCCTACTCAATGAGGGGATTGTAAAAGGAGTTGTGACTCTACCAGATCTAGGGAGGCAAAAGAGCCCTGCCAAGACTAATTCATAAGTACCAATCCACCTACTTCTTGCCCGTGGGAGATTGCTAGAGCAAGGTAATAAATACATTTTATGAGGGCATAGAAAAAAACTCTGACATGAGGGAAGAAGAAAGCTGTAGGATGGCAAAAGCAAGCAGTACAATAAATGTAATTACCAGAGTGCTCTACATGCCGGCTCTCCCTTCCTACCAAGCAACAGTAATTAGAGGTAAGAAATGCTAACGAGAAGTGCGCTGAATGAGTCAGTGTAGCCGTTCAGAGCCTGGTTCAGTCCCGCGTTGAACGTGGTGCCAGCAGATGCCAATAGAAGGCCTGGAGGGAAAATGTTCTCTTCTGAACACATTTCATTTTCTATCTCCTTATAAGAATTATATTTAATGATTGAAGAGGTGTGCGGGGAAGAGCAGATGTAGCCGCTGGCCGTACACGCAGAGCTTGGCGATGGGCTTCTTCCTGCACTCAGCCTGCTCTGCTTTGGCCTGAGGGCGGCCTGTGACGTGGTTTCTCAAAAGGCACTGAAAAGCAGCTGCTTTGTGAACATCTGGAGTAGTTGGCCATGTTAGCACTGCTAAATTCACAGCTGGAGCCAAAGACAAAGCAGAGGTGGTGCTGACGGGGCTCCTCCAGCAGCAAAACAGCTGGTGAAGGTGGCCAGGGAGGGAATGGCGGGAGGTGAAGTCCTCAAAAGGAGCGTGTCCTGGCTGCGTGAGGCTCAAGCCCTGCAGTTTCCAAATCAGAGATTACAGTGCCAAATGCTGTGTATGTGCATTTATGGGCATGTATGTGGTACCCAGATTGGCTTCTCCCCTGACATCCTTGTATATTTTTCGTCTGGAGGCAACTTACGGTCTCTTTCTTGTCATTCTCCCAATGTTGGTTTTCCCCCAAATTTTGTAACTCTTGAGAAAAGTGGATTTTTATGATTCTTGCTTTGTTTCCTTTTGGATTCCAATGCCTCTCACACACACTTCTGCTCAGGACTGTGGTAAAATTTGTGTGCCTGGTAGTGAGAACAGAATTGTTAATTCTACTTGGTCTTGCTCTTGCCAGTCTACATCTTCTTTTCAGCAACCTCTGCTCCTGCAGTGGGAGCTCCAACCTTCATTTCTGTATTTAAACTTTTAGGTTTCTACACCGTGAAGCCGAAGACTTTGTGTTAGTGTTTGAATCCCTTTTCCTGTGAATGCTTTTTAGCTCTATTAGGTGAGCAAATCTCAACTTACAAACATGCTTGGTGTTATGTTTTAGCTTACTGGTTTTTGGCATATGTGCCAGCTTTGAGCTGGGCATGTATTTAGCAGGCCTGTTTTGTGGGAAGAGTTTGATGGGGTTATTATCCACTAGGTCAGTAAAACTAGCAAAAAGTAAATAATAAACGAAGGTATTTTAGTGCTTGAGGTACAAATTTATTAGTGCATTTTTGTAAATGCATTAAATTCTCCTGTCATTCAAATGACTTCTATTAAGCTTTAAGAAATCATTTATGAGATATCATGATAGTCAAAAACCATGATTGCTATCTTTAATTTATCATCCACCATATGTTATTAATTCTCATTAAAGAAACAGCACAGAAAAACTAACAGCTTTATGACCTCGGTGTTCACGACCCTTAATGAATCGTTGTCGGTACTTGTTCAGGCAAGGAACGATTTCACACCGTTCGGGCTACATCCACTTGTCCTGCACGCCACTTGTGAGAACACATCTTGGTTTGATTCCCGTTCTAAAATGAGGAGGTGTGAAGTAATATTTGTGAACCCGTATATACATTATGCATAATATTATTGCAAGTTAGATATGCTAACGCTATATATAGTGGTAACTATAACCAAAGCTGCTAAGAGGTTTCCAGTACTCTTGTAGTTACTCTTTATTCATATACAACATGATGGGGAGCTTGAGCATGTTGAACTTGTTCCCTGCCTTTGCCAGTTGCTTTTTGGGTTGTTTCAGGCAACTCCATTTGCCTCCCTGGGTCACAGTTTCTTCATCTCTATTAAAAGATAAATGATGCAGAATTTCTGTTCGAAGTAGCTGAGCACCTATGGTTGTAGAGAATAACAAGCCAGCCTACCCTCTCTTCCCTGAGGGTTTTTGAAGTATCTCAGTGATGATAAACGCGAGTGCTTTGACATTTTGAGTATCATAAGAATCTTGTAAGAATTATTTTGCCTTGTGTTTTGTTTAGTTACAGTAAGCAAATACATCTTTTCATTCCACAGTTACAGAATCCAGTCCAAGAGAGCCCAAGCCTTCGAACACGATCTCTCGGTACTGTCAAAAAACAATTATTGACAGCAGCCACCAGTTTTGCATCCACAATTATTTGCAGGTGCACAGTGAACCATGTTGCCAGTAGATGTACAGGGATTGAAATATTTTCACTTACATGTTCAGATAGCACTCAAAACGGTCATTGAGAGGTGTGAAAGCATCCGCTAGCTCGAGGCCTCTTAAAATCGGGGAACTTAAAATATGGCTTGCACAAACGGGCAGAGCAAGGGCCGGAATGGGCGTCCATCTCATAAGGTGGTTTTGCGGAGGAGCGATGGTGCGCTTCTGGAAGTAGTGAATGCATTCATCTCAAAGCAACTGATACCCAAACCAGAAAAATGTCTAAAAAAATCCATTCATGCTATGGAGCCGAATCAGAAATTGCAGAACTTGCAGAATTATTCCTTTTTTTTTCTTTTTTTTTTTTTTTTTTTTTAGGTTTGTACTGATCTTCACATTACAGGTGATGTTGTCCTCCAGACGTATCCTGCCGCAGCACATGAATTAACTTGGGATCGCACACAGCAGATGTGCACCACGTGCATGACGATGTATGAACATTGTTCTGTTGGGATCACGCAGGAATCACTCTGACTTTGATGGGTTGTCAGTGGGTTGCGATGCCACAACTGGGTAACCAACCCCTTTTGGACTTGTTAAATAGCAAATATTTGCTAAGATGTTCTGCATAGTGGTATGCAGCAAAATGGTTTGAAGAGATTTTTATACCAATTTTTATCAACTTTGTTTTGAAGATACTAATGTAAAGATTTTATTTTTTTAATTTTGTGGTTTTCTAATGTTACCTCCTGCAACATAGCTAAGAAACTATTTTGGTTCGGGCGATACATTGAAGAACTGGAAACTGCTAAAATTTCTGTAGAATAAATGAGGGAACTCGGTTTGGATGCCACTGAAAATGGAGGAGATGAAAGAAAGAAAATATCACTTGTTTCATGGCTTGAGTTGGGATTTACCTCTGTATTAAGGAAGAAGAAAAATATGTAAGACGTGTAGACATGGCACTTGGGGACATGGTTTAATGGCGGACTGGGCAGTGCTAGGTTATGGCTGGACTCGATGATCTTGAGGGCCTTTTCCAACCTAAATGATTCTATGACTCTACATACAGGACAATGTTAACCTTCCCCCTCCGTTACCCAATCAATCTTGCAATCTAAAGAGAGACAGAACTACTGCGGCATTGTCACAAGTGTCCGATCACAGACTGAGTAAAATTGGTGACTCCATTTTACGGTTATAAAACAACAAATACCAGAAATGGTGTTTTGGAACACACGTGACTAGAGAACTGAAGACAACAGGACAGAATTTCAAAAACCTCCCTGTGGTCATTACAGACTCAAACGCTATTGGCCAATAATCGGAATTCTCAAAGCTTGTTGAGTTTAGGGAGCCACTTGCACACTGAGCAGTTAAGCGCGCCTGTTAGATGGGGAGGGGCCGTAGTGCTTCCAGGCGTCGGCTGTAGCGGTGGTGCTGGAATTCAGTTCTGCTCTAGTGGATGCGACTTGGGAACCTGCAATATTTCTTCTGGAGAAGAAATTTGAACTCAAACTCCTTTCTGAGTTCTGTCTTCAGGTTGCGGCTGTGGGCTCTGGGAGTTCCATCACCTGGATTAGGTTAGTAATGAATAAACCCTGTTTTTTAATAATATTTAGAGTTTTCCAAAATAATAAATGTGACTTTTTTTTTTTTTTATAGCTTAGTCTTTGAAGAAGATTTCTACTGTAAACTTTGCAAACCTCTTCTCTATATTGAAGCTTGCACTGATTTCATAGGTTATCATCTGTGTTGCTTTGCAGAGTACAGTGTGGTGTGGACAGACCTTCTCTTCCTATTCCACTAAAACAAGGAGTCCACGTCACTGCACATTTGTTGTAATGACAGTGAGGGACAACCACGGGAGCTGTGAACTGGGACTACTCGTGAGAAATCCGGCAGCTTCTATTTAGAATGCTACGGCATCCAAGTTAGCTTTGGTGTCGGGGGGTGTGCATATATATTTAATTTTTACACTTAGGTGTAGGACTTCTCAAGTCCCTTTCGCCCCTAGCAATGCCTTGAGCTGATCTTGCAGGCTGGCACTGGAAAGACTCCGGTATAGAGGAGCGAACCGTGGTCCTCATTTGTGAGGGGCCCCGCGCAGATGTAAAAATGTCAGAGCTAACTGGTTAGGGGTTTGCTTCTCGGGTGTCACAAGGACCCGCGCAGGGCACTCCAGTGAAAATTGCCCTGTGTGAGAAGCAGAAAATGCTCATCCAAGCCCAGGCCCATTTCCTCAAAACAAGAACGGAAAAAGCAATGGCTCCCAAACCCACTCCTGACCCTCCTCTCCCCGAACGGCTATTGCTTACACGGCTCAGCAGCGCTGCTCCTCCAGCACCGAGGTTGTACCTCCTGTGGCAAGGGTGCATGCGAGCCTGTGTCACCCCCGTGCCAAGGGCGCACGCGAGCCTGTGTCACCCCCGTGCCAAGGGCGCACGCGAGCCTGTGTCACCCCCGTGCCAAGGGCGCACGCGAGCCTGTGTCACCCCCGTGCCAAGGGCGCACGCGAGCCTGTGTCACCCCCGTGCCAAGGGCGCACGCGAGCCTGTGTCACCCCCGTGCCAAGGGCGCACGCGAGCCTGTGTCACCCCCGTGCCAAGGGCGCACGCGAGCCTGTGTCACCCCCGTGCCAAGGGCGCACGCGAGCCTGTGTCACCCCCGTGCCAAGGGCGCACGCGAGCCTGTGTCACCCCCGTGCCAAGGGCGCACGCGAGCCTGTGTCACCCCCGTGCCAAGGGCGCACGCGAGCCTGTGTCACCCCCGTGCCAAGGGCGCACGCGAGCCTGTGTCACCCCCGTGCCAAGGGCGCACGCGAGCCTGTGTCACCCCCGTGCCAAGGGCGCACGCGAGCGCGTGTGCAGCATCTCCACTCAGCACACCGCCTAAGCAGCAGCTCTGCAGAAGTTTGGGGGGGGGGGCGATGCCCGTGTGTCCCGGGGCGAGGTGCGGGTGCCCCTGCTGACGATGCAGGACTGACACAGTCCCCTCATGCTTTCTGTAGCTGGGCTGTCACTCGGTCCTACCGACTGCCATGAAACGCTGACCCGGTGCTCCTCCCTGGCGTGATCCTACCCTGAGCCCGCTCAGAAATCAGCACTAGCTAGCGACGCGTGCGGGAATTCAGCCCCGAAGCCTTTACAATCTGTTTAGGTCTATGGATGGCATAGGATTGGTCTTCTCTGGGTTATTTGAGGCTGTAAAACTTCTTGAGCAGTATTTCACTATGTATATGTTCGGGGCTGTATAGGTAACGATGGCCAGAAAAGCAATGAAGGGAAACACAGGCTTTGTGCTGGAATGTTAGCGGTTGCGTATTGTGGCAGAAACGGTGCCTTGGTGAACGTACCGTGCTGGTGGTGAACTTCCATGAAATGCATCGTGTGGTGCACAACGCTGCTGGTCCGCTGGGTTGGTTTGCAGATGCTTCCGTCCACCACTGCAGGATGGTGGGAATTTGGGAACTTTATTAAGTTGGTTAATGTAACACTTTTGATCTATAACGCCAGATCTGCATTTCGGTGGGTAAATGTTTGCATCTGTGAATAATTAAACTTACAGTTTTTCTTAGGAATGAATTGACTGCGTTCTACTGTTTCCATCTGGAACTTTGCGTTTGCAAGTCCAAACGTGGAGGCTGGGCCGGAGGTTGGCGGAAAATCTGGTCTTGCAAGTTCTGTGAAAAAACATGGCTCAGATTTTGCACAGGTTAGTGAACCACGTGCACGGATAAGCCTGGTTAATTCAACGGTTTGATAAACCCCGAATCCCAGTGAGGCTGTGACAAATCCCCCTGGTGTCTTGGAGTTACGAGGAAGACGTATAAAATTATATGCAGGCAGAAGAGCTCTTTCTAAACTTGAGGAGTCTTTTGCACATTATTGTTTTGTTCCATTCGCTGCGTGAAATAACTTCTTGTCTGTGGCTCAGTCATGACAAGGTACTCGATCAGTTATCGTTTGAGGGCAATAGCTGGGGTCAGTTTGCATCCGATGATGTTTTTTCCTGCGGACAGTTTGTTTTTGGAATAGTTACGCAGGACAGAGGCACGGTCTTTGGGAAGGATGGCTGACCTGAAGAGGAAATTTCTGCAGCGTGCTTGTCAGGCAGCAGCACCGCGCCATACGCTGCCCCTCTTTCAGGTGCTGAGCACGTGTGGGTCCTGGATCAGAACCAGTCCTCTAGTTAGAAGCACAGGAGCTG
>NW_009259716.1:1100744-1104075 GCF_000687185.1 Egretta garzetta | reverse complement strand
CGCTCTGAACTGTAACCCGGGCAGCTGGGCAAGGCGAGGCCTGCTCAGGCCTTGGGCACTAAACCTTCCAGGGAAGAAATACCCTACAGGAAATAATAATAATGCTGTGGTAGGTTCCTTTCGCTGCGGGTGGATACGGAACCGAAGCCCCACGTTAGTGATTGTGCTGCTCTTGTTATTTTTTCAGTGTCATGTCTGTGTTTGCTGTTTTACAGCCATCCACAGGGATGGGATACCCACTCCAGGAGAACCAGAGTGTGCTGGATTCCAGGGAAGAAATACCCTACAGGAAATAATAATAATGCTGTGGTAGGTTCCTTTCGCTGCGGGTGGATACGGAACCGAAGCCCCACGTTAGTGATTGTGCTGCTCTTGTTATTTTTTCAGTGTCATGTCTGTGTTTGCTGTTTTACAGCCATCCACAGGGATGGGATACCCACTCCAGGAGAACCAGAATGTGCTGGGAGGGGTATGTATTTTCAGGTGAAAAATAAAGCGGATACTGTGGCCTTATGTTGTTATGGAAAGATCCTGCCATATCGTCAGGAAAAGGAAGCTGCTGCTCTTCACAGCTTCTGAAATGGGGAGCAGGTTATGCCTTCATTTTCCAGTTAATGAAATAAAAAAGCAGGCAAAGCAATGCTGTAGATCTCCTCCCCTCTCAGAGATGCACACAGCATTTTACAAATGTACTTGGAATACAGGAGCAGAAACTTGTATTCAAAATTTTCAATTAGTGAATTTCTGTGGAGTTCAGAGGAAAAAATAATGAAGCTGAAAAGGGTGATTGATAAGAAAACTTTCCACTGCATGTACTACTGTATAAAACTGTGATTTTATTAATAGGTGAGGGAGGATAAAGTGCACAAAATGGTAGCTGAATATGTGGGAAGCCGTATACTCGGCCCTGGTTTAGAAGATGATAAGTATATGAAATTGGAAAGCAGCTGAACTGATTGCAATCTGATACTCATTAGACTCCAGCCCTGCTGGCAGCATCCCTTCTAACCAGACGTGCGTAACATGCTTTCTTGGCACCTCCACAAAGCCTCGAGTTTATAATGACAATTAAAGTGCATCTTTTCCAATAATTACACAATCTGAATTTGGTCCGTGCTAATAAGCTTTAAGAAAACTTAAATTCCACATTTTAATATCAGAAATCCAGTTAATTATAGGTAATCTCTGTCTCTGCCTGTCACCTGTATGAGCATTTATATTCCTCACCGAGTCTGCAAGGTAATTCTCTGCTTATTGTGGTGAACGTCCTCCTCCTCTATCCCTGCGTTCTCCTGCAGGCCGCGGCTGGCAACCGGCCAAGCTCCTCATGTCTCCTTGCCTTCCCTACGTAGCCCGCCGACCGGGAGCGGCAGCGTGAGTAGCAAACGTTTGGCATGGAGGGCCGAGGTGGCAGCACCAGCAACTTGTCTTCATCATCATCATCACCGCCACCATCACCATCTTCACCGGGTTCCGTTAGAAATGCAGACCTGGTTTGCCTACCCGTGGCTGGAGGCTGGGTGCCGGCCGGCAAGCCTTGCTTCCGCAGCGGGAAAGCTTATGCGAGGCGGCGTGCCCTAAACTCTGCTCTGCTCACCGTCTGGAAGGGGCGGCCAGGTAGAATTTACTTCTCGCAGGAATTTTTCTTTTGCTGATTAGCTGTTTTCCATACTCAGCCATTATGTTGGTAAAATATTTATAGCCATTTTGATGAGAATTGCCAGGAAATGAATTCACCCAGCCTTGCCACCTTCTGATTTGCTTTTTTTCCCCCCAGACTCTGAAACGCGGCGGTGGCTTTGGCTTGCCGCTCTGTTCTCGCTCTCCTTTTCTGTCACACTCAGTAATTGGCCTAATAAAAGGCAGCAACAAGAATTTATTACACCTTGGGCAATACTTGAAACAAACTTTATTTGCTGGAGCAGCACTTTTTGTCTACTTGCTGCTGGATATTTTGACACTCCTTCAAAATATTAAATTTGACTTTATTAAAAGTTAAATCTTGGCTTTTTTTTTGTGATTGCTGCTGGTTTTGCAGTTTCTTAGGCAGAGCAGCACATATATAAACATCTCATTTTACTGAAGTTTCGGAGAGATGATACAAACTGTGCCTAGAGCTCCTTCATTACGGCCAGACTCCCCCAAGCTGGTGTGAACGGAAGGCTAGCTCCTGGTGTGCCTTGTGGGTTAGCCCGGGAAGAATTGCCGTGGCGAACTGAGAGACAGGGACGAGAACTATTCACCTTTTCGGGCCTTTTCCAAGCTTGGGGTTTGATGAAATTTGCCTCAACCAAATGATGCCCTTTACATTTAAAATTTTTTGCAAAAATAATACCGGTAGGAAAAATAAAACCAGGTTAGGATGGTTCCGATGCGATTTCCACTGCTGGATCTGCTTTTATCCTACACACTAGGTGCTAAAGGGATCAAAATGCTTTTGTTTTCTAAAAAGGCCTTAAGAAACAGCAATGCGTCATCCTGGAGCTGTTTATGCAGGAGTTTTTATTCTTTGAAATCTTCCAGTGTTAAAGCAACAAGAAAACATTTAGAATGTCCTTTGGTGGAATCTTATTACACTCGTTATATATGTAAACTGATATTCTTTGATGCCAGCACGTTGCCCATACAGAGAAATCTCTGCACAATTAAATGAAAGGAAAAAGAAAAGGACTAAATAAAAAGTAATATTTTTCTCTTATCTGATCAGAATTAAATACATTAACAAATTGTCTGGTAACACAAATAGGCAATAATACAAAAAATCTACATTGTACAGTATTTCAAGAAAAATAACTTCATTTGAATACAAAAGGATAAATACACTTTTTGTCCTAGAGCCACTCTTGTACAGCAGGTGAACACGGCATCGTCCTGACGCAGTGCTGCTAAGGTATACAAGGGTATGACTGGCTTGAGTTTGACCGAGGGGCTGTTACACATGTGCATCACTAACATCAGACAAAGAAACCTTTCAACCAACAGGGGTTACAAAGCGATGGTCACTAAGCACAGGTCGGGAAGGATCTGGGGGCTGAAGCAGGCCAATATGGCAGCTTTGACGGATTTCCTTATACCGGCTGCCCAAGCCGTTCCAGTCCTGCGTAAGCTTTGCAGCTAGCGTGGATTTGACGGGATAGGCAGCTGCCAACTTGTCCCAAGTCAGAGGTGAACAGTCTTGACTCAGAGCCCTGCCCGTAACTGATTGATATGGCTTCGTTCAGTTAGGCCGCCCGAGTTGGTACGCGGTTATTTTTTCTCTCTTTTTTTTTTTCCCTTTTCCAATTCCAGTGGCAAGCGCTTGGGGGTGGTTTGGTCTCCCCGTGGCCGGTTC
>NW_009259716.1:1093402-1100727 GCF_000687185.1 Egretta garzetta | reverse complement strand
CTCGCACAGAATGCCCGTGTACGCTGGCGGGCACTGGCACCGCACGTTGTTGATGCACGTCCCCCCGTTCTGGCAATGCAGGAGTTCGTTGTCGCATACGTTTGCTGCAAGATAGCAGGGGAGGGAGGAGAGAAAAGCACAGTGAATGTAAGTTCATCTACCGGGAAAACCCTGCACTAAATCCAGAATTAAAACACTTCCCCTCCCCCCCCCCCTTCCTGAGACACGTAACCAGGGGACGTGGGTTTTTTAAACACTTCAAGTTTGAATTTTTTATTTTATTTGATATTTTCTCATATTTTTGGTTGTTTTTTTTTTTTCTTTTAGGCTGTAGTCTTGGAGGACCATATCGTTCACTTCATACCACTGACTGTGATAATACCAATTAATGGATTAGTACAAAGAATGGTTAATGATGAAGTAACATGAATATTAATACCTGCCTTCTTCTCATGCCTGCATTTTTATAGTTCCAACTGAACGGGAACTGTAGGTGTGGTGTGATGATTTGGGAGGGGGGATGCACCCGAGCTTTTGGAACGCAGGAGCAGTGGCTAGCAACGCAGCATGGCTCGGCTGGAGTGGAAGGGTCTGCGTGAGAAGGCAGGGATTTATCGTGAAGAACTGCGTGTATTCAGGGTCTGACAAACTTGTGCAAGAAAGGGAAGTGCGCACAGGCAGGCAATTCAGCGTGCCGTTCGATGGGGAGTGGGTGGCAGATACACACGGAACGAAAAGCTCATGTTCTTACTGCCGTTACAGATCACCTCTCTGCTCTCAGCCCGGTTTGCCCGCGGGGCGGGGGCAGCTGGCATCTCCAAGCCATGGCAAAGCGCTCTCGCTGTTGCTGCCGCTGCCGCAGCCCTCAGGTTTGACAAGAGCCGAGAGAGAACAACGCGGGCAAGAGGCTCAGGGCTGCGTGATGCGACTGTACCTGAAAACCTGACAGCTTTACTTTGTACTACTTAATGCAAATCGAAGTTCCGCTGGGTAAATGTGCAGAGGTGTGGACCATACTACCCCAACGCCTCGCTCCGTGTTTCGTGCCGGGTGCTGTCACTAGCGGAGCACGGGCTGGATTACAGCTCGCTCCTCCCTAGGGGAGGCACTTTTAGCAAAGATCTTTTCCTACTGTCTGGGCAGAGCCTAACTGGAAACATTTTCACCCAGAGAATTAGGGAAAGGATTCTTTGGTTTAGAAGCAGACACAACATTACGGCTGTTTATGCACTCCTAAGCCTGGCAATACCCTCAATAACCGGGAATGGGGTAAATATTGTTAATTTAACTCTAAACATTGCTATTTATTGTTACAAACCAGTACTGTTTTATAAACGTTAACTTCTTTGTTTTTAAAAGCAACCCAAATATTATGAGAACTAAAAGTGAACCAGTCCAAGTCCTCAAGTGATGCTCGTTGGGCGCTGCTTTCTGGGTGCTCTGCGCCCAGCGGGGCCCAACGGTAACAACGCGCCGTAGACTTGGAGCTGCGGCGGAGAGAGGACAGGAAAAGGATTTTTTCAGTGTCTCCTTTGGCTATCAAAGGTTTTTACTGAGAGCTGTGGATTTAACGGTGTTGTCCGGCTTCTGAACTGTAGTGTCAAAATGTGAGCATTAAGGTCCAAAGCCAGCACATGTTACTGATGACAGCCTTATGTCTGAATTTCAATGGTCTATATATATGCATTCCAAAAACCAGGGTTTGTATTATGTACAAGGAAGAGGAAATCACCTCCCAATAAATGTGATGAGATGAACAACCCAGAAAACCAGAATGTAACAGGCTGAAAAAATGAGCTGTATTTTAAAAGTCAGTATTTGGGTTGCATCGCTTGTAACTGAGGCTCTGTGTCTTTAAAGCTGACTTTATTATTCATATTTATATATTTAGCCATATCAATACGCACCATCAAGGTACTTCATCTGATGGCACAGCTACTGAACCTGCTTGCTCTCAGCTACTCCGCGCTGGGATACCCCGACAGGTCAGGCAATGGAAACGGTGACGTGCTGGTCCCGCCAGTACTGACCGCTGCCGGCCTTAGCTATCGACTCTGTGCAATTATTCAATTAAATGCCACTTCTTGAACAGCAGGTGAGACATTGCACTTCGTGTTCGGCCTGGAATATATTACCCGAATTTTCCCAAGCGTTCAGTAAAATAAATGTATTTATGTAGGCTATATGTACAGATGTAGGGACTAAAGCTGAGGAGAGTCTACCCAGTTTCCTAATGTCTACTTGAGTGAAAACATTGCCGCATATAAAAATAGAGATGCTGATTTTTTTTTTTTTTTTAAACAGACCGTTTATTTCCCATTAGAAAGTTTTTTAAATGTACCTAAAGGAGGGAGGGATCAAAAGCTTCTCCTCCATTATTCCTGCACTCTTTTAAAAGTTTGCCCACAGAAACGCATCAAAGGAAAACCAGGGAGAGTTTAAAGTTCTCGGCGAACTACTGTGGGGCTGGGAATGCTGGCACCCTTCATCCTGCGCGGTCACAGCTTGCTGCGCCCTCGGTCCATCCTTGCATCGCGCTCTCGCACACGCACAGGTACGCGCGTACGCGCCGCTCAGACAGCAACTGGGGGGATTCGGGAGTCAAATGAAACAATTCTGAAAATCTTATGAAATCCTGTTACTTATTTTTTTTTTTCCAAATTTGTTTTAATTTTATTCTGAGCAACTCTAATATCATTTCCACCTTCCGAAAGCATGGTCAGGATTACTCTTAGAACTTTCATATTAGCTAGCCATGTCTGTTCAGTTTAGGAATTGATTAGCTATAGCTAATGAGTGTAGCGCATGGGCGGCATAAAGCAAAGTACCTCCACTGGAATTTAAAACTGGATTTACCCCTTAAACAAAAGAAGGCGACCCGCTGCCGAGACCAAAGCCAGGCAAGTATATTAATTGCTGTTTTGGAAATTATCAACGTTTCTACTGTTAACATGGTATTTTCCTAGGATTCCTGCTCTGACACGTTGTGGTTCAGGAGGGGCTCTAGGCTGTACCGGGGGAAGGCGCTGAGCAGGGCAGGACGGGCCGGGCGCCGGCAGCCCCCTGGCTCTGCGCTGAGGGCCAAGGAGGGCTGGTGCCGGGGGGGCTTGCGGGGCCCCGGCGCGTGCCCAGCCCTTGGCCTTTTCGCTTCCCCGGGCAGCAGGAGCAGCGAGACGGGCGATACAGGGCTTCCCTGCCCCTTGCACCCCTCCTGCCTTCGACCGGCCCTCTGCCCTGGCTTCATCATTAAAAATTGGTTTGAATTAATCTGAAAGGCATCAGGTAGGAAGAATGAAACACGGAGAAGTGATGCAAGTAAAAGAACTAACTCTGAAGTAATCACACATTAAGACCTGTGTGGCCAAACAATCTGTGGGTTTGCTGGCAGATATTCATTAATTAGAAGACAGACCATCAAACTGATCATTTAAGAAGCAAACCAGAGATACCAGATTTGCTCTGCAGAGCTTTGCAGGCCTTTTGGGGGGACATTTCTGAGCACAGTCTCTGGATCTGTGCTACTGTGGGAAGCTGTTCTACTAAAGTAAAAGGAAGGGAAGTTTTTAATTTTCATAATTCATCAATTTACAAGCTGAGCTATGGTCTGATTATGGGATCCTTAAAATGCTATACGAAGGAGACGGAAAAAAGCCCCATGTAAAAATGGATAGCTCGCTGAAGCTTTTCTGGCCTTGGGGCAACCTCCCCCCCCAAACCAACAAAGCCCTGCAATTAGTAAGAGATGTTATTATTTTTTTAAATTAAAATGTAAGCATCTTTTCCAAAGTAATCATTAATAAAATACTGAAGCCTCTTTTTTTAGGGTAAGACTTCTATGAATAATGATGGAAGATGCCTTGCCACAAGCCAGCCACATGAATATGAGAAAGGACGGGGTATTGCCTTAAAAAAGCAGGGACCATTTTCAAAAGGACGCCTTTTCTGCTCTGGGGTAGGTGGTGTTCACCTCTTGCATCAAAACCTGGATTTATTATGAAATTTTCATTGGTTGTGGAAACGGCACAAAGATGATTAATAATGCCGTCAAAGAGGTCCTTGCTGCCCTTCTTGAATTCTGAGGTTTTTCATGTCGAGCAATGTTTCCTATCACCTCCCCATCACTGCTTTTCTTCAGTGAGCTCTTCTCGTGCTATCGTTTGGTACAGCCTTCTCTCTCCCTCTCGCTCTTTTTAAAATCATCTTTTCACTTTTCTCCTGTCTCCCAGCTCAGTATCAGAGTCCCTGGACAGGTCGGTGGGCTGGCAGCTCTGAATGTATTGCGCTTTGGTCTCCTCTAAAGCACCGATGCAGGCTCTGACCCTCCTGCTGCCGCGGTGAAATGTCCACGCTGTTCATCAGTCGTGTGTGCGAACGGCACTGCTGAAACCATGAGAGATGTGGCCCTCGGGTTCCACCCACTGTTCCTCACGTTGAAAGCAAGCAGGTCTGATGGCTGAAGGAATTGCTCTTGGCTGTTTTTTTCCATACGCATCTGTTTCCTTAGTACTTCTTACCTAGTAAAGAATGTGACTTGAATTCATTCACGAGGAAGCTTTCAGGCCACACGCTAACAGAACAGTCTGTCCCGGCACAGTAAGTGAGCAAAAAGCCAAGGACAGTAAAACCCATGTTTTCCGTAACGATGTTCATAGGAAGCTTCAACAGATGCCGTGGGTGCCTGTGTGTAGAGAGCTGCGAGCAGCACATGGAGATGCCATGGAAAAAGCAGGATTCATCTCACTGCACACACCCGTTCAGTAAACTGAGGCAAAGCACAAGCGATTTCTTGTCAAATACAGAGTCAGTCCCTACGAATACTACAGCGACTCTGTAACTAACACGCACTGTTCTCTGAAAATGCGATCGTTTAACCATGTAAAACCAATCACAGAATATAAAAGAAATTGCAACAAACGAGGAAGCTCGTGTGTACGCCTGGCACGAATAGGGCCATCTACACACACACGTAGCGGACATGCGCAGGAGAGCCTCTGCACAAAAAGCCCTGAAGGTACTGGTGCTATTTCCCCCCCAGTTTGTCAAATAGCCATTAATGGAATTGGGGGATGCAAAACACCTAGTCTCATTCAAATGCAAAGGTTTAGAATCGTTGTATCGGAACTTCAGTGATCACAATCAAAATATTTCCAAATTGCCAGGGTTAGCAATGACAAATTATTTCTATTATTTGGAAACAATCCCAAAAATACACTATATACTTGTTACGTGTTAAAGATGCCTATGTGGAGCTCCGCTCACGCATGAGATCTCTCCCATACAAAGAAAATATTAGGACTGAGGAGTTAAGGGCATGGGGAGAACCTGTAAGTGTCCAGGCTTCCTCTGAAAGGCTACAGCTCCTGCTGCTGCGACCAGCGTGGCGCCGCACGTGCCAGCCCCTCAGGTGTCTGTAACCGAAGTACCTTACGCATCTGGATTACCGGTGGGTAATAACTGGCTCGGAGGTTTTGCCACTGAGCTTTCTCCCCCTGCCTCTTCCAATTAGATCTACTGTTGAATTTTAGAGTTTAATTTATTGTTACAAGTTACAGTGACTGCCAAATGGTTTTTAAATGTTTTGCTAGCATGAAGACGCGTGCCAGCGTTGAGCAGACCTCTTCAGTGGTTTTAAACCACAGGCGTACCTGATATGAAAACCAGCTGTTGCTCTTTTAAATGAGATATTCGCAATGATTAGGGGTTTTGAAATGACACTAATCCAGCATCTGCTGTAGTGGGATCAGTAAAACTATCTCAGGACACTGTCAAATCAAGACAAGGTAGATGCTTTGATAGCACGAACAGAAAACTGGTTTGTGCTTATCTACCGAGGCACACGCTGAAGTGAAGACAAAATAGATCGGGGTAGACAAGTACGAGCCTAAAGCATATCTTAACTGTGTCAAAATTACGGTCGTAGTGACAAACATTTGTACAACGATCTCTGGTGCGAAGTTGGAACAGCGTTGTGATGAATGTTATTGCCAACGCTGCAAGGAAATAAGCATCGACGAAGTGACAGGGGCTTCTAAAGGCAGGCGTCTCCAGCTTGACGTGTCTCACCAACGCCCATCAGAGGCACAACTGAAGAGAGGCTTGCTTTTTTTTACCAAACCAGTTTTATTAAGTGATCAGGGAGTGAATGAAGAGGTGGGTACTGGAGGTACTGTGTCTGCTGAGAATTTCTGGTAGAATTTTTAGACTGTTTGCCTACAGGTAATTGCTGTTCTTTCTGCACAATTCTCCCTTTAAAGCCACGCCAGTTCTGATCGAATCGCAGGAAAAGTCTTCAGGCTTTCTACAAGAAGATGCAGCTGCTGTTCCAAGCTGTCCCCTGGGCATGCCACAGAATGGATGGCGACTCCTCTCTCCTGTAAACAGGTACCGATTTATCCCAGCATCCACATGGGTAAGGGATTATGTTCCACTACTGAAAGGGCAAATTCCTCTACAGAACTAATTTTATTTTAACCGTGGTATAAGTGTAGAAGAGGTAGAATGTTACTCCATTTCACAGGCTGTGTCTGTGCTTTCTCAGCTTCCATCTTTTTTCTTAATCTAAAGTCCTTGGATTTAATTAATAGAAGCTAATGAGGAGAAATACATCAAATCTGTCAAAAGGACAAGGGGGAAGAACTGAATTTTGGAATGGATACTCTCGCATGATAGAGAACCATAGCAGCGTTGGCAAAACCAACACAAGATTGTGTGTTAAAGTGGCTGAAAACAAATCCAGATTTAGTTACTTAAGAACTGTGGTTGACCTAACACCTTCCAATCCTCCTCGGTTTCGGGGAATGATTGATTAACCTTTCCGTTTTATGATTTTGATGGTTCCAATTTTATACTTCTCCAAAAAAGGATGATTCCCAAAGCGGGGGGGGAAAAAATTCCCCATTCTTTTTATTGCTTTGCTTAGGGAGGAGCACCACTGAATTGATGCGACCCTTATCATATTCTAGGATAATCCCAGGAGAGCAATAAACTGCATCACAGCTTCAGTTGCTCAAAAGGGGCTACACCCCCTACCGTTCACATTGCACTTAGGAAGCTGTGAGCTGCAGTGCCACGGTTTCCATCTTCCAGGGGCTAAATGAACATTCCTGCATGGTCTGTCTTCTCTCACGTTAACGGGGCAGAGAAGCAAGGGAAGCCACCGGGTGTGTTTTGTCCAGTGCCCACAGCAAGGCCAGGGCTTGGACGTAGCCCCCAGTCAAACGGGGCTAACGCAGCAGCCACTGCGGTGGGCGGGGGCGTCACCCCAAGGCCCCGTGAGCAGGGGGGGTGGGATTCGGCTCCCTCAACACAGGCAGCTCCTTCCACTG
>NW_009259716.1:1092033-1092722 GCF_000687185.1 Egretta garzetta | reverse complement strand
CACCGGAGCTGCTCAGCCTGGGTGCTGCAGGAGGGATGCCCCCACACCCCGTGCCGGGGAGCTCCCTGCCCTGCCGCCCCCGGCTCCCTTCCCTTCCCCTCCCGCTCCTGGCTCGCTGTCTCCTCGTAGAACCACCAGCTGCCACGGCTCCCGAGCAGGGGCGGTCAGCACCCACAGCCAGGCACTTCAGTCCTGGCTGAGGATCCCGCAGGATGGCTTTGCCTGAGCAGCAGCGCTTTCAGCTTCATGCACAACAACAGTATTTTGCTAGCCCTTCCCAAGGACTGTTAAGCAGAGAGGCCACAAACATCGCCTTTACAGAGCACGAAAGGGCAGGAGGAAGCCTGGAGGGCAAACGGAAGCAGAGGCGTGCAAAGCTCAGCAATTCAAATACCCGATGGTGAACCACACAAAGGCTGAATGTTCCCCTGTACTTAGCTGCTGGGGTGTTTGACCTGCAGTCGTGTTCTGGACACAGAAGAATGCAGATAATTTCTCTTTGTTTACAAAGACAGAAGTTTCTCTTCCTGCCACTCTTCCCAATGAACACCGCACTGAAGACTTTCAAAACCTGTGAAATAGTCCCCTACACTTGTAGCTTTATTTGGCAGCAAAACCAGAGACTGTAATCACAAGTGAAAATATTTCCTAATGATTTAGGGGATTAGAATTATTCTTATAATGATTTT
>NW_009259716.1:1068884-1092014 GCF_000687185.1 Egretta garzetta | reverse complement strand
GAGAGCATGAGAGCACGTGTTGGTGGCTTCCATTAATAGTGACATTAATTCCACAATAGTACCCATCTGAGGACAAAGATTGGGTATATTGGTATTCCTCAGAACATCTTCATGGCCCTGGATCCTGAAGTTCTTCATGGACAAAACTTAAAATTATTTGAGAGCTGCTGAGTGAGAAATTTAAGACTGAATTGTAATCTTACGTTAATTAATAATAGTATTTTACAAAACTTATTCTCTCCTAATTTCTGCTCCCCAAATACGTGGTACGTTGGTGCATGTGTGTGCCCTCTCTGGCAATGTGAGCTAAGGCGTTTGTGATGTGTTGGATAAAGAGGAGCCTAACGAGTTATTTAAAGTTTTTCTTGCCCAAAGCAGCATGGTTGCTGTAGCTTAATAAGCAAGAGCTAAACGATAATTGTCAGTTCGGTATCACTCAGGTGGAGCAAGGTTAGTTCTGGAGAGCATGAGAGCACGTGTTGGTGGCTTCCATTAATAGTGACATTAATTCCACAATAGTACCCATCTGAGGACAAAGATTGGGTATATTGGTATTCCTCAGAACATCTTCATGGCCCTGGATCCTGAAGTTCTTCATGGACAAAACTTAAAATTATTTGAGAGCTGCTGAGTGAGAAATTTAAGACTGAATTGTAATCTTACGTTAATTAATAATAGTATTTTACAAAACTTATTCTCTCCTAATTTCTGCTCCCCAAATACGTGGTACGTTGGTGCATGTGTGTGCCCTCTCTGGCAATGTGAGCTAAGGCGTTTGTGATGTGTTGGATAAAGAGGAGCCTAACGAGTTATTTAAAGTTTTTCTTGCCCAAAGCAGCATGGTTGCTGTAGCTTAATAAGCAAGAGCTAAACGATAATCATCAGTTCGGTATCACTCAGGTGGAGCAAGGTTAGTTCTGCACATTTTATTTTACAGTACTTGCTGTGTAGAGCAAACGTTGTGTAGAAAAATTTCAGAATAATAATTTTGCATTGTAATGGCTACTTCTTTAAAGCAGACTTACTTGTATTTATTTGTGTTTTACACAGAAGATGTTATATTCATGTCAAGTTAGATTTTGAACACTGCTATTTTAAAGTTATTTTTGATCTAAAATAATTCATTGTAAGCTTTTTTCTTGCAACTTTGGCTTAAAACCAACTGCATGGGGCATTTTGAAAAATGAGTAACAAAATCTACTGGAAATATATGTTATGATCAGCTTTTAAACTACATAAAATGGTGTTTGTAATGGAGACATCAGCGATCTTTAATTACGCTACCATAAATATCAAAGCTATTGAAATGGAATGGGTATGTAACTAGAAGAAGGCAGTGCCAGAAGTGTGACTTATAATCAGCCACGTTACAGTGACCACCAGTAAAGGCAGAGTCAAGTTTATCTTTGTATGCCATTACATATTCCTCTTGTGTGCATTTTTGGAAACAGGATGCAAGCTACCAGGATAATGCTCTACCCTAGGAGACCAAGCCACCAGTGTGCAAAGTAAATGGTGTAGAATCTCTCAGGAGATGAACATTCAGAGCTTATGTGAGCATTCGTTACACGGCAGAGGTAAAGGTACAACATCGATGTACTTCCTACAGAACACAAGAAAGGTGAGCGATATTTTTTTAGTTAAAGCAACAATGCTGGGAGTCGGGAGATCTTTCTGAATCTACACTGACTTACTGTTTCGAACGTGGATGAAATGCTTCGGAGCGCTTTTGTTGAGCTAGCTCTGGAACAGGGATAAACCCACTGCCCTGCAGGTCTCAAAGCTCTTCAGAGTACGAGTTGTTATTGCCAGCGACCAATGGAGAAGCTGATGCCAAGGGAAGGCAAATGAGTTGCCTACGCTAACCAAAGATGGGAACGAATGCAGGTCCTGTGGTTCCCAGTTCTGTTTACTGCATTGCACTATTGGTTAGGTGAATGTGGCAGCAGAGTTGATCACTGTTTCCAAGGGAGTTTGGAGACTCTCAGCTGTAAGACGACTTACAAACTATGACATTTAAAAAAGGAATATGCAATCTTGTCCACTTAGGAGTCATACGCAATTGCATAAACTGTTTAAATATCCTGACAATTATCAATGCCAATGTCATGTATGTACCTCCTTCTAATCTCACCAGTCAGAACTTCAGCAGCTTCATGTTCATACATCAGGAACCATATGTCATGGTAAAGGTTTGCAAATGTTTTTTATCCCCTCTGCTTTATCGTGGCCTTTACAAACATTGTCTGTTATTGTCTATTTTTAATCATTACAGTAAAATTAAAAAATGACACTCAACAGGCAGATTCTTGTGTCATAATTCCTTTCTGAGATATGCTGGATGATAACATGCTCTCCTGTAAGTGGGGTTTTAATTGCTGTAATGCTTTACTTCCCTACTCTTTTCACCAGAATATCAATACGATGACTCAAGCAGCTGGCAGGTAGCACTCAGCAAAAATGAGAACTAATAAATTAATGGATCAAATAATTAAAGCTATTAGCTGCTTCATGCTAGCTTTCACCAACAATATTTATTGCTATGGACAGACTTGCTCTAGGCATCATTGTGCATTTGTCTCCATGAGAGAGCAGTCGTTAGATGGGCAAGCACAGCTAACAGACGCTCACCCTCCCGCACAATCTTCTTCAGGCACACCAGTTTTTCTGCAATGTGCTATGCAGGTGTAGCCAGCGCCAGAGACTTAGCCTGTGTTTTAGCTGAAAACCTTTAAAATTGACTTATAATACCACATCATTCAGCAAAAATGTCCCAAAGATGCTCACACCAAACCACAACCCCCTGTCCAGGTATACTGACTCTTAACAAAATTTCAAAGCCTGTGATTATTCATTTGTCTTTTCACAAGTGATGCTTCGGTAAGTGCGTGGTTAGAGCTCGTAATTCAATACCACACGCTGACCAATACAGATGAAGACCGGATAGAGGCAACCTACCTATTTTTCACAATATTATTATGCAGGCTACTACTAATAAGTTATTGCAATAGTAACAGGATTGCACCCATCTCATTTTGCCAACTCTGCAGTTTTGCTACAACACAGGAAATATCTGAATGACAACAGACCTGGCTTAGACTTGGGAAGAGAGCATGCAGCATGAGTCTGAAACCTTCTTTCTACACACACATGAACTAAAGAGAATGCCTCTAAGCATGGATGTTGATACTGCTTACGATGACAAAGTGTTAAGGTAATTCAGAATATTAAGAAGCCCAGGGTCAAAAGAATCCCATGAGTAGGAACTGTTTCCTCCTGTGCTTTATATGGTTCTTGCATTACTTTTGACATGCTGATTAACACACCTGTACTTCTGTTTATCAATCCCGATGCACAAAGCTGTTAAGCCTTAATTATTAGTGCTGACTGAAATAACCCAAGACCCTCAAGGAACAGATAACTGCAAAATACCCATTCACTGCAAAGCACTTGCTTTATTTTACTCAAAATTATTTTCTCTAATTTTTAGATTGTCAAGTCATGCCAGAGTTGAAGAATAACACAGATATCTCCATTAATCTAGGCAAAATAAACTCCTCTATGATCACTATTTCTAAAGCTGTATTGTATCAATGCCCTCAAACCTCATGGTGAAAAGAAATAATTGTGTTACTCACGGTCTTCGACTCGCACTACAGAGTGAAAAGCCAAGACCCCGGCCCTTTTCTCATGCTCCTGAGAAGCTGTGCCTATAACAACGTTATAAACTCATACGCTCACCGTCTCACCTTTGCTTTGGAGAAGGGTCACCCAAGAGATGCTCAATTTTTATGAAAATGTGCTTCTAGAATGTTGTATATTCTTTTAAAACATAATGTCTGAGCATACTTTAAAACATAATGTCGATTTCTTTGTAGAACTCTCAGAGAAAATGGAAACCGGTTTCTGCTAAATAGAATTTGGATGACGATGCTACATTTCCTGACAAATTTATCTCTCTGGGTCCAGCCCTGTCCTCTGCCCCCAGCCACCCCCCCTTGCAATCTGTCCTATCCTGAACCCTCGCAGCTCCTGTCACATGCTTGTCCTTCTCTTTCAGCAGCCTTGGCAGCGATGGCAGTGGAAACCTGACTTCTCCCATCACAGCTCCTTGGCAGTGGAAACCTGACTTCTCCCGTCACAGCTCCTCCAGAACCATGTGTATTCCTGTCCACTGCCTCCTGCGGTGGGAGCCGGTGTTTGCCGCATGCCTAGGTAGAGTGCTGGCTGATGGGTGCACCTGATGTTGGAGGGGGAGAAGAGGCTGTAGCTCCAGGTAGGATGACTTTTTGTAGGACTGGTCTTTACCCAGACCCTTGTGAGGGGTCAAACACTGAGGCTAAAGACCAAGCCTCTTCCTGCTCCGTGAAGCCTCACGGCAAGCACGGCCAGCCAGCAGGCAGGGCTAACCCTGCAGGGACGCGCCGTCCTGGGCAGCAGGGACTCCAGCGCGGTGTCTGCTCAGCTTTGAAATACAGGCCCAGCGAAGTGAAAGCACGAGAGGCGTGTGAAAGGCAAAGGTCTTGTGCTGCCTTTGCCAGACAGCATTTCTTAAGTGGCACCATGGCAGGGCTGAGTGGGATGATGGTTTGCTGAAGACTGCAAGAAAGCCGCAGAATGCCTAGCGTTAGGCTAAAAGAGAAAGAGGAGTGCTACAGGGAAGTGGTTGGAACTGGAACAGAGGGGCTTGGGCCAAAGCCAGGATGGGTGGGAGGAGGTGAGGGAGGTGCTCAACACGTCTTGGCTGGCTCAGTGGTTTGTGTTTGCAAAGCAGTCAAGGTCTTCTAATGGTGCAGAGCAGCGTGGGCTGCAGCGTCACCGCTAAGGTGTCATGCTGCCGCTGAATACAGAGAAGAAATAACCGGAGTACACTTCTCCAAGCATCTTTTCAGTTGTGTTTTAAATCAGTAACGGTTTTGCATGAACTAGCAAAGCTCTCGGGTCGCTGCAGAAAAAAATATAGCAGTATATGGCTTTACTTTGATAGGTGGTGTAAATCTTGACCCAGATTCCCAAACCTTTGCAAAGCCCTGCTGTGTACATGCAGCCTTTCATTCTTCTGCCCAGTTGTATACCAAATGGCATGTGCACATTTGTAATTTGAGGCATTTCAAAATATCTGGCTCAATTTTTGAGACATTTGTGTTCCAATACACTTTTGTAATCTGTCTGTAAAGCTATGCAGAACAGGATGCTTTTTCTGAGAGCTGAACCCTCCTTGCAGAGAGCTGCACTTTGCTGCATAATGCCAAGGTAATGGGGATGATTTAGGAACGCTATGTTTGCCCTCAATATGAATTTCCTTGCGCTAACGGCCCCAGTTTAAATCTCGTTGTGGGATTCTCCTGTTCTTGAGATCAGGTGGAAGTAAGCCAGGTTTTTGAACCTTGTGAGAGTAACTTGTTCTCCTTGGACGCTAGTCAGCGCTTATTGCCTCGCTATTAAAATGCAGCTTCAGCTCTTTAAAGAAAGAGCTACATGCGGTGAAACTCTCTTTACTCTCCTTGGAAATGAAACTCTGAACTCTTCAAAGTAAGAGTCCTACTTCAAGAACCTTCTGGCTTAAGAGGGAAGTTCATTTCCCATTTAAAGTGTGTGTAACATTCAGGGCTCAGGGATGCAGCATCTCATGAACAGAACACCCTGCTCATTGCCTCCCATGGACAGGAATTTCTATACGGGGGATGCTGGGGGCGCTTGTTCCTCCTGCGCCTGCCAGCGTATGGGGGGACTGGTCTGTGCATGTGGGTGACAAAGCTGGTCGCTCTTGATTGTAGCCCTTGTGCACCCCTGATCTGTAGCTGCTTGGCACTGTCTCTTAAGGCTAACCTAAGTAACGACTGAAGGGAGAATCCCTCCTCCACAGAGATTACGGCTGAGCTCCTCAGCACCTAGCCGTTTTGAAGTGGGAGAACAGATTCTTGGGTCCCTTGGACAAGCCTTCAAATGCAAGCAGGAGACAGAGTAAGAACAGGGGCTAGCACGCAGGTGTCGCAGGAAGCCAAAGGTGTCTTTGTTTGCCTCTTCAGCGGTGCTCAAACACACAGCTTGGCCACTGGCTCCATACACTGGAGCAATATTTTGGTTTATCCACGACAGATTTTGTTATGCTTTATTCTTTGGACATCTGGAGGTTTTATAAATGTCTGGGAAGTGTGAAAGATTTGGAAAGTTACTCCACTCAGTCTCTACAAAGGGAATGAAGATAAATTTAGATCTGCAGACAGAAGTACAGATCCAAATATTGTCTCCAGATTCAGCCAAGGTCATCAGTACAATAGTTATTACATGGCTTTCCTCTTCCAGCTGAACAAAAAGACAGAAATCATTGGAAAGAAAAAAAATAGCATCTACAGAAGTGCTTGTCCAAGCTGTAGTTATAAAAACACAAAATAATTGTGGGCATAATGCTTTAATCCTTGTGGACCCCAGCTGTATATTGAAATCAGTGATGTTAATGAACTCAGTCTCTTTAATATAATTATTTCAAGTTGATTTTAGTTGTAAGTAATCTTCTATAGACATTAATTACCAACAACTGAATTATGATCAAACTCTCTTTCCCCTTCTCTGTAGAAATCTTTACACTTCCAGCAGTCACATCTTTCTCTTCTCACCTGCTGATTATAGGTAAAAATTTTATTAACAATTTAATTATTCTTTTCAGAAGCCAAGGTAATTATAACAGGCTTGACTTGGCTTCCATTAAGTCTCTTTTAATGATTTTGCCATTGACTGTAGTCCAATGTGAGAGAATAACAGCTCGTAATCAACAAAATCATATCTCAAAATTGTGCAGGGATGAAGGAAATTGGAAGAGCAATACAGTTAATATTCTACAGAACATCACGGCACTTCTGTGTGGGCTGTCAGTCCCCTCTAAATATACACGGGCTGGATCCTGTAAAGCTGTATTAACTTTCATAGCTAATGAACATGAACAGCTTGGGTAAAATTTGTGCCGTAAAGGGTAGTAGTCAAAGATCTGACAAAAAGCTGGACTGACATTGATAAGATCAAGCTTTTGTTCCTGATTTTATCATACCCGTGGTCCTTGTCAAAATATTCACTTATGTGCTTAACTTGAAGATGAATTTGAAGGGTCAGTCCATGTCTCAGGGTATGGGTCTCAGGGAAGAGATGATCATGCAGGCGCTTATTAGAAAGAAACGCAAGAAGAAGCTGAAGGGGCAGAACGCTTGCAGCTGCTTTGGTGAGCTGGTCAGGTTAGAGACGCAGAGGAAAGGGAGCAACAAAAAAAGAAGACCACTATTTAAAAGGAGTTTTATAAACATTGCAGTGTTAGCAGCAGAGTAAAAGAAAATTTTATAAAGAAATACATTTACAAGCAGTAAAGAAAAATGTGGAAACTATGGCAAAATAAAGGCTAAAATAGAGAAGCGCAGACTCTCAGAATTTAGCTATACTCACGTGCTAAAGTACCAAGGCAGGCCAGAAATGATTGAGCAATGTACTAAAGTCATAAAAATTAGTAATTCATTTTTTTTTCTAAACACATCAGAAGCAGACATTTTCTAGGACGTCTCTGGGGCAAACAAATGGTGTGTAAGGGAGGCAAGGGGAAAATCTGTAACTATTAACTGTGGGAGAGCTTTAGGAGGTCACCGGGCTGCTGCCTGCGTTGGTGGGGGTGTGCTCTGGAGGTGCGTCTCAGTTTACACAAACCATTCATACAGAATGGCATCAGAGCACCAGAAGCAAATAATATTGATCCAAGAATTTTGAAAAACTGCAGAAACAAATTTGTGTTACCTGTGATGCGACTAACTTAACTGCCAAGATGGGCTTGATGAACTGTAAGAAGGGACGGTGGCAGATGTGATTTTTATAAAGAGCTCCAAGGAGACTGAGAGGAACTAGAGACAAGCCACTAAAACTTCTTCAGCAAGCAGTTAGATGGAAATTGTAATGAAGAATAGAATTAGCAGAGAGATGAATGAGCACGGAAGAGGGAACTTTTTGTACAGGGAAATAACGGCCTGCGAACCCAGGAGATTATTTTTAGGATGTAGGAAGCATACGGACCTAAATGATCATGTTGATAATGTATCTGAATCTCCAAAAAGTATTTCACAAGCACCGTCAGCAGTGTTTTTCAATGCAACCAATAAGAGGGGGGTTTTGGGTGGTGTTTGTTTGGTTTTTTTTGTTTTGCGCTTTTTTTTTCCCATGGAATAATCACGGTTTGAATAATAGGAAACAGGGTAAGAATAAATGTCAGAGACTCCTACTCAGTCCTGTAAGAACTGTGTCAGGACTTACACATGCAGAATCGTGCTAGAGAAGTGAGTGAAGAGTAAGGTAATGAAGTTTGCTCATGTTACAAAAGCATTGTGGATGTAAAGACCTCCAGAAGGATTTCTAAGATACTGGGTGACAGCACAATAAACTGGTGGATGAAAGTCAGTGTTTAAGAGGAATGCACCCCTATAGATTCTTGCCTTTACCATTTAGAAAAGGGACCTTAAGAAGTATTTTATTGAAAACATTGACTTAATGCTCTTCATCCGTCAAAAAGTCAAATAGATTCTTGGATTTTTTTAGGACAAGAAAAAAAGAATGAAATGGGAAACACCACAACGTCCCCATATAACGTCGTGATGCGCCCATCTCTTGCACGCTGCATGAAGCCCTGCATATTGAGAAGGTGTACACAGTGCTGCCAAAAAGGGTAGAATGAAAATGATCGTAGATACAAGCAGTTCCTGCAAAAGGAGAGATTAAATAGATTAGGTTTCTTCAGCATAAGAAAGGGAAGATAGATAAAAGGAAAATAAAATAGACATCTATAAAATCACAAATGTTATGGAAAAGGTGAATTAGAAACGATTATTCACTTAGTCTCATTACCTCTTCCTCTCAAGAACTAGGATGTACCAAATGGAACGGTCAGCCAGCCAGTTAAAACAAAGAAATTATTATTATTACACTTTGCATAATTGCGAACTTGTGCCCGGGACGTTTGGATAACAGAAGTATGAATGTCTCAAGCAGTGATTAGGCAAATTAGTGGATGAAAGGCTCATTGAGACCAACTAAATATCAAGATACTGACAAACTCTTTGGCTAAGAATATCTGTAAGCTGTAGCTTCCTAGAGTTTGGATGCCTATGCTGAATAAAATGCCGCTGGGGCCCACAACTGTCGAAGGGAGGACACCGGGGTCTAACTCGGCATGGGCTTTCTCATTTTCCACTGTAAGATGTCCCACTGGCCATAAGCACGCAAGCATGAAGATAAACGCACGACTCGCAGGAGTGAAGTGTTTTGAAGACCATCTCTAAAATGGGCTAGGTAAGATGGTCAGGTGACAACAGGGTGAGGTGGGAATTGGGCAATGTAAAAAGGCACTTCTGTTAAGTATTTTAATTAAGAGCTCAGATCTTGAAAGGTCTTGATCATTTTCAGAAATTCGTTGCTGAAGCACTCAACCTAAATGACAGCTCTTTTAGTTTAACTACAGGTCTTTCAAACCTTCAGTCTGAGATTTTTTTTTCACCTCTATAGATTACTCATAACAAACACTGTCAGTGAATAAAGACATCTAAAATCCCTTGGGAAGTACCTCAAATAGCAGTAACATGCAATTAAAAACCCTCGAGTCCATTAGCTTAGATACCACAATACTCAGCTCTGTAGAAATACAAACCTAACGTTAGAAATGCTGATGGCGTTAGGATTACATCCCTGCAGCGTGTTCAAATTCAGGGCAGAGACACCCCTTAACATTGGGTGTGCCCCGCACCTCGAATAACTGAGATCCACCAAAGGTGGAAGCCAGTCTTTTAGAATTCAAATTTACGGGCGGACTGAGTCTCGGGACACCTACTTCCATGGCACCCACTTATTAATGCAGAATATTAAAAGGCTTTTTTTTTACTTTTAGAAACACTGGGGAGCTTAGCTTCTCTTAGGGGAGGCAGTCAGCGCCTTGCAAGTTAAAACCTATCCGCTCCTTCTAAACTAAACTTTGGCTTTTGTATTGCCGTCGCTGTGAACAGGCAGCTCTCTTGGGAGAGCTGTGCTTGCATGTGCACAGGGAAGCTCCTAACTACTGAAGGCTCCGTGACCGGCACGCGCCGGTGCCAGCAACGCCATCAGTTCCATCGCTGCCAGGATAGGAGGTGAGGACTGTCTTTAATTGCCTCGGGTCAGCCGTTTCCATCTGCAGCTAAGTAGGATGGAGATGACCTTGCTTACTCCGAAATGATCCTCTCAAGGCCCCTTGGTAAATGCGTCCCACCGGGGCGCGTCTGCGGTGCTGCTGGTGTCTCTTTTTCTGCCCCCGGGAAGAGGCATTGAGCAGGCAAATTATGCAGAAGTTATGGTCACTGAGCAGGCTTCAAAGGCCAGGGCGGCGGGTTTTCCAGAGGCAAAGCAGGCCTGCTCGTCTCTGTTCAAACGAACATTTAATAATTCATAACAACTAACTGAGTTGTCAGTTTTCCCTTCAATACGCTTCCAACGTGAACAGATTAAATGGCGATTGCTATCAAGCTTTATGTTCTATTTCATGTACCTAATAAAAGTTTATCTAGTGGAGCTTACTTTGTACCTTTTTGATCTGTTCCTAACCGACCGCAATATACTGTATTAAAATATTTATCACTGTGCTATCAAATATTAACCACTTTTAAATCATCTGGCTAAAGAAAACAAATAATGTTACTCATTTAACTTTTCATGAATTTCCTAGTATTCAGCTGTTCGGAACTCTCCCACGGCACAGCACCAAAAGCACTGAAGACCCTAGAGGTTGCATTAGCTCCTTTTAGATGGGGCTGGTTTGAAATGCACCCTGCTCGCGCCCGTCCCCACTGCTCGCGCTGGCTCTGCCTGCAGAATCCCCGTGAAAAGTCACGATGCTGCTGCAGTACCAGGGGATCCCGGGGAGCTCTTTGCTTTTCTGCAGGTCGGTGGCTTTTTGAACCATTTTGGGAGAGTATAGGACTTTTTTTTTTCTGCTCATCCATCTGAAATGATGTGGCTTTGTCTGGTAAAAATGCCAGCAACTTGCCAGGCTGGAAGGTGAACGATCCAGCGGTGGGAAGAGAACACGGGCGCCACAGCGGCGCTGCCGTTGGACGCAGCCTCGGCCAGCCCGGCTGCCGGGCTCAGGGCGCTCCCCAGCTCTCCCAGGGCGCTCCTGCTCGCTCAGCCCGTTGCCGATTCCCATCACAGAGCTAATACGGCAGAAAACTGTTCTTTTTTGGTTAGTGTCCTGCTGAGTTAGATCTGAAATGGTTCAATGCAAGGTCAAACGAGTGCCTGAGAGATTGCTGGGGGTGAGGGACTAAAGAGCTGGGAGCTGGGAGAAGAGGGATTGCAGCACTTGCAATTAGAGCAGTTTAGGCAGCCCTGGAATAGCAGCTTTGAAGCTGACACCTGGGCAAGATCAAGAGGAGAACAACCTTTTTGCTCCAACCCAATCCTTCACCTTGCAGGGGAAAAACTGTTCTGTTAACGGCCAGGTGTATAAATGTTGCTGCTGAATCATTTCTTTTCCCTCTGGAGAAAGCAAGTCTGATCACCGGGTTATCAGAGTAAATCTCATGAACTGGAAAGCTGCAGTCTGTCAAAGCCTGGTGCCTCTTAACGAGATGTTAACTGTACTAACGAGCCCCCTTTTCCATGCCTCATTCTCTGTTTGATTTAGCTACTTTCTTCGGCTTCCCCCCCTCAGGTGTTACCTAATTCACATTCCCCATCCCGTTCATAGAAGCCTTAATTCCAGCACAGAGATGCTGAGATGATGTCCCCGAGCTCTCACCAGTGCCTGGTCTGGTCCTTCTGCAGGTTCTTCCGTTTCCACAATATTCCACGTGCCGTGTGGGCAGGAGTACCAAGAGCAGTTTGAGATGCAGTCCCCAACCTAGGCATGCTACGGTAGGTATGCAGACCTGTATAATGATCTAGAGACAGCATCCTATGTTTTCATCTTCTCTCCTGTGCTTCATAAAGATGCTTCACTGAATCGTTTTTGTTAAGTACAGCGTTGTGTTCTGGCATGTTCAGTCTGACTAAACTGGCCTCTACCCAGGGAGGCAGCAACCTCCTTTTTCTCCTTCTGATCCACTGCCTCATTAAAAAATGACGATACTGTTCCATGATGGTCACACTTTGGTGAACACCTTTCCATGTATGCCTGTATCCGTACGGTTATTCTGTGAGTTCTGTGTGTTGGAACGACTGCACTGATACGGATGCTCACGTCGTCTTTTCTCAGGTTTAAAAGACCCAGGAGAGCAGTACGGCATTACACGTGGAAGTCCCGGGCACGCTTCCCCTGAGGCAAGCAGGATCCGTGTTTGGCATCGTCTGGGAATCAGGCCTGGCAAGGCTGTGATGTTGTCTGTAATCGTGCCTTGCTTGTCTTACATCCGTAAGCCACGCTTTGCTCGGAGTCGCGGCAGAGGGATTCCGGACTGGTTTGAGAATTATTCTGGATTTAATTTTGGAGCCATTAGAAGCAGAGTCTGTTCCTCCTGCCTCTAAACCCCTACACGCACAGTTTCTTTAGCTTGCATTGCAGTCACCTAAGACGAGTATTGTGAAATCAGTATTCCATGTATTTACAGGGATATATAAATTCCCTGACCAGGAGCGGATTGTTCCTTGGGGACAGCAATGTTCACCCCCATCAGAACGTGACACTTTCAGTAAGTTCTGTCTGTGTTCTACTCCCCTCCAGCTCCAAGCCTGGTAGTGCCCTTACCAGCACCAGTCCTGGCTCCAAAACGCACCAGAGATGAAAGTACGGACAGCACCTGGGCAGAGGGGAAATGCCCCCCATCCGGGCCAGCTGAAGGCGTGAGAACTGCTACTGGTAAAAAAAAGGTGTAAAAAGGTGGAAAAAGGTGGTCTATGGCTCCCACTGGCTCCCACACAGGCACTGCAAAGGCAGGGCGTCCCAGTTCTCAATTCCTACTCCTTTTTACGGTTTCCCAGGCACAAGAGAAATGTGTGGGTACCGAAGGGCTCGCAGGATGCGCCTGCGTCCAGACACGCGTATAAGATCACTGACCTTCGGGGGGCAGACGATTACGTTTATGTATTTGATCTGTCTAGGAAGAAGTGCATGATGGATTTTTTCAAGGGCAGAGGGATTCCGGACTGGTTTGAGAATTATTCTGGATTTAATTTTGGAGCCATTAGAAGCAGAGTCTGTTCCTCCTGCCTCTAAACCCCTACACGCACAGTTTCTTTAGCTTGCATTGCAGTCACCTAAGACGAGTCTTGTGAAATCAGTATTCCATGTATTTACAGGGATATATAAATTCCCTGACCAGGAGCGGATTGTTCCTTGGGGACAGCAATGTTCACCCCCATCAGAACGTGACACTTTCAGTAAGTTCTGTCTGTGTTCTACTCCCCTCCAGCTCCAAGCCTGGTAGTGCCCTTACCAGCACCAGTCCTGGCTCCAAAACGCACCAGAGATGAAAGTACGGACAGCACCTGGGCAGAGGGGAAATGCCCCCCATCCGGGCCAGCTGAAGGCGTGAGAACTGCTACTGGTAAAAAAAAGGTGTAAAAAGGTACAGAGGGATGGTCTATGGCTCCCACACAGGCACTGCAAAGGCAGGGCGTCCCAGTTCTCAATTCCTACTCCTTTTTACGGTTTCCCAGGCACAAGAGAAATGTGTGGGTACCGAAGGGCTCGCAGGATGCGCCTGCGTCCAGACACGCGTATAAGATCACTGACCTTCGGGGGGCAGACGATTACGTTTATGTATTTGATCTGTCTAGGAAGAAGTGCATGATGGATTTTTTCAAGACAGATTTTTTTTCTTGCTGAAGAACTGGATGGTAACGTTCTTGCTGAATGGTAAACACAAATTTCCAAAGCAAACGTTAAAGTAAGTTCCAGGCTTACAATTCCAGGTTTGATTTTCTTTGGCAATTCAATCTACGTGGCGATTTTGATCAAATGCTTCAGCTTCTAACATTTGTAACCCATGATAAAATGCACACCAAACTCCCTTATACTTAAATAATGGTATCAGAAGTTGAATGCACACTGTGACAGAGTATGAATTATCTGAGAGGCTGCAGAATAAGACAAGTGTAGTCTGGAAGACAGATACAAGCACCCAGCGCAGTTTGAGCACTGGAGATAAGAGGCTAATCCTTTGCCTGCTTTAATAAAAGCTACTTAAAATGAATGAAAAAGGGTAAAATAAAATAAACTCTTCAGAGCTTGACATAAGGCATCTGACTGAAAACTCATTTGCTAATTGTTTAAGACTTAGGCCATTGAGCCAAGATGATTTAGAACAGCGATTCACGATAAATAATGTGCTGAATTCAATGCGGGTGCAAGCTAACATTGGGAACTCTCGCCCTTGGTCCAGGCCTTGGCGGAGCTGCAGGCTCAACGTCTGCGTTTGCTCGCCGACTGCACGAAGGGAGCCCGTGAGCTATATTGGTCGCTGGACCCCCCCTCACCGCCGATTGGGTAGACATGCAGCTGGTTTTGGAATCAATTCTTGTGCACGTGAAATTAAAAGCTGTTATATTTAAATGCTCCTGTACATATGCGACAGAATTTGGTCACCTGAAGCGCCCTGGCCAAGAAATACAAAAGGTACGAGACCATGAGCAGCGCGCTTAGGAAACCAAATGAACGCTCCCACTCGGTATCTGTCCCTCGTCCACCGTTTTAAAACACAGGCAGTTCTGCGTGTAAACGTTTCCACCTTTTGTCGCAGGCCCTCTTGCCACAAGGCCCTATGTTCAGGCTGAGAGTGGCCCAAACAGCTGTAGCCACTGGTTAAATTTCTTGCCAGGCTCGGAGCTTTTTCTTCTGTTTTTATGTTCATTTTTAAAGGAAATGGTTTAATGTCTATAGAATAGAAAAATGCAATATAGCTGTGTGTTTTCTCATGTTTCTGGAATTCTAAAAGCGTTCCAGGACCAGTCTGTTCTGCCCTTAATTAACTCCTTGCGCTCCTGGGCTGCTTTTCCCGCGGGCAGCAAACCTTCCCCCTCCGACCAGACCCTGCCGGCTGCCGGGTCTGCGCAGCACGAGCCCTGAACTCGGTAGGGGACGGCTGCTACCGCGGTGCCGTTCATCCGGGAGGCAAAGTCTAAAATTGCATCTGGCCACTGCAGGGGCAACACAAGTGGTGAGCGTCTGCCTGGATCCTCAAAGGTTTCGGATGCGATCAGGAGGAACGAGGCACCTAAATGAGTACTTCTGAGTACAACGGCTTCTGTGTCCTCTGCCCACGCGTGGTGTAAGGTCGACTACAAACAGTAATTTATCAGATGATATACCATGAGCCTCAGAAAACACCACAAGATTTAGCATTGGTTTTCCCCCAAAGGATTACTAACATACGTAAAGCTAAGCCACTCCATCTACCAATACGATCATACAAATAATTAAACTAGCTATGGTAGAGATTTAACTTATTTATTTACAGGTCACGCTTCTGGTTGCCCTAGGTCAATGATTTTTAGCAACAAAGCTCCGTAAGAATAGATTTTCTTAATAATGCCAATAATGTATGTGTAACAAAAGTACCCAAGCACGTACGGGTCTGTCGAGTGCGTGTGTATCCGCCTTCGCGCACGCGCTCTTCTGCACAGCACAAGCTCGGGGAAAGAGACCGCAACCACCCACTGCGCATCCCGGCAAATCATCCTGAGCTGCGCTCAAATTGCCATACGACAAAATTAAATGAATTGGAATTATTTTCCTCCATGAAAAGACTTGAAATGAGATTTAAATCAGCGGGTGCTTGGTAAAACACGGCAATCTGATGCCTGTTCCATAAAACTGACAGCCGCGCCTGGTGGTTTTTCTTCTGAATTTGATTAGATCATTTGGTCAATCTTGGAGAATGTCTACCGGTGACACAGTCAGACTGAGATTTGTGCAGGAAATTACAGCACGGCCAGGGAAGCTTAATTAGTTTTGTCAGCAAATCTAAAGACACTAGCTTGCATTTCCAGAAACTGGCTACAGCCTTTACAAGTACCCTGATTCAGCAAAAATCAAGCTAATTATATATTGGGCTTAAAAAATCCTCATTAGAAGAGCGTTATTGGGGTTATAATGTCCAAACCCATGAAGATAGGAAATACGGCGTTTAACAAGCAATTGGTTTGACAAGCTGATATATACATATATATATATATATAAAATGATGTTAATTCTATGCCTGTAACATTTGCTCCCCAGACCTGCTCAGTATCTCAGCTACTTGATACCTTCTTCAGACCCGCTGTGCGGACACGGTGTTTACCAAACTTTGTTCAAATTCTACTGCAGAGAACCGTATTGATTTCCTTTTTAATTTTTTTCCCTGTGTCCCTGCAATATCTCAATGCTTCACAAATTCCAATGCTTATTTTGCCAGCAGCCAGGGTAAGGTGCAGGGGCGATGACAACCTCCTCCTCCCTAAGGGGTGCAAGGCCAAGGGAGTTCCTAAGATTTCTGAGTGCTATTTTGGAGATACCCAAGATCTGATTTTTCAAAATATTAATAATAAAGAACTCTGAGATTTGAGACGCTACTTTGCCTGTCTTCTGCTGCAACTCTAAGCTGTCAGTAATTCTGTGAATCAAAGCTCAAGTGCAAGCATCCAGACAACGCGAATACAGCTCACATGTGCAAGCGTGGCATTACCAACGCCGCAGAGCAGCGGGAGCTGAATCGGGAACGTCCGGTTTGCTCGGGGAACGTTTAACTCCGTTGCCTGTGCCAACCTCCTCTCTCCTCATGTACTAGCTTTAATGCTAACTGGTTAATTATTACAATCTTCCCTGAAATTCTTTGTTTATGGCTTTTCTTTCCAGATATATTTGCTGAATTGTCACAAGCCTAGATTTTCTACTTCAGAGGTGCTCATCACTTGGAGGGGTGGTGTCTCCCTAGCTCTATTGGGTTGGTTGGGTTGTTTTGTTGTGGGTTTTGTTTTGTTTGTTTGTTTGTTTTAATTTAGGATGTAAGATTTGCAGTTGTTTTAAAGCAGTCAGAGCATTTGTGTGGCTATTTGGCTAACTGGGGTCAGTAACTATGGGGTCAGTAACTACATTCTCTCTTGTGTTTCTCACTCTTAACAATCAAAAGCAAGGTCTTGTAGAAGTCTCTTCAGTGTGTGCGTGAGAATGCAGAGAGGCAGGGAGGAAAGATGAAAGAAAACAGTGAGAGGGCCGTCCAGAGTTTCTGGAAGTCGATGTTCAAAACAGTTGTAAAGAAAAACTCTTAAGATTTTACTGCAAAAGAAATTTGCAATAAAAGCGTAACCCTGGATATAGTGATGTGGTGCTTCCACTCGCTGGGTCACCAGACCCGTTAACCAGACGAGGAGCTCAACATGCAACTCGGCATCGGAACAACGACTGCTCTAGCAGCGTTTACGCAAAATTCCAGCTCTTGTTTTTAAGGGTGTGTATACGGATATATATAGGAGATATATAAAAAGGAGAGATATATATATATATATATACACACACACCCTTTATTACGGGTGTATACCTCCATTTTTTTTACCTTTAGCTTTTGTTTAGTTTTCAGTAATTGTGGCAAGTAATGATCCAGTGTTTTGCAGTTTGGTTGTCCAGGGACACAGTTTTAAGATATGAAAGCCTAGTTAAGTTACTCAAGAAGTTGAAGTTTAGTACAGAAAAAAGTGAACATGCAGACAAATCACCTTTTTTTTGGTAAGAATTTTAAATCTGGAGTTAATGTGCCGACGTTTTGGGATACAAAACTTATTTTAAATTTGGAGTTAATGTGCCGACGTTTTGGGATACAAAACTTACTTTAAATTTGGAGTTAATGTGCTGACGTTTTGGGATACAAAACTTATTTTAAATTTGGAGTTAATGTGCCGACGTTTTGGGATACAAAACTTATCTTAAATTTGGAGTTAATGTGCCGACATTTTGGGATACAAAACTTATTTTAAATTTGGAGTTAATGTGCCGACGCTTTGGGATACAAAACTTATTTCACAGTTGGCAGGACAGGCATATTGACATTTCAATGGGAGCTCCTCCAGGCAGCGGCAGGAGAGAGGGCACTGAAAGCGTGCGGGAATCGTGGGTGGCACCGTGAATTCACTGCCCTGGGCTGGGAGCCCCCGAAGGGCGCCGGCAGTCGCGCGTTCCGGCAGCTCGCAGAGCGCCTCGCTCGTGCTGCTGGTACGGGGCGGCACGTGGGAGCACACGGACGCAACGCTGCGGGAGAGGGGCGGCTCTCGGGGTTACTTACGTTGGCAGCCCAAGCTGTGCCAGATATATCCCGGCAGACATTTATCACATTTAGGCCCTGATGTTCCCTCCTTACACTCACAAAATCCTCTGTCATTACAGCGATCATGGACTGAACCAAAAGGGTTACAATAACAGTCTGCAGAAACAAGACAACACATACACACCGGATTCAGGTCCACGTTTGGCGATAATTCATCAATACCGACACAGGGCGCATTTCCAGCGCCAAAGGTAAAGGAAGACTGTCTGTTAGGGATATCCACAGCAGGGACTGTAACCACTACAGCCCCATTCATTTGTTTGCATAGGTCGTTTCAGGAAGAGACATTTTATGATGTGAAGAGAAAAAGCAAACAGGAAGGATATAAAGGCAGAAGACACCATGTCCTTTGAGGGCAAGGGATTGTAACAGATTCTCTTTTGGTGAGAATGCTTTTGACAATTTAATGAACATTAGAAAAGCTTTGCATAGCATGGATAGATCCAGGTGCCATCAGGGTGAAATGTTCCGCATTATTCAAATAGGCTTAGCTATGTTACTCAGTATTTTCAGAAGTGCCGAATGTCTTAACAGAGCTATATAAATGTACTTTACTCATTTCCAAGATAGTCTTCCTTTATAGCTTCGAGCAGTATAATAATTTATGTGGATATTTGCCATTACATTGATGAGACTGTATTTATCAGTGACGTTAATAAACCTTTTAGATACTCCATGATGAGAAGCTTGAGGTGAGCAGTAACGTGGTGCCAAACTGAGCAGAACTGCCTTTGCGGCACCGTTTTCATTCTGCTCACCTCCCAGCGGGCAGATGGAAAATGCAACGGGGCTCTTCCCCCACGGTGTATTTTCCACGTGTGTTCACCCCGTTGAAGAACGGCTGGGGTAACCCCTTTCCTCCCACACCCAGCGCTGTTCATCCCCAGCCCTTTCTGCAATGCCATTACAAAGGCTGGGTTTGGCTTTCAGCCAGCAGAACAAAGACAGGGCAGCAGCTGGCAGAGCTCATTTTTGGCACTCCTTCAGCTTATGTATCTATTTATTTATTTATTTATTTTTACGAAGGGCTGTATCTTATTTGTAGGTAGACCCAGGTAGACCCAGAGTAACTCCACTGTCAACTGAGACCACAGACACATTTTGGCAGCATCTGATCTCTGCTGCTGGTGAAGGCAAAAGATACAGACATCGATTCCTGAACCTGGGCAACCTGCTGGGAGCCTGGCTTTGTACGCCTGCGAATCTCCCGCGGCCCCTTCCGACCCTTGCCATCCTGCCATTCTGTGAAGCAGGGCTGCTTTGATGACTCCCTTTGGCGGTTGCTCCCTGGCATTAGGTTAAACCTCAGCAATATTGTAAATGACAAAATGGAGTTGAACTGGGAAGTAAAATACAAAAATAATCCGAAGGAAAAACAGTAACAGGAGAAGAATTACCAGGAAGACATTTGTCATCTGTTGTCTCCGTGTTTAGCAACGACAAATTACAGATGGCATGTTGAACGCTTGGCATGCCGAAGAAGAATAGTTACCTTTGGCAAAGAGAGTTCCTCAATAATAATAGAGTCAATTAGCCAGCAACATTCATTAATGAAGTTGAAAACCGACACGCCAAAAACGCTGTGCAAGGCTGAGCCGAATTACAGCGCAGCGAGTGCCATTTGGAAAGCTGGCAATGCCGATGCTAATCAGATGTAGGCAATGTTTCTGTAAGCAGGCCTAGAACTGAGATACACATCGAGCGCGGGAAGGAAAACTTGCCTGAACAGTGTTTGTAGAAAGCCTTGGAAGACAAGAAGCTTGGGACTGCATTAGAAGCAGAAGGCCCCAGTCTGTACATTAAAAGCAGCTTAGCTGGATACGATGGCGTTACAGTGGTTTGAACACGTGTTTGTGAAAGAAATCTACGGCCCATGGTACTGAATGTTTGTAGATGCGTAATGTTTTATTTTCCAGAGAGCGAGAACCTGGCCCTGAGTCAGTGAAAGCTTTCCTACCCAACTCCATCATATAGGTGTGCAAGATGTACCAGGCCTGTACTGGGCTTTTTAAGGGGAAGCGGATAGCGGCAACAAGACATTAAGCCAGGCCCTTTACAGGAGTAGCAGATCACAGCGGAACAGCACGCAGACCCAGTCACCTCTAAGAACTGAGTCTAGCCTCCATCCTTCCCCCAACACAACTGATACCACCGGTACATAACCAAGAGAGGGCCCCCAAGCACCGAGGCTGGCTGTCCAACACAGTACCACCGGCCAGGGAGCGCTTCTCAAGACCTGCCAAATACTTAAGACATTAAAAAGCTCAAACACCACAATTTCCCGTGTGCCACATGGAGGCAGTCAGTATCTCCAACGCCCGTAGAACAGGGCATTAAATAACATTAAATTAACATTCCTCATCCTAATAAGCAGACCACAACACTGTGTTCCAGGGTGGGGGAGAAAAGCCTGCAGAGCTGAACGGGGAAGGCACTTTCCACCCAACCTCCATCTGGTCACTGAAGGATGGGAAGATGACAGCAGTGCTCATCTGTCCTCTGAGAGTCACTCCATCAACGCCACACTGCCACCAGAACGCGATGGAAATCAGTGAAAAAGCAGCTTGGGACACAGGCTGAAGCTCGCAGGCTTGCTGCTAACCGGTCTGGGTTGACAGTGGCTACCGGAAAGCCGGCCGGGCTCGCTGGCCCATACGCCGTGAGGTTTCTAAAGGGCCGTTAGCGGAAGCTGCAGGCGACTGCGAGGCCGGCTTTCCTATCGGCGTGGCGGTAATTACCATTCCAGTCTTTAGGTTATAAGGCAAAGGAAACGTTTTATTACTCTGGGTCTACCTGGTGGTTTCCAAGCTATCCATGCTTGCCAGTGTGAGCACGCACTGAAAGACAGAGTTACTGGGACTCCATCGTCACCTTGTGAAAATAAGAGGCTCTTCAAGTTGTTCAATTCTTTTTCACTGTAAGCATGTCGAGTGAGTGATTTTTAACTTCAAAATACCTCGACGTACTTAGAAAGGGCAGTTGCCCACACGAGGTAATTTGGCATTTAACTGACAAATCCTGATATTTCTGATATTTCATTTTAGGAAATAAAATTTGTTTTGCTTCTAAAGAAATTAAGGGCATAATGAAATTAGATTTAAGCCCACTGTATAATGTGTTGCATTTGGTTCACTGGTAAAAACCTTCTCAGTATTTCAGTTCTTTGCAACTTGTCGGTTTTAAAAATGAAACATTTTGCATTTTCTCCATTTGGTTGGCAGCGGCTGAGAGTCACAGGTTTGTTACCCAGGTACTTACCAGATACATTTATGAAAACTATGTAAGTAGTTTTGATAAATCAGAGCCAAAGCCCTCGAACTGCTGCCATTGAACTAGCTGACCCAAGCAGTTCTTTCTTTTCTAAATATATGGCTGAAGAGGAAAGAATTAGCCTGGAAAAATGAGACTTTCATACGGGAGCAAGACTTGCACACATCACTGGAAATCTGCGCATTAAAACGTTCATGCCAACATTCCACTCGTACTTAAACCCCCAAACGCTGCTTTTAAACTCAGAGAGAGGAGAAATGAGCGTTTCCAATAGAGCAGGACTCTTTGTGCTTGACCCGGAAGGATGGTGAATCCATCGACCCTCTCCGAGGTGAAAACACCCTGCGCTTTGCAGGACTGAACCTCAGGAGCCCCAGTTCCCACGCACCGTAAGCACAAACGTCTCTGTCTGCTGACAAGGGGCTGGGCACCCGCCTCACTCGGCTGGCTTCAAACAAGCAGCACGGAAGCCGTCCTGAGGTGGCAACTCAGCATCTGGCACGCGCTATGAGCGCCGTCATCCTGGGAACGGTCTCAGTCCAACGGGAGTGTTATTGATTTAAACCAAATTACCTACGACGTGGGAAACCAGGGTTTGATCCTATAGGCACCTCGCACGGTCCAATTCTCACAGGAGCCCACGAGAATTCCGCTTGCATTAAGGTGGGGAAGTCAGCCAATGCATTGTGTTGCCTTTCTTGTTCTTAAGACTCTTGTTAAATAAAAAGTTTTAAAATTTTGTTTCTGTGAAGTCTGGGCGATTTTGAAGGGCACAGCTTTTTTGCTAAGACACTTTAGATACATCATGTGCAAATTAATTTAAAATTTACTGGTTTTTGACTCCTGGTCTATTAACTTCCCTGTCTTACGTAGCTCCAGCTGCTGCCTTAGCATTTCAGCGTACATGGGAAAACAATACACTGAATGAGCTGGTGAACAATCCCGGGGTAATTTAGCGTCACATTCATTAGGCCTATTTAGGCAGCTGGAATTATGCAGCCCTGATGTGACACCGACGATGCCTGTCGTCTCCATCAAACAAAGATGAGGGACAGTGGGTTTTTTCCAGGAACGTCTGATTTGGTTAATCTCCTCAGCACAGTCATACAACATCATGACTTGCCTACTAAGGTTCTTATTAGCTCAGACTAATTAATGTCAGAGGAGATCGTGCATTTTCTGAATGTGTTGCCAAGCAAAGTTAAAAGAAGGACACGTGCAATGCAGTGCGTGGATGGCTCTGGGTGTTTATCACGAAATAAAATGTAAATTTGTCAGGCTGCAGACTGAAACGAAATAGTTTCTGGCTTGAATCTCAGCCATGGATTATAAAGAATATTAAAATATAAGTTATACACCCATAGCCTATTTTGGCATGAAAAAATCTTATGACTTCCTTTTTGCTTCCTGGAAAATGGAAAGGAAAAAAAATCACAATGAAAAATCCAGAACAGGTTCCACCGATGCTTGTGTCTGTAAAACCCTCGCGTAATAAATTCTCCACCTCTGGCTGTTATTAGAAGTGTGCCTGTTGTGGCTCCCTGGCACTGCTGCCCATGGCGGGAGGCTTCCT
>NW_009259716.1:1059994-1068801 GCF_000687185.1 Egretta garzetta | reverse complement strand
TCACGCCCCGCGTCCAGCCTCCGCCTGCAGCGCCCTGACCTTGGCTGGACGCTGCCCGTGGGGACGGCAGAACAAGGCGTGTTCTTCCAGCGTGATAAAGATCTACTTTTTCTGAGTATGCTTTTTTTTTATTATGTTCTGACATTTTCTTTAATTCTGCATTTTGGGTATTTATAGCAGATGCTAGGTCTAAAGCACTGTTTTCACCTCGGAATCCCTCTCTAAACTGACACGGTGTCGAACTGATTCGACACATTCTGTTCCCAACCGCGTGGGCACGATTCCAGCTTCTCCTCTAAGGAGGGGGAGGTAACACGGCATTTACAGCCCTGTGCCCGGGGGCAGAATTACCTGCAGCGTGTCTCTATGAACTATAAGTGAACACAGGGGGTCAATAAACACCCCCCCCTCCATGTCCTACTGATGCACCTGGCAACTTCTGTAGGTCTCCAGGCGAGTATTCAGGGGTCTGTACTAATAATTCCCAAAGTTAGACTGGGAGCGGGTGTTTCTGGCCCCAGCCCTCAGTGCTCACACGCCGACTCCAGCATGGCTCCCTCCTGCAGAAGGGCCGCGCAATCGGCTTCTCGGGGGCTCCCGGGAAAGGCTTCCCAGCACCCTTAGCCAGGGAGGTTCATCGCCACCTACAGAGCCGGAACACCTCCGGGGGGCTACGGGGGCAAGGGAAATGGGGTGCAAAGTCTACACAGACGTTCTTATCCATTGAAAAAGCTCATTCTGGCTCAACCGGCAAGCAAGCAGCAGTGGTCCCTAGCAGCTGCCGGCAGCTGAAAAGGCAGAAGGAAAGGCGCAGTTATCCCGGGACTGACCTATGCACACATTTTCATCGTCCAGCTCTGCAGAAGCATTTCTGAAGTAGCCCAGCCTGCATAACTCACAGTGCTGACCTCTAGTGTTGTGCTTACAGCTCACGCAAATGACCGTATTGAGCAGCTCGATGTAACTGCACCGGTTGGAGTGCCCGAAGCATTCGCAGTCTTTCAAGGAAGAACAGAAATGTATACAAAACGTATACGGCAGCAGTAATAGCACATTACATGCTCAGTAAAAACGAACCACGAACAGAAGGATGGATGAATGGCACACACACGTTAATCGATGTAACATGGACAACAGCAGATGTTTATCTGCAATGGAAGTGAAGTTTGCTTCAGGCAGGTTAGCGTGACCCGACGGGATGGCACGACGCCGAAGGCTGGCTGTTGCTGGCAGACCTGATGGAACTGAAGCATTTGCAGGTGTAAACCTTTCAGGGGTACTGGAGGCTCAGCTTCCGCTGATAGAAATGCTCATCTTTTTCCACATTTGAGATGAGTGTAAACCAAGACATAGGGAAAACTTCCTCGTATTAAAAAGATGTTAAATAGAGCGGGCAAAATTGTCAAACTTCATCATGCTTAAGTCCATAACTGCAAGTGAGTAAGAGCTTTGTTCTGACCTAAGTGGTGAGCATTGCAGAGTGCTACTGAGCTGTACCTGGCAGGCACCTCGGGAACCAGCCTGCTTTATTTCAAGGCCAAACAAATCACCAGTTTGACAATTTGGCCAGCACCTCCTAAGACAATTAACGGAGAAGGAAAGGAAAGAAGAGAGGTGTTATCTAAGAGCTACTGCTACGCACGTCTGAGGTAAGCATTGACCCGATTTTATATGCCGAGATGAAAAACAACTGGGCCAGGAAAGGTGGTGGCAGCTCTGAAACGTGTAGTGCACAGAAGGCGCTGAGTGCGGCCTCCTGGCGCGCAGCTGGGGTGGCAGGCGCGTTTCAAAACCCCCTCCGTTAAACGCGGATTGCTAGTGCCCTTTTGTCTTTAATCACGAGCAGTGTTGGCTTCATGCAGGAAGAAGCAGAGATTAGAAATGTATGGGTATCGCGACAGAAGGGACAGCTACGCCTTGTGCAAGTCTGAGCGCTCAACTCCGAGATCGCGAGCCCAGAATGAATGCAGGAAGGTTATTAGGATGACCAGAGACGTAGAGAGCCTGTTTAGGAAGTGAAGACAAGGATAATCTGGCTTGTTTGACCCAGGAAACTGAAGACGAGGACATCACTGGGCTATAAATACATCAAGGAGACAGCCTTTTGCCACCCTAAGTTAATATCTGTGCTAATTGGCAGCACTGGTGCAAGAACAAATGGGTGTTAACTGGCCACTGAGAAATGTCAGCTGGAAATTAGGAGATGGTACCTAGCCCTTAGCCACCGAGGCTCTCCAACACCCTTCCAATTCGTAGCAAAACCCCCTGCTGCTTAGAGATGCAGTTTATTAACTGGTGAAGAAGATGAGGGTACGTGGCCTGCAGTGATGGAGTACTGGATGCAGCGACTTGGAAGGGCTTTGAGGTCTTGAAGTTACCTTAGCCTGTAATTAGATAAAACTCTAGCAGAGGGTGGAGGATGTTCCCATACACGCCAGGGGCCAAGCCCCCTGTGCTGCCCTTCTCTGGCAGCTGCTGGTGATGCCAGGGCACTAACGAGCCCGCTGGCCCTTGGCATAGGGGGGCAGATGCAGTATCTGTGCCTGTCTGTATTTTTATAAAGAAATAGCAATACTGGTACACTTTTTAAGGGTATGTTATGCACACCTAATACATACATGGTGGGGGTCGGGCTCTGCTCCTTGGTAACGGGCGATGGGACGAGGGGCACCGGCCTCAAGCTGTGCCAGGGCAGGGTGAGGTTGGGCATGGGGAACAATTCCTTCCCCTTGGGGCTGTCAGGGGCTGGAAGGGGCTGCCCAGGGAAGGGGTCGAGTCCCCAGCCCTGGGGGGATTTAACAGCCGGGCAGAGGCGGTGCTGAGGGCCAGGGTAGGCGGGCGGTTGGGCTGGGGGAGCTCCAAGGGCTTTGCCAACCTAAACAATTCTGTGATTCTATGGTTCTAGGATTCTATGAATCTATATTTCTCTGGCTGTTGTCTGATGAAGAGGACTGTAAATAGGTAGCATCTTTCTTTACACGGTACACCACTTAGCACCACACGTTTCAATGTTGAGAGCTGCCTTTCTGCTGCCAGGGAACACTAACTCGGCTCACATCTGCACACTCAGCTAGCATACTGCGTTCTTGTTTTCTTCAACGTTCTGCGGCTAAGCCCATGTTCTGTGCTTGGCGCCCACCCGGTAATTTCGACGCCCGCAGCCGCTGGCGCGCAGCAGAACATTGGGTGCATCGCCCTGGTGGTTCCCACTGCACTAACGGAGGGGGGGCCGAAAGGCGTTGATGTTCGCTGTGCCCTGCAGTGGGGTGCATGCTTCGGCGCCCCAGCCAGCCCCCCGGCAGCATCTCTCCCCGAGGGCGCCCGTCTGGCTGGAGCGGAAACCGCTCTGGAACTGGAAACCAGCGCAAGAGTCACGGGGAAAAGCGTTGTGATGGTCAGCTGCTGTGTGTTTGACCTTTGCAGGAAGACAGGGGGCGGGTGGTAAGCAGCCTGACCCTCCTGCCTCTCGCATTCGCTGCCGTAGCCCCTCCGCCCGACAGAGGCCCTCCCTTCTGCTCCCATGGGACACCTTGCTTTGGTGAGACGATACCTGTGCCGGCTGCTCGTTGTGGCTACACAGAATCACACTGCAGGTGAATTCAGAGGCAATAATTTACCTTGGTTTTCGAATCAGTAACAGGCAGCAGAATATTACGCTTTTACGTCTCAAAAATATGCAGACTATAAAAAAGTGCCAGTACGTCAGACTCTGCGACATCTTCTTTTGCGTCTGAAGTAGCAGAAAGAAATGGAGAGCATTCGGTGGATGGCTGAGGGCAGTGCTGCCGCCCTGCGCTCTGACCTCCAGGCACGCTCCTGCCACCCGTAATTAGCCCTCCCAGCGGCAGGGAACCAAGGCTGCACATCCAGCGACTCCCTCTGCAACAGGGCCTGCTCCAGGCTACGGTCTGGGCTGGAGAAACACCTCGTGATCAGGCAGGGCTTCGTCCGACGCACACACGTGCTCCTAAGCACAGGCAGAGGGACGCCCCAAGGTCGGACGTGGCTCATCAGCGTCACAGGCACGCAGAGCGATCCTCACGCGTGGCTGCACTCCTGCGGGCGCTGCTCCTTCGCAACAACCACGCTGAGCGAAGGAGCCTGTCTCTGGGTTGGCCTACACTGGGATATGGGAAAGCTCCAGGAGCCTTGACCATCAGACTGGTAAATACTATGTGGTACGGGAAAAAACCCAGTTAACTCAAAAAGGCCTAACATCTGACCAGAGATTAGCAACGGTGCAACGGGAAAACCGAAAAAGGCACGGCAAGTAACAGTTACATCGATTCCTTGGTAAGTTTTGCTTCCCCTGCTCCCCATTTTGTTAGTGCAACATGAACTTATTTTGCTTGCTGCTGTTGGCCTCAATCATTTCTACATCCCTCTGCGTTCCCAGGAAAAGCCATGTGGAGGGTCCTCGTGTGGCTGAGACGGGGTTGTTGTCTCCGCTGGCTACCCGAGGTGCTGCCCTAAGCCAGTCAACCCCAACACGCAGCGCTGCATCGGCATGGGAGGCCAATACCCGCCGGTGCCATCGGCGTTTCCAGCTGACGTGGCCCACCTCAGCCACCCCACCAGGGCCAGAAGGCAGCCCCCTCCTTGGACCCGCCAGAAACACGGCTTGAGGGTTTTAGGCACGTCTGTGGCTGGCAGCCCAACTACTCCATGCCCTGGCAAAGCCATGCGATCACTGAGCGATGGGGGAAATCACCAAAAACGGGCTGCAGGTGGATTACTGACAGCGGAATGACGTGAGCCTACAGGGCCAGAAAAGGCTGCCCTCGGTTCTGAGTGCCGCGGGTCGGGAGACACAGACACACTGGCGGAGGTTTAAAGCTGAATAGCAATAAGGAGTAAATAGTTTGGGAAATAAAACCTCAGAGAAGAGGTAAAGATAGCTCGGCAGGTTTAATGCGAAGGAAGAAGGGAGAAGAGATAGCCAGGTTAGATTTGGTAATCGTCTTTGGATGGTTCGGGAATTGTCCAAGCCCTTGCAGCTCACGGGAGGACTGATCGTATGAGCCTGCGGAGACTATTTCCAACACAGGGATTCTACTGCAACAGCCTGGATCCTGTTGTAGAAAGCACGGTAAAATCACCCGGAGGGAGGCTCCTACAGGGGCCGATCATTTAACTCTTTGGCTCTAGGAATGGGGCGCCTCCCCCACTGCAACGCCGGGCGTTTACGGCTGCTGTGCTGCTGTGCTGTGGGGACGAGGCTCAGCTGAAGCTTCTGCTGCGGCCAATAAAACACGAAACACCACCACGGGCAACAGGGGGAAACGCACACGGACGGGAAGCACAGTGTTCAAACGAAGGCAGCTGACGCACGAGACAGCTATCACCGTCATTTTCTAATTAAAAGCACAAGGAATATTTTAAGAGATGTGCATTCAGAAATCATGAAAACAGTTTTTCATTTCCCAGTCACTCTGTGTGTCTCCTCTACGCAGTAACGAGAGGCAAACAAAGGCGATTCCACGGTAGCCGTAGGAATGGCCCGCCTGGTGACGAAGGGTATGGCTCGTTATCACGGCCTCATCAAATGGGTCAAGCATTTGTTAATATCCCTATTCCTTGTTAACAGGTATTCCATGAATAATGGGATATTCACAACAGCTACAGAAAGACACAACACCTCTACACGTACTCTACAGATAAAGTGCTGGGCAGAACAACGAGCGGATCTCAGGGTTCAGACCGTGAGTGAGGGATATGCAAATGAAGAGGTTGCCTGTAAGTCAGAGAGAATATTCGCGTCCTTCATTATGCCCATGGAGTTCATTATTTTGATGAGACAGCGAAGCATCAGTTGAAAACGTAATGCCTGCACTCTGGCTTTGCACGCTCACAACAAATGACGACGTAGGGCACACTTACAAACGACACGGCCACGCAGCGCACTCCGCGGCGTTCGGAGACCCCCCTGGAGGACGTGGGCAGGGGCCTTGAAAGCGTTGCTTGCCCTCAGCTGATCCGCCCGGGCAGCCTCTCTGGCAGTTCAGGCTATCAGCGAGGGAAACAAGGCTCGAGCAAACGCGTGCTTTGCAGGCAGCCATCCGAACGGCCGTGCTCATCCGCCTGACCCCGCTCAGAAGGGACGCCACGTCACTTTGTATGCCGGCAGCGAGGGTCGCAGAAGCGTATTTACTGTTTGCTTTGTATGGTTACGTTCACGTGACTGACGCGTCTGTTGTCGTCAGCGACGCTGCCTCACCAGCCAGCTGATGGGTACACTTCACAGATATTCCAGATTCATACAGCGCAATGTTTTCACAACACAGAGCACTACGGAATCACCGTATGAATCCCAGGATTCCTACCTCTCTTGTGGTTTGCAACTTGAACAGAAGGAACAGTTGGCATAGCTAATTTGGGAGCAACTGGATAGGCAATAAAATGAACAGTAAATTAGAAAAGGTATCACATAGGAACAAATCAAAAGATCAAAATAAACTTCTCCATTTTCTATCTTTTAAATTAACTTCAACAACAGTCATTGTGTTGTCGGGAGAGGGTGGAAGTCAGGGAGGAGGGGGTGTATGCGGTCAGCTACGGAGTCACCTGAGCTGTACCATCCGAGACAGAGAAGGGGACGGGAATTCACAGCTGGGCACTTGGCAGTTTCGCGTTAGAGGCTATTTGATGGTTTCCCCCAAACCAGTGACTACCTGGTAACCAGTACGGTCTGCACAGGGTTTGATTGTGCATGTTTATTCTGGCCTAATAGCACAAGCAAAGCAAAGACAATCAAATAGGTAAGTAGAGGCAGATTTCTGTAATTATTCTCTCCGTAGACTACCCCTGACTGAAGTGTTTATCTGCAATGCATGTTAAACACTGCAACACCACACTGCAAACACATCATCGGAACAGAAATGCTTCCAAGTGTTTGTGTTTTGTGCTCCGTAACAAAATGTCAACACTGAATTTACTAAAGCTCTCATTTTTGGGGAAGAAACACTGAATAATTTTGTGCTGTTCAAGACGTATTTTGCAATGGAGTTAAGTCTCAGATCACAAGCAGCATAATTAAGCCATGAAATCCATTAGAAATGCTAAGCATCTTTTCACTGGGAATGTTTTGATTTGCAATTCCTGTGAATGACGAGGGTTAATCCTTTACAGAGAGCGAAGGAGCAGAGATCAGCCTGGTTTGGGTTTCTTTGTTTGTTTGTTTAAGGAACACATGCAAAAGCTTGGAAAATGTAACGTGGGCGAAACGAAGTTACTGGAATGCCAAGTCTCACTTCATCAGGGGTATTGAATTTAAAATAGATGTGAGTAGCACAAAGCGAAGCCCAGCGCCAGCCCTTACGGCGCGCGCCGGCCAGCTGGCCTTCGCTGGGCACACGGCGACTTGCACGCGTGACACGGCAGAGCTTATACCTGCGTGCGTGCGTCCTGATGTGCTCGCTGTGCTCAGTGGATTTAACTCCAGCCCGTCCAACTAACTCCCGCCGAGTCCCAACACACCTTGTTCAGCTTAGTAGCTGTTTTCTAGACCACCTTTCCATTCATTTTGCTCTCCATCTGCACGCGTTATGGCCCCGAAAGGGCACCCTTTGGCCAGGCAAAGCCACCGGCCAGGCTTACGCAGGAGCAAAGGGCAGTAAGTAAGGAGGACAAAAGGACATTATTTCTTTATAGAGAACCATCACTTTGAAATGTGAAGTGTAGCTGAATACAACTTCAAGTAACAAGGAATCTTACTTTTATTGGTCACCTTAAAAAGTCATTTTGACTCTTTTGGTGCTAAGCACCACAGCCTGCGAGCAGTTTTTTGTGTGGCTCGAATTGCAGAAAGCTGTGGTCTATCCTGCACTGAACGTGCTTGCGTTGCGGGCGGCACGCACGCCGAGACGGCCCCTCCGCTCACTTGGGGAAATACAGTGGGAACAAGGCGTTAAAACCGGGTCTGATGGAGACAACGAGGACCTTGCTCGCTCCAGAGTCTCGAAACCCGCTCAGAATACAGGCTGCTGTCCCAAGGAGCCCAGCATCACCTGGGGCGTCCTGCGGATCGGCACTTACAACCTGCGCGTCTGCTTCTGCAGGCGTTTTGCAGGGATGATGGGCGTCATCCGAGTGTCGGAAGGCTTTGCAGGTAAGCTTTGCTTTGTGGTTCTTTTCTCACAGAATAGTGTTACTTGGCACCAGAAGAAAAAATAAGTTGGGTTATCGTTGTTACTACTTCTGCCACCATGTGGGACTCCTTGACAGCAATTTCAGTAATTTTAGACCGCTAGGAATTTTACAGCATCCTACCTTGGTTTGGTTTAGAAACCTCAAGGGAAGAAATATTCGGCCATATCCTATCAAACTTTGGAGGAGCTGCATGCATCAGGAAAAATCAGGTTTTGTTATTTACAGCTGTGATATTGTTCTAGACAGGCAAGCACACGGACAGAGACACAGACACAAACACCCATGGCGGGACTAGTCTAGGTTGCACTGGAACAGCACACGACTCCACAGCGAACAAGAAAACAAGCAATTGATGATTCCCAAAACACCAAGCAGACATAAAATACTGGGCATAACAATTTATCTGCCGTGGTTTAAAAGACAATGTTCCTTGAGGAGAAGATATCCTAGACCAGTGTGTGTGAGTCTACCACCAGGAACACAACCTTCTGTTAAAATGCCGTTACATCTCCTCGGCAGAGGTGAAATGACAGTACCAGACACATACGGGTTTCTTACCAAAGGACACATCGCACCATAACACAGCATCCTGGTTTGGGCCTTTGGAGTGCATCATGTCTGTGTTACCAGCAGGACTTTACCGGAGGAGCAGACCTTTG
>NW_009259716.1:1056702-1059923 GCF_000687185.1 Egretta garzetta | reverse complement strand
CCGGTGGAGCAGACCTTTGCTTTTGCGCTCACACTTTCGGGTGCTGTACCTGTTTCCTATCACCTCTACTGATCTATTTTACAGTTTGATTTTTTTTCGTACGAACATTAAATGTCTACATTTCTTAAAGGCCCTAGGTGAGGTGTTACCTACGTGTAGAAGCGTTTTGTCTCCCTGGGAGAGAGTCAGCTCTGTCTCCGTAGAGCTGCACCTCCCGCGGCCAGCGCGTTTTGGGGCAGCGGGGACAGGCAATCCCTGTTGGAGCCGGGAGCAAGCCAAGGGGACGGGACTGCGCGAGGAGGATGCAAGCTTTTCTTTGGGACCCGATCTGGCAAATGGTATTTATGCTCTCCCCATTTTTCTGTTATGATCTTTTCTCTGTTTCCATCTGCCTAGGTTTGAACGCCAGATTGGGACATTTTTATCATCTGTGAGTACTGCAGTGGTTGTGTCCTTTCTGAGCTGAACTGAATTTTCCTTTATGGCCACATCAGCCTTCACAGCGGTGCTCCTAGTGGGGACAGAGCGATTTCTTCATCTCTACCTACAAGGATCTCAGCTGGGTGGTGAGTAGGCAGCACAAGCTGGTTGGCATTAAGGGTCTAGGCTCATAGGTCTTCTGGACGAAGGTGTGTTTCGCTGTTATATCCACCTTAGCGGGAGACCTGCAGGGGTGCTACGACAAAAAGACCGGGGCTTTAAACATCTGATGTGGAAGGAGGACATGTATTTTTTTTCCAAAGTATCTTCTGGCCATTAAGAAACTGGGTGAAGAGAAATGGGCTGGGTGGGGATGGCTGTCCCCAAAGTCCTCCCACACAGAGATCAATGCGAGGACCTGCACTGTGCCATTTATTTTTAGGTAGTCTCCTGCGGCTGAATCAGACAAGTTGTGATGTAATCACAACGCTACATCATGCTCTTCCATTTTTGTCCTTTTTCCTTATCAATCAAGGACATGGAAGAGAGAAAAACAAGTCAGTTGGGCAGATTCTCAAACAGTCGATGCATTGATCGAAAATACCCTGCCTCTGCTGGTCAGATCCACCAATTCCCACACATAGGAAGTGCAGACACAGTAGCCCCAGCGTAGGACAAAGGTATCTAAAAGCCGTGCTTACTGAGGCGCCGTGATAACCCCAGCCCCTGAAAGCCTGCCAGTCCCCGCGCCTGAGACACCACCTTCCTCCTCTTCCTCCTCCCGAGACACTGACTGACTGGCTCTGCTAAGGAAGGCTCAAGCACACACAAATTACTTGTCCAGTTAATCCACTGTTGAAGTTTTGGTGGTTTTAGGAAGACTTAGGCTTGACCTAAAGATTTTAAAGGGACTGGACATTAGAGAATGCATGTAAAAATCAGGAGTTAGAAAAGGAAAAGCCATCTGTATTGATGCTGACGCCCTGCTGTGCCCTGAGCCTTTCTCTTTTAGCCATGGCGCAACACCAGGGCTGCTGTGGAAAACCTGGAGCATGTCAGAGCCCGGCTTCCAAGATCCTCCTTCTGTTGTTGAACACGGTGTAGCACACCCAGCCAAAAATTCACATGCATAATGGCCTGCAGTCCGAATGGGCTAGGTTCTACCAGAAGTAAAGGTAGTAGCATCGAAGGTTCCTAACGCCTTAGGCCTAACCCCCTGGAGTATCCGTCATTTAATAAACTGTAAGTCCAACAGAGGAAACCAGGTATTTTATATAATTGGATTCATATAATCAATAATATTTCATGTATCATCTTATTCTGATGATGACTTCCTCAAGTAATCTCTTGTTTTGTCCAAATAAAATCATTACCGGTAGGACAGAAAAGTCAGCGTTCCCTGTTTCTCAGCAACCCTGTAACTGCGATGGATCTGTGCTCATTTTAGCCGACTCACGTAAAACAGGGGTTGTGACTTACTGCAGAATTAGCAAGAATTCCCTGACCCTTTAAATTCGATCACATTGAGCAGAGTTTCTCAACGGACATCCAAAGCAACACAGAGTGTACTTGCAGCGCCTGAAGATTACCAAGTAAGCGTTATTACTACTGATTATTGCTAGTTATTAGTGATAATTATGACCATCTTTTAGAAGGGGTTTCTGGAGGTCGTTTGCTCCCCCCTTTGCTCACAGCCTGGTCAGCTTCAAGGCTGGAGGAGGTTGTCCAGGGTCATACCCAGCTGGGCCCTGCTGCCGCCTTCAGCGCCTCCGGGATGCTCGGCAACGCGGTTAGTGCTCTGGGCACTTAGTGTTTCTATTATGGGCGCTTTTTTTTTTAATCTTTGGTAAAGATAATATTTTTTTCTCACATCCCTTTTCATGAAATGTATTATCCCCAAGATTGCAGCTTTCTTGATAAAGGCCTTTCTTCCTTTGCTTTTTTTTTTTTTTTTTTCCACATGGAAGCAACTTTAAATGCTTTATCTGAACAGGCAGGTGAGCCGCGGAGCCGCGGGGTGTTGACGGTCATTCCCGCAGGTACGTGGGAGCGGATGCGTCACCCTTGGGGCAGGCACTGGGGAGCCTCATTCAGCAGCTACTTACTGTTCTACAGCGACGTGTGAAGGTCCTTCTAGGCCTCGGTGGTTACCGTTAGGGTTTTGCTTATGAAGAAGGTGATTAGGTAAACCGAGCACTTCCAGACCAGTTCCATGTATGGACACTGTATTCTGCAGTTAAAGTCATTATTTGCCAGAACAACGAATGGATTTGGGTGCAGGAATTCTAGAAGGCACAGAAATCTACTGCAATATTTTCTGTGACAGTTACTCTGGGCAACCCAGGCTACGGAAATGTGGGCAGGAGGATCCCGAGGTGCGTTTGGGTGCTGTCACCTAGCAGGGAGGCTACTGCAGGCTCCTCTGAGCGCAGGAGCGCGCGAGCGGGCTGACCGGGTGGAAGATCAGACAGGACGTTTTACATCTGCACGGGGACGTTCTGCACCTTCAGTTACTGTTGTTCCAAAGCCCGTTGTATGCAGAAAAGAACAAACAGAAAAAAAATCCGTAGTTCCAAGCAGGAAGGAGAAACCGATTGCACGGCATTTAGTAGGTGTGTGATTATTTCCTTTTTTAATCCCAGTCCTTTTTTTGGATATACAGAATTGGAATTTTGAATGAAGAAAATCTGTCTCAAATACTCACTGGCACTTGCTCCATGGGCTACGTCACTGCTTCAGGCTGGGGAAACGGTGGAGGCAAACGGGCAGTTTGATTCCGACCAGGCGGCTGCGCCAGAGAA
>NW_009259716.1:1050227-1056626 GCF_000687185.1 Egretta garzetta | reverse complement strand
TCCTGAGCGGCTTCTGCTGAGCCGCGCCGGCAGCGATGCGGGTGCTGAGGATGGCCAGCAATAAATCAGCAACCTTAAATAACGCTCCCGCGAAGGGAAGACAGGGAGCGCTGGTGCTGACAGCTCTCATTACTTATTTAATTTACAGTAACAACAAGCAACCCTAGTGAGAGGCTCTGATTAAGACGTTTTTTAACTTTCCTTCAACTCCTATCTCGAACACAAACAAGCATTACGAAACTTGTCAGTGTCAGCGCCCCGGTTCCGGCAGACGTCCATCTCCCTGGTCGCAGGGAACGGCCCCGCCGCTGCCCGTTCTGAGCCCTAAGTAGCCCAGAGCCAGTATCTGTCCCAAATACGGATGCTGAGCACCGTGGCCTTGCAGGCAGTGGGTTCAGCCGTCGGTGTCAGACAAAAAATGAGGAATAACAAAAATGAACACTCACTGAACCCAGTGGCAGACTCAGCACCCGCTGGGAGGACGGGGTGTGTTGGACCACGTTCCACCTCCCAGTGCCAAGACCACGCCGTCGTCGTTACAGCGCTCCCATCTCCTTGGGTCTGTTCGAGGTCCTCACACAGCATTTGCCTTTCGCGCTTCCATGGCCCTGCAAAGTCTGACTCAGCGCAAGGGGAGAAACGCCGGAAAAGTTTCTTTTTAAATAATCACCCCTTTATTAAGGTTAAAAAAAATGTTGGGCCGCCGTTAGGCAGCCTCTTTGGAGCGGCGCAGGAAGGTTCGTACCCGTTCCTTGGAGAACGGGGAATTCTGCCTAAAAGTGAGGATGAGGTGGTTTTATGGCAGCTCCTCAGCCATAACAGCTTTTATAACTGTTGGAAGGATGTAAAGCAATTAGTCTTGTACGTGTCCACCTCCCTTAGAATAAAAAGAAGCGATCTTTTTAGAGGCTTTAAAAAAAAATAAATCCAATTATCCAGCTCTGGAAATTTTTGGATATCAGAAAAAAAATCCACTGATTTTAACAAATGTGTTGGCCAATTCCTAAACTAACGAGGTCTGAGGGAGTATTCTTCAACTGTAAGTATTTCCACTGAAATATTTGCAAAAGTGCACGCGGATCCAAATGTTTTTGGAAGGGAATATTTGGGTACCTTCTCATGACAAGCAAAGCCAATTGCTCCGTTGGCAGTTTGTGGGGTTGCTCCTTTTTGGTTTGGTTGATTCTGCCTTTTCCTGCGAAGACGCTGAAGCCAGCTGGCCGAGGAGGACTGGTGCACAGCAAGGCACAGTTGCTGGAGAACAGGGACTCAAGATCTTGTCTTAAAAATCAGAGTGCTGGTTTGGGAACCTCATTCCTCACTTACCCTCAGTCCAAGAGACCGATTCCCTCTCTGAGGGACGGACAGAAAAAGAGGAGAGGGTAAAATACAGGCATGCGTTTTTCCTAGCAATGTCTCCCCAGGCTTTACAGATAATTGAGTTTCTAAACACCTCCGTGGGTCTGTCTGCTCTCTATGAACTCGAGTGACTGTCGCTAATCCTGCGTATGCAAGGCGCTTTGCGGGGGTAGCGTGGCGCATGGGGCAAGGTCCTCGCCTCATTTGCTGTAGTGTCCTGTCACGTGGCTGTTCAGGTTCCACCAAAGATAACCATGAGCTAAGGCATCTCCCGTGCACCACAGCAGATAAAGAAGCACCAGAAAGACAATTTGGTGGACCCACTGGTGGTAGCTAACCCAGGATGATGAAGGCAAACCGGGACGAAGCAACACTAAGCTGGAAGCGGCTGTGTCTGCAGGCTTGTGAGAATGGCTCTTCTTATGCTGCAGAGCAGGCGGCACGGTGGGGGCTTCTGCTCCGGGCTGGGGCCAGCGCGGGCGCGCTGCGCACGGGGCTTCGGGGCGGAAATCCGGGCTGCACGGCAGAACCCGGCTCTGTTGGGAATCCTGCCAGGTCAATGAACTGCTCGCACCACCTTTTATTCCCAATGCTAAACTGTTTCAGATCCAGTGGCCAAACGAGTGCATTATACCAGAGGCTATCGGTATTTTCGCTCAGCCCAGTAATGTTTTGATATAATGGAAAATCCAATTGTTAAAGTCAAAAATTCCAAGTGCTCCAAAGTATTAAAGGAGAGAAAACAAATGCTGCTTGATATTATGATCCGTTACTTAGGTCAGGCGATGGCCTTAGGCCAGGAGCCCGATTAACCGCATTATTTATTAAAAAGTCAGGTTTGGATAGAATTGAATTGAAATGAGAACATTTTGCTAGTGTGTCCAAAATAATATATATAGGATGAAGACAGTATTTAAACGTTCTAAGGGGATAAGCATCTTAATGGTGTCTTGAGAGTGCATCCCTCTCTGTAACACCTGACCTCAAATATTAACAGAAAAGCAACGTACAGCCTAGTTACGCACGGCTACGTCCTCCTGACGTGGGTGGGCGTCGTGGGTGCGCTCCAGAGCCTGGTGTGGTCACGGCTTTGAGCCCATGACTGCAGATTTAATCAGAGAACTTCTCAGTTACCCTAAGGGGGCAAAATCAAGCCCAAACCACTTTGTGTCATTATAAAAAAGGAGAAGAAAACCCTGCTGGTGTTTGTTCTCACAGCCTTTTAAGATAGCTATTTACCACATTAAAATTCCATAGCAAATACGTAAAAAAATAAAGCTACACTCATCCTGAGGCTGAGTTCCAGGATAACGCCTACTGGAGCTTGCAAGCTTAAGGAAACAAGAAAATAAGAGGCCCCATTTGGGTTTTTATGGGGTTTTTTTTTACTTTTTTGTCTTGCATTCATTATCATTAAAAAAAAAAAAAAAAAAAAAAAAAGAAGTCTGTTAATTTGAGATGGGCTGTAAAGGAGAACAAAGCCAGGGAGAGCAGAGCAGAACATGCCATGTGGTGACGGCGGCCGCACCGCGCACTCGGGGCTTGGTCCGGCTCTGACCTGACGCGCCGGCCCCGGCAGGCTGTGGTGGCAGCCACCCCCAGCGCGGCGTGGGCACAGGGCCAGCCTGTCCTTGCCTCACCAGACCCTCTGCACCAAACTGTTCAGCACCACCAGTGGCGTTCTGCTGTGCAGGAGGAGGCAGAAGCTATAGTTTAGCGGATCCACTTCCTGAGGGCGTACGTGCACGGATTAGTGACTGGTACTCGATGCTCTGTGCTGGGTGAAATCGCACAATCGTTGTTTTAGCAGGTAAAGTAATGTCGTTTTCAAAATATTCACACACTGCAATAAACATTGCTTAAAATGAGGAACTGGTTTTGGGACTCATTAATTGCTAACACTTTCACCAGTAATTTTCCAGCCATGGCTGAAAAACGCTGGAGGGGCCAGCACTGGAATCGCGGGCGCTGGCAGTGAGCAGAGAACCCACTCTCCAAGGGGCAGACAGCAGCAGGTACAGGTGACCTCAATGGGAAAGCTCTGATTTGGTTTCCTTCTAAACTGTAATGAGGAGCTGCTTTAATACGAGATCCTTTGAGGTAAAAAAGGGACAGAGAATGATACAGATACCTGCACACGGGTAAATCTGTTTGAATTTTTCTTTGCCTGCTTTCATCCCCATCTCAGAAGTGTTAACTGAGCATCACCTGCAGGGGCATCTTCCTTCCAGGTCACCAGCTCAGGCTTCGTAGCCCCCCAGCCCCAGCCCATCCTCCTTGGGGGCCGGGGAAGCTCGCAGCACGCCAGCGCCGATACCCCCCGCTGGTGCTTGCTGCCAGGCAAAACAACCCCCAGACGGTGCCTCCTGAGAGTCACGACCCGTCCCCAGGTGGGGAGAAACCGAGCACAAGCCTTGCGTTAGCACAGACCAAAGAAGAAATCATGCAGAATCCATTAAAGCAGCCAAAACTAATTAATCTTGTTTGGTTTTATGTGCTAATTGTGCTTCTGCTAAATTCTCTTAGAGAGCAGGACAAATTTATGGGTTCTATCCTTGTTTAATGATAATTCTGCTACTGCTGTTTTATAGGAAAGATGTTCAGAGCATTGTGCAAGCAGAACTGCTTTCCCCCTGAGCTTTTTAAGAAAAAAAAAACCCACATGAAAAAACCAAGCAGAGGAGAAGTATTTACTTGTGCTCACGAGGGCTCATGCTTCGTCCTCTCCAGGTAGGCAAAGAAATTTGTTGAATTCTACCGCATATGATCCCAAGACATTTACAACAGATTAAAGATAAAGCGTAAGATAAGACTTGCAGAAACTCCTGTATTTCCTACAGAATGTGCAACGGAATTTTCTCCATCTGTGATGGATGAACTGTACTCATCACCCCAGTGCCAAGTGCAAAGAGGTCAACAACGCATCCTTTCAGGTCACCCTCGCTTAAAAGGTGTTTGAGTTTCCCTAGCGAGCTGTCAAAGGCCAACATCTGCTGATGCTCAGGGATGGTCGATGTGGTGACGAAGGCTGTATGGGGTGTGAGGTGAGACACAACCATATACTCCATGCAACACAGTACTAAGGAACTACAGCACAACCAAACTCCAAGGAGCTATTTTCCCATCCATCCCGGTTCTGTTGTCAATGGCAAGAACACTCCTGAGAACAGGGACATGAACTTCTCCTTCACCGAGTTCATTTTGTTAGTTATAAATGCATGTATAGGACAAGGTTTTGAGAATAGCACATGACTACGCATTTGCAGTCGTGCCGATGCCAAAGGGATCCTATGGCAGGATAATGACATTACTGTGATTGAGGGCTTTCATTTGCACGTTATCGCCATCGCTGCCGTTTCAGTGCTGGGCACTGCAGGACAGACGCCGCGGCGCCCGTTTGCGAGGGGGCCACTCTTGATGGCACTTGACTTGCGTCCAGAGCTCAACACATCAGCGCCATTCACGAGCTTAAGGAAACTGAGCTGATTTATCAACTGACAGACCCGACCTTGCATCGTAAAAGCAAGGCAGTTGTACCCACATTATTGGAAGCTTTTGGGCTGGCTATCAGGTATGGCAAATTGCGTTTCGCTACCGGGGTATTTTATCGCTGTGGTAGCCCTGCATGGCAGCAGTTGTGCCCGGAGCCCTTGTGGGCGGGGGTGGTGGGGAGCGCGTTCCTACCTGCCTTTATTTGCCACCAGGGAACGCCTTGCGACTGCGTGCACCCCGCGGCGATGGGCAGCAGCGCGACTCGCAGCCGAGCTCCTGAGCATGTAGTCCCTTCAAGCGCCTTGTTCAAGTCATCGCCTGTTTCATTGACAAACTGGCTCCTTACATAGTGGTGTTACCGTTTTGTTATAGCTTAGGTGCAATGTTGTGGTGCTTTAGCTGCACACAGGAAAGCAGGTTTTTGTGAAGGACCACAATTCTGTGTATTTTGTGGACTACAGCCCGGCTCGAAGGCCTTTGGGGTTAAGGCAAGTATTCCAGCAGGCGGGCTGCATTGGCTAAGCTACTTCGTAAAATGGAAAACCCTTCCATCTACAAACTCTTCCATTTGCTCTCTGAATTTACACGCAGACACCCACACCTGCGTGAAAATTATCGGTCCTACACTCCTCTGTTATTAGCAAGGGATGCTCGACACGTGGCTGCTGTGGAGCAGCGCTCTAATTCTCTGCCTAACGCTCAGTTTGTAGCGCTCGGCTTTCATCTGCTGACCAGAACTGATGAGAACGTGGGCGGCTGGAGGCAGATGTGAGGTCAGGAGCGGCGTCCTCCCTGACCACGGGTACGTGCCAGTGCAACGGGGAGGCCAGCGCACAGCCCCTGCAGGCAGAGCACATTTTCAGAGGAACACGGTCTACACCAGAAAGGGATGGTGGGAAATTAGATCCAAGGAGCTGAATGACAATGCAAAACAATACTGGTTTTATTACTTACTACCCATACTGGAAATACTGGGTATACCTGCGGAGAAAGGAAACACAAAGAAGTAGGGTTAGCTGTTTGCTGCAGTTGGCCGAGCTGTTGTGTCTAAGATTCTGAAAACGATTTGCTCCTAAGTTTCAGAATATTTTATCAATACCGAGTTAAACCCAAGCTACTGCCAATACGTGCTCAGCCCTTTCGAAATGCTGAGTCTTTAGATTTTTCCGCACGAGGCTGCAGGGGCCACTAAAACGTATTGACAGGCGGGGATTTCTGGGACCTCCACCAGCTCCCTGCCCTCCATGGCTTTGTTCAGAACAGTTTTGCATTTCGCCTAGCCAGCCATCAGGGTTAATGCTCCAGAGGCAAGTAGCAGTCATGCAGGGGTTGTGCAGATCTAGGAGAGCTTAACCAAGGGATGGGGGCGTTGCTGACTGCGTAAGGCAGCGGGTAGCCTCTGTTGCATTAACTGCACACAGCTGTTCCCCCCTTTACCTGAGGGTATCTAAATTAAGCTACGGAAAAGAAAGGCAATTGAGCGAAACCATCTCATGCATTGGGCTGGTCGTATTGACTAAGCCTCTCAGTGATTCTTTTTTTACTTTT
>NW_009259716.1:1048296-1050210 GCF_000687185.1 Egretta garzetta | reverse complement strand
TTTCCAGAGGGAGGGCTGCTGAGGAGTAAAACTCCTCTGCGGGGTTAGCAGTGCAGGGGCTCACAGGGCATGATGCACCCCAATGTAGTTCGTTGTTGGGGCTGCCCTGAGGTGTGTAGCGCAAAAATATGGATGTGAAGTCTCTCCTGAAATGCCATTTTCTTTACATTACATGGCATTACTAATGGTACTATTGCTTTAACTTGGGCTAAAGTCACAAACTGCAGACCGGTGTTTAAATCCTGGGTATTTGCATCCTTTCCATTAAATACTCTTTGACTTTTGTAGGTTTTATTGACCGTGGATGGCATGTGTTTCACTGCGGAAAGCTGTCTGCTTCTCCATCAAACATCTGCTTTACTCCTGTCAGCATATACCCCCAAGCTCCGGCTTGCTCCGAGGTGGTACTGACGTCACCCTGCAATTCGGCACAGCGGGGCGAAGGAACGTCTTGGGGATAGATGATATTCCCTGTAGGCAAGGTTGCGGAGTCCAGCTGGGAACGCCTCCGTCTCAGGGCACGGCTGGGACAAGGCTGAAGCCTTTGCAGAGCGGCAGCCCCGAGCGGATCGCTCCTGTTTTTTTTTCCCTGGGCTGGCTGCACACTCATGATTCCTGCTTCTGCTGGGATTAACCCGTATTTTCCAAAATTTTAGAATCGTGAGGCATTAAAAACTGAATAAAAATAGCATCGTGATAGAATAATGCTGCTACGGTTCCAAAAGTAACGAAAAGCGCTTTTTCCAGCTAGGGTAACGTAAGAGAAGTTCTAACCCTTCAGGGTCTTACATGCCAAAGGCAACCAATTCTCAAACAATTTCCCCCGAAGTCTCCACAGCAGCCTGTTTACATTTCTGCAAGTGGCTGTAGCTGCTGCAGACTGGCAGGCTTCGCCTTCCTTCCCGCGCTGAAGGAAACCGCGCGGATAGCGGACAGAGCAGCGACGCGGCGCTCGTGTGCCGCACTTCCACCGCCCAACGGCGCCTGTGTTTCCCCCGGCGCTCCTCTCTCCTCCACACACGTACAGACGGCCTGCCCCTCCTCTGCCGGACACACCGCAGCCAAGGGAGAGGTTTCCCTCCAAGTCTGCTCTCCTCGTTTGACTGTATTTCAAAATTTTCAATGACTTCGTTGTGATAAAAGCTTCCCGGGCAGAGAATAACGACAAGACGATGCCTGTGAGCCTGCAGGGCTTCGTGTTAACCCTGGGAAGCTGCTGTCGGGTTCTGCTTGAAAAGCCCCTTTTCTATTTCTGTGCCGAGCTCCTGGGTGAGTGCGATTCCCTGTGAGCAGCCTGGGTTTTGCAGCACCAGGGTGGGTGCAATCCCCTGAGAGCAGCCTGGGTTTTGCAGCACCAGGGTGGGTGCAATCCCCTGTGAGCAGCCTGGGTTTTGCAGCACCAGGGTGGGTGCAATCCCCTGTGAGCAGCCTGGGTTTTGCACCACCAGGGTGGGTTCAATCCCCTGTGAGCAGCCTGGGTTTTGCAGCACCAGGGTGGGTGCAATCCCCTGTGAGCAGCCTGGGTTTTGCAGCACCAGGGTGGGTGCAATCCCCTGTGAGCAGCCTGGGTTTTGCAGCATCAGGGTGGGTGCAATCCCCTGTGAGCAGCCTGGGTTTTGCAGCACCAGGCGTCCCCGTGTGTGGCCACCTTGACAGCGTGCGGCTTCGTGCCCCTTCTGGCAAGGAGCATGAGGACGGCACACCTAAGTGGGCCTGGAGAAGAGCCGGTTGCACAGGGCCGGGGAGCAGGATCTATTAACACCCCGTGGAAACCACACCTATGATGGGGAAATCGTTCTTGCCAGGAGCGTTTCCGTGGGATCTGGAGCTGCACACTGCGGCGAGCTCCGCAGCGCAGCCCAGCTGTGTCTGGTGCAAGTCCTCCGGCCGGTGGCAGGGCTGTGTGGCACTGCA
>NW_009259716.1:1041690-1047802 GCF_000687185.1 Egretta garzetta | reverse complement strand
CCCCCCGGCTGGGAATCAGCGCGTTACGGGACACAGAGCGCTTCCCCCCAGCCTCCTGTTGCCATCTGTGAGAGTTCTGCAGCAGGGCAATGGTGCGGACGGGTCACAGCGAGGGAGGAAGCGTCAGGCCCACCGGTTCAGTGAGGCACCAAGAGTGAATGAAGCCACGGGGCTGCACCTCCGTTTGCTCAGTTGTCAAACCCAAGCAAGGTTCAGTCTAAGCTACTTTCCAGTCGAAATCGCTGGGGTGGTTATTGATGGCAGCAGTTCTAGAGTAAGGGAAGAGACATAAAGCGTGCACAGTTAGTTCAGGGGCAGCGGCCACCTCTGGGATGGCAAACGGCGCAGGAGCACGTCTCTCATCCTAATCACTGTGTCGTGCGTGACTTGGGGGCGGGGGCTTGGTGTATCACTGCAAGCGCATCTAAATATACACGCGCTACTCGAGAGAAAAATCTGGCGTCTTCCTTCACACGAGCTTCTGTATCTGCCCTCTGATTTCCTTGTTTCCCCTTTTCCCAGAAACGGGCTGGTTTAGCTGGTAGCTACCCGGGAGCTGACTACTGAGAAGGGAGAAAAAGGTGAATCAGATGCTAGCACAGAAAGCAAGGTTTTGGTGTCTTCTACAGCTTGGGCCGGTGTGAAATCAGTAATGCGAAGGGACGGCGTCGAGCTTTCGGAGAGCAGGGCCATGCTGCTCCCGCTGCCTCTCGCCCCTGCTGGTGGGCAATTCCCGCCGGCGGCGCAGCAAGCGCGGGGCGCCCGGCGGGGCCCCGCCTGCCACCAAAACGCCGTGCCCACCCCGCGGCAGCGCCACCGGGAGCTCCGTGAACACCCGGGCGTGGTGACCGAGCGCCGAGGCCGCCTCCCGCGAGGGCCCGGCAGGACAGGACGGCAGAGGACGCAGTGCAAGCTTGGGTTCGCATTCACTGCTGACCAAGGCTGCGTGAGAGCTTTCCCGAGAAGGGAGCTGTGCCTGTACCGGCACGCCACACCGCACGCTTTAACTCTTAAGCGGGAGCAGCCCACAGAGCTTTGTCCCGCAGCAAAGAGCCCGCGCAGGGCTGCCGACGCCGCGGCGGATCTCCCGTGATGCCGCGGTGCTGTGGTGTGACGGCACTCCCTGCGGCGAGACATTCTTCCCTTTGCAACCCTCCACTGTGATCCCAGTATCAGGGCCCCGGCATCCATTCCAGCATTTTTAAGCCCCGAGAGGCTGGGGGAACCCAGCATCCTGTGATCCCCCGAATTGTCACCATCGCAGGGGTGGCCTCTCCCTGGATTGCCAAGCCTGTGCTCAGCCAAAGGGCCATGCACGGCAGAAGACACGATCCTTAGGGAATTCCACATGGCTTTCATTGCAAGGGTCCCAGCACTCCTGCTACTGTTAATTGTGCAGTTGCTTGCTCTGTAAACGTTGGAAATTTTTCATTTCCCAGAAAAAGAACTGCTCAGATGAAGTTTGCTATCCTCCACCTCTGCTCTCCCCAGCAGTAGCACCACAAATAAATGGGACAGAGAAAAGATTTAGGTACTGGTTTAGTGGATAAAAAACTTTTAAAATTTGGACCTTCTCTCATGATGTCTTACCGGCACCAAACCAGTTTTGAAAACTCTGTCTGGGAAACTCCCAGTGAGACCAAGGATTTATTTCACGTAATAGTAATTTATTGATAGAAAATTAGATATTAGAAACCTCAAAAACCCCGAAACTCAGAGCATTTCTACAACTTGGAGTATCTTGTAATGACACTGTACCTCTGCCCCTCTGCCCTGCTCTGGGGAGACCTCCCCTGGAGCCCTGCGTCCAGCTCGGGAGCCCTCAGCACAAGGAGGACATGGACCTGTTGGAGCGGGGCCAGGGGAGGGCTACTAAAATGCTCCGAGGGCTGGAGCCCCTCTGCTCTGAGGCCAGGCTGGGAGAGTTGGGGGTGTTCAGCCTGGAGAAGAGAAGGCTGCGGGCAGAGCTGAGTGCGGCCGGTCAGGGCTTCAAGGGGGCCCAGAGGAAAGGGGGGGACAAGCTTTTTAGCAGGGCCAGCTGGGACAGGACAAGGGGGGATGGCTTTAAACTGAAGCAGGGGAGGTTTAGACTGGATCTAAGGAAGAAATTCTTTCTGGTGAGGGTGGTGAAACCCTGGCAGGGGTTGCCCCGAGAGGGGGTGGAGGCCCCATCCCTGGGAACATTCCAGGCCAGGTTGGCCGGGGCTGTGAGCAACCTGATGTGGTTCAAGGTGTCCCTGCTCCTGCAGGGGGGTTGGGCTGGGTGACCTCTGGGGGTCCCTTCCCACCCAAAACATTATATGGTTCTATGATTCTATGACGCTTTGCCCTCCCACACCGCTGCTAAGGACCAGAGCCCTCTTTCACTGCAGATGGCAAAGAACATTGCCTGAAACCAGTGATGGATGGAAGCAACTCATGTCCCAGCACAGATGCCACCACAACCAGCACAACTGACCCAGCAGGATCATGCAAGGGGACAGAGTGCCCAAGAATCATTTTTCAATTTCAATTTTCAAAACCTGTAGCACGTTATTTATGGTGCATTGGTTTGGCTCTGTATCTGCAACGTTTCGCTGGCCCTTGCACCGCACACCCAGCCGGAGGGAAGCTGGTTTGTCATTTGCAGGTTTTCCTGACACTTCTGCCTTCCTGAACGCCCACCACCAAGCTCCTCAGCCTGACACAGCTTTTGTGTGACATATTCCCACGGCTTTACGTCTTCTGTGAGCTGCAAGAGCCAAAATTAATATGTACTACAAGATGGGAACAGTAAGAGGCTCTGCTGTTTTGTAACTCGTTACTGCATTCCTACCTTGCTTTTTCTCTATGGAAGATGTTATCAAGACCACCAAGGAGCGACACTTTACCTCTTGGTGTCCATCCCTTCAAATCGAGATCATGTGTGTTCACCTCCTCTACCTCAGCCATGGAACTGGACGTTGGAAAGTTCCTTCCAGCTGTTTGGGAGAATGGGGCCCTTAGAAAACGGGATGCTCTCTGCTTCGACATGCCGGTGGGATGCGCCGTCACTGCGGAGGGACACAGGCTACTCAGATTCCTGCCATCACACAACCTCTTGGCCAACCTCATCTGCCCCGGTCCTTCACGACGGCCTTGTGTCAGCAAGGGAAAAGGGCGTGCACGGATGAGGGCAATCAGTGCAACGCTTCAAGTGCCGTAGCTTTGGCCAGGAACTGTTCCCGTGGCAGCCGTGCCGCAGCGACGCCTGGTAAATCCATTCCCTTCAGGAGGATTAAGGCCACATTGCCGAGGCAGCGGCTGTACAGCCGGGGGGGGAATCCCTGCAGGAGGCGCCGACGGAGGCTCCCTGCCTATCTGCTGACTGGCAGGGATGCGCCCTTGTCTCCCATGCTCTGGCCGATCCTTCGTTCCTCGTTTGGGAATTAGGAAAGTCACAGAGCAGCTGGGAGGGGGTTTTTGCCGAGCGCCAAGCGCTTCGGGTACAGGTTCTTGGTTGTGGAGGGACTGGCGAGAAGCGCACGGGCTTTGATGGAGGGAGCCCAGCACGGCCTCCGGCAGCTCTGTCTGATGGGGCAACGAACCTGGGAGCCACAGATGATCCCAACGGCGGGAGGAGGAAAGGGCCAGAGCTGCCAGGCGCGTTCGGCTGCTGAGGAGAAAAGCTGTCTTGTCGATAGAGGAATGCAGTAAGCTGGCTTGGAGTGTCAAACACATTGCACAACAAACTATCCACAGGACGTGGCAGCACAAGGGAATAAACGTAATCACAAAATAGTCAATAAGATGGAGTGAAAATATCAAGTAAGTGCTCTGCGGGAGACAAATGCGGAAACGCTGTCAGTGCCAGGGAACAACGGGGCCCTCGCTGCCTTCCACGAGCAAAGCAAGGAAAAATGGGTTTGTGTTCGCCGCAAGAGTCATGGTGACTGAAAATGAGGAGGGTACAGAAAGCAGCTTTAGAGCCAGGCTCAGGCTGGGACTGCAGCACGGTCGGAGCGGCCTCGTGTTCCATCAGCTAAGGCTTGAAGAGCTGTAACAGCATCTGCCCAGCCACCAAACAACGGCAGAAGCAGAACAGTGGAAACAACAGAACCTCCACTTGGGGAAGATTTGCAAATGGACGTTGACTTTCCTGTTTAATCTGAGCAAATTTCCTAAATTCAGAGAATCTCAAGAAAAAGGATCCTTTTATTTTGTGAAAAAAACCTCTGAGTGTTTAATTTATACAGATATTTTTAGCTGTACCTTATTTAAGCAGACTCATAGAAAAAAACTTCAAATCCATTTAAAATATTTTGGTCTTAGATGGAAAAGATTGACTCTGGAAATGGGAGGAAAGGCGAGTGTCAACAGGACACTGTATTGCTGGGCATGCACGGTGTCCCCGGGGCATTAAAGCGAAGCTTAGGGTCAGACCAGGTAAGTTAATTCTGCCCACGGAACTGATGCTGGCTGGGGAGAGTCTGAGGTGGGGGCTGCCCTGCTGCCCTGCTGCGGGGGCGGTGACACCAGCCCCGCGACGAAGCTCCTGCGGACCCCAGCGCCTGCTGCCGCCGGGCGGCCCATGCAGTTCGGGGCGCTACGTAGGACCCCAGCCAAGAAGCAGTTACCAGAGAACCCCTTCTGGACCGCAAGTCAACGACCTGGCGGAGAAGGAGAAGGATAAACAAAATTCCACTGCAGCAATATTTAACTTTCAGAGAGCAAGCAGATAAAAATAGGGAGGTTAGTTAAAAGAAAAATTAAAAGAACAGCTAAAAAGATTTAATGCAAGCAGCATGAAGGCAGGCTAGAGAAAATGTGTATGAAAAACTCAGAGCCATCAATTTAAAAAAAAAATCATAAAAATCAACTATCTCAAAAAAAACCCCAAAGAAAGCACAGCCAACCCAAAAGAGCAGAATGAAGAAGGTTTGGGCAAGACACCCTTCAGAAGTGTAAGTCATTTCAGTGGAGAAAGACAGGGGGAAAAAGCACAAAATCTGTCAAGTTAAATATAAACCCCAGCATTTTGAGAATCAGCTTGCTAAAGACACAAAGGTTGAGAATTCCCTTCTGTTGAAATGACCACGGTGGGAGCAGGAGGCCCCCACGGAGGTGACTGGGCAGGTGGTAGGCAAGCGAGGTACGACCGTGCTGGACACTGAATGAATGGCTTTCGTTGATGTTCACCACAGAGCAGGTTAGGGAAACTCCCACATCTGAGGAAGTTTCTCCATGCCCGTCATCATCAGACGGTGCCTGCGAAGATGCAAATGATACCGGAGAGAGGGAACTGCCGCACGCTGGCATTCACCCCGGAGTGTTTTAAAGGAACGCAACCGCGACGCTTCTGACCCCGCTGCTGCCACGCACCACCCGCCGCTTACGCCAGCCTCGGGGCCAGAGGCAGCCTTGCCACCGGGGCACAGCCTTTACAAAGGACTCAGGAGCCGACCCCTGTACGAACAAAATGCAAAGCAGACACGTGTTTACGACACTGTGAGAGATCCACGCTGCTCTCACGTCCAGCGGATCACGTGCAGTTGCAGCCTCGCCAGACTGCTGCCACGCACCACCCGCCGCTTACGCCAGCCTCGGGGCCAGAGGCAGCCTTGCCACCGGGGCACAGCCTTTACAAAGGACTCAGGAGCCGACCCCTGTACGAACAAAATGCAAAGCAGACACGTGTTTACGCCACTGTGAGAGATCCACGCTGCTCTCACGTCCAGCAGATCACGTGCAGTTGCAGCCTCGCCAGGTAGAAAAGTAACGCCACAGAGGGCAGCGAGAAAGCACAGACGGGCAGAGGCCTGGCACGGTGTTATAGAAGGTAGATCAAATACAAGGTAATCAAATAGATTAGGATTCCTCGTTTAGAAAACAGGTTGGAGGAGTGGGCGCATCAAGCCTACACAGTCCTGCGTGGTACGACGGGTGCACGCAGGGTGCGTCAGTCTCTGTTTCGTCCTATCTAAGGAGGTACCGGTGTAACCATATAAAAACATTTACAGCAGACAAAAGGAAACCCCTTTCACGCATCGTGTCATTAAAATGTGGAAAGTCCTGCCGTGAGATGCCACCGAGACCAAGCCCATGCCAGCCGGGTCCCCTCCGCTCTGCAGCTGGCAGCCCCTGCGGGGGTGGC
>NW_009259716.1:1035879-1041596 GCF_000687185.1 Egretta garzetta | reverse complement strand
CTGCTGCTGATCACTGCCGCAGTCAGGATTTGAGGGTTAGTGGAGCATTTGTCAGCTCAAACAGGGGCACGTGCTCGTGATGCTGACATAATAACAGTAAGCGTAACAACGAAATCCGGGAAAGGCTGCCTGTTCTTTGCAAAACGTTCTGATTTGTGATGGAACTGCATAGCTGATAGAATGCAATAATGCTGAACGCGGTTTTAACAAGTTTCAGGCATCCTCTTGGTGGGCGCTAATTCCACTGCTCTGTCGGGTGCGGGCTCAGCTGACGGGACCCGATGGAACCGACACAGCAAGCTGCGCTTCGGAACGTCCCCGCTTCCGTGTTCAGGTGTGTCTTGTCACTAGTTTAGATGATTGCCAGGGCAGCGACTGCATTATATAGATATAAAAATAAAAAAAATGTACAGATGCGTGTGTATGTATATATAAAAAATAGAGAAATAAAACCAGCCTGGTCAATCTCACAATTTTTTCCAAGCACAGCTCTGGAATATTAATTCTGTGAGCCACACTCACTTTTTGTAACATGTGAAGAAGTGAATGCTCTTACAAAATGCTTTCCCCCCGCTTTTTGGAAGTTCTTTTTCTCCTGCTCAGTACGAATTTTATCGCAATGCCATGCCCCCAACGTGCCACGGTTTGTTACTGGTCTCTTGCTCTCGCATTTCGCTTGATGAGGCCCCGCTTCCCGTGGCAGCCATTCCGAGGTTTGGCTCTCCGCAGCTGCTGCTTTGAAGCTCTGATAACGTCCCGAGCACAGCCATCGCTCCGGGTTTCACACTTCCCATTCACTGCCGCACGCAGCTCTGGTTCTCCCAAATAACTTCTCGGTGCAGTGCTGAATTCTAACATTCTGAAATGAATGTTTTGCTTTTAATCAGGACAAAACTGTGGACTCTTTTCTTAGAAGCCGCTGGTAACTTCTGTCAAAAGGTTTGGCGATTTATCCCCGTCTGCTTCAATCCTTTCTTCAAAGGCATTTAAGCCCACGGCTCGGTTCGCGAGGATCCTGGATGCCTGCGTATTTCACACGCATGAAAGGACGAGCTGATGCTCACGCGCGCCTTCGTGCCCTCTCTTTCAGCACCGTGTTCTTTCCCACCCAGTCCTGCCCAGGACCAGGCCACGCAGCTGCCTGTGGCCTCCTTTGGATGATAGGAAACTGCTGGGATAGGGAGCGCGTGTGCTGGTGATCGGCTGTCACCTGGGAACAAGCAGATCAACCCCTCAGCTTTGCCCTCGCTTCCCCTTCCAACACGAACCGTCGTCGAGAAGAGCGAACCTGGCCTGCCAGCCAACGTCGGGTGACAACTGCCTTTACCAGCCTTCAGATCTTCAGTTATTAACCGGAAAAATTTGGTCTGAGCTTTTGTAACTGTCTTAAATGGACAAAAAGCTGAGCAAGGAGCTCATCTCACGCGTCGAGCCGAGGTTGTTCTGCATCTCGAGGCAACAAGGATGGATGAGCGGAGGCTGAGGCTGCCACGGCCGCAGCAGCACTGCGGATATTCCCGCCCGCCTCTCTCCTCTGGGTGTGCCTTTTGTGTGCCGGGTCCTAGCTTTGTCATTCCCTCGCCCCTTCTCTGCAGTGTCCAGGGATTTGTCTGTGGATACAGACACATGCTGTTCGCAGCCACCAAGAGCACGGATCATGCATACGTGCAGTCAGCGCTTACATCTGACACCTTGTCAAATTATCTGCACTGGGTGAGGAAGGAATGACAAACTTTTGCCAGCGTTAATCTTCCTCCAGAGTCACGATATGGGAAGAATTCTAATAATGAAACATTATAGAGAACTACTTACAGATATTAGCAGTGCCCTTGGGTATAGGCAGGTAAGAACCAGGGCTCCACGGCCGGCCCTGGTAATTCTTCTTGCATTTCCCACAGTCCGGGCCCGTTGTGTTATGCTCACACTCACAAAGCAGCCTTTTGTTCTCTTCCTTACAGCCAGTCGCGTGAAGGTTGCACTTACACCTGTTTTTAAAAGACAAAAATAAAAAAAAAAAAAGTGGGATATTATTTACATGTGGGTTTAAGTTTGGATTAAGTCTTAGTCAAGCATGCCCCATGGTAACGCCGCTGCTCCCGTGTGCCGTGCCCTGCTCCCCAGAGCCGCAGAGGTGCCGACACAGCCCCGCGACTAACGCGCACATCGTGGGGATGAGAACAAGTGTGAAGGACACTGCTGTGAAGAAATAAAGTGATTGCTGGCCAATTTATTTCTGTGAGGCTGGAAGAGACCGTGGGAAGATGCACATACAAGAGGTAGCAGGATAACGACTGCAATCCGGGCTAGCGGAGCTCGCTGCAGGGACTGCCCCTCCGGAGAAGGGCTGAGCTGCAAGGGCCAGACCAGCTAAGGAGAGCTGGCAACCAGAAGACGGCACGGGCTGCTGGCTGCAGCTCTCGGGAAGCAGAAAAGTAAATTCTGGGATTTATTCAGTATTTTTTGAGCCATATGAATATCTCAGGTCCGCGCTGCTGAATGGAATCCAAGCCCAGAAAAGGCACTGCATCTTTTTCTGGAAGTTACGAGTAAGAGCCCGGCGGTCTGCTGGGAAGATGTGGTGGGGGTAAAGGAATGTGAGTCTGTTCTTTCCTTTGTTTCTTTCTGGAAATGCACGTGATCACCCTGCACCCTTCCCTGAATTTATGTAATGCAGCATAATCTCCCACTGGAAAAAAAAAAAGATTCCTTTGTGGAACGGGGCCACATCAATAATAAAGGATAAAAAAATGCAGTAATAACAAATATAACTTTATATAGGTAGATACATTATTCTTTCATTTGCAAAGCAAGGGCTAACGTTGGATCAGGTTTTTAAGCTTCTTAAATCTGTAAGTAGCTTTGTGGCTAGAAAAGCCGTTTAACCTGCGCTCGGTGATGGCTGCACCTTAGTCCCTCAGCAGCCAGAGAGTTACAGAAGCCTCTGCAACTTTATTCTTTACTGTTTAGTTTTTGCTACTTAATTTGGGAGGAAATTGAATTAGATTCCCACAGGCAGTATGGAAAATTGGGGAAAACAGCTCCTTCCTCTCCCTCAGCTGCATGCGACCTGTCAGTGGGGAGCAGCAAACCCCAGGCGCCGGGAGCACGCTTGCTTTGCCTTCTCGGACGCCTCCTCCAGAGCAGTTCGGAGAGGCTGAAATTAAAGAAGAAAACCGAGTCCACAAGGGCAGCGTAATTCCCTCTCCCACGGGAGCAGGGCTCTCCAAGGCTCGCGGGAGGCGCGCAGGGCACGGAGCTGCCCACTGCTTGCACTGAGCCAGCCCAGCAACAAGCACTACGTTTGAGAACCGGCCTGTCTGTAAGAGGTACTGTCCCCACACGCGAGCGAGCACGTCTGTATAATCTGATTATTTAAATGGGAACCACTGCCGAGTTAAACGCCGGTCGATACGAACGGGATCCGCAGGATCACTACGGGTCGGTTCCATCTCAGCCCGCGTCTGGCCGGTGCGCTGGCCGGGGGATGCGCGCCGTTTTCCTGCTAAAGCCAGCGGGGCAAGGCTAATTCCGTACCGATTTTGGTAACTTTTTGAGGACTATAATAGAGCAAAGCAGCACAAAAACATCTGTGGCGTGCGCCAAACGTGACACCAGGGAACCCAGCTCTACGAAGCAGCACAGCCGCTGCTCTTTCCAGGAGATTTTAAGGCGTTCCTGTTTAAGAGACCTTGCGTGGACTCATTTAGAGGCTCGACTGTGCCCCTGGTAGTTACTGCGGCGCTCAGAGCAGCGGGGGTGCAGGTTGGGTGGGCTGCCCCCGTGGGACGGCAACACGCAAGCCCTCACCCTGCATGGGGCCCGGGGCGCAGGAGAGGTGCAGAACAGCCCATCCAAACGTCTACTCTTGGACGCCAGGCTCTGCTTGAAAAAGCGAGACCTCTCCGGCAGCTCTGGTGCAGTGGGTAGCTCGGTGCTGTTCCTACTGCAGCCAGGAGCAGGGAAGGCCTTTCATGGGTCCTGGTGTCAGGATTCATGGAATCATGGAATCCCGGGTTGGAAGGGACCTCCAGGATCACCTGGTCCAACCTCTCTGGGCCAGAGCCCAGCCTAGACAAGATGGCCCAGCACCCCGTCCAGCTGAGGCTTGACAGTGGAGTCAACCCCTCCCCTGGGAGATCATTCCAAGGGGTGACTGTTCTCATGGGGAAAGGTTTCCCTCTCAAGTCCAATGGGAATCTCCCCCAGAGCAACTTGTGTCCATTCCCCCTCGTCCTCTCCATGGGACTGCTTCTGACAAGGGAGTCTCCATCTTCCCTGTAGCCCCCCCCTTAGGCACTGGGACGTGGGGATGAGATGCCCCCTGAGCCTCCTTTGCTCCGGGCTGAACAAACCCAGCTCTCCCAGCCCATCCCCATAGGGCTGAGAGGCTTCCCAGCCCTCGGGTCACCTTGGTGGCCCTGCTCTGGGCCCCCTCCAGCCTGGCCACATCTAAAAAGATGGGACTAGAACTATACAGTGAGGAACCTCCTCCCCTGCTCGTTCGGATCGGCATCGGCCGTGACCTGCTCCGCTTCCAAGCCCCCTTGTTAAGTTTCCATCTGCAGGCGGGAGGATTTCACACCTCGAAGGGAGCCCTGAGGAGCCTCCCACCTCCCTCCCGAGCACACAGGGGCCAGGGAAAGATTTGTTCCAGCAGAGAACAGGAATGCAGTAAGCACAGTCATGATGAGTTAGTAGAGTTCAGCAGTGAGCAAAAAGGGCATTCGGGAGACGCCGCTCCCCTGGCTGCGGGAGCTGCCGGAGAGACGTCGCTGTTCTGCAAAGGGAGCGCGGCCTTCGAGGTTTCTGGCAGGAGCTCTGCCCGGCTTTGGCCGGGTGAGCCGCAGCACACACCGCCAGCAGTCACGCACAGGCGCAGCACAGGCCGAGGCCTCGTGCCACTCACGTTCTGGTAATAAACGCAGTTACACACAGCGGTCCCCGAAACGCCCGGGACTTAAGTGCTTTGGAAAGACAGGCACTTCGAAATTAGATTTCCTTTCCTTTATGTGCCTTGTTTTACAGGAGACATGTGGGGCAAGGTAAAGAACTGTTTGTAAAAGCCCACTTTAATTTTCAGTATCACCACGCGACGTCTAGGCACCGACCGGACACCTAGGGACCCCCCGGGGTAAGCGAGGGCACCGCAGAGGTGTAACTCAGGTTGTTCTCTTCTGAGAATCCAGACCCGAAAACTTCTGGCATGTGGTTTAGTTGCCTGTCCTCTTCGTAGCTATTTTAAAATGATAAAAATGTAAAATATTTTTGAATTGTGGGTACACAGCCTATTGCAAAACTGGCCCTTGATTCCGAGAGCCAGCTCAATATTCCTCCTTCCAGGCGTATCCCATGCTCCTCCTCTGTGCAGAAGCCCCTGCCCCAGAATCACTTTTGGGCAGGTGACGCTGTCCCAGTGTTTTGCTGTGCCCAGCTTTTGGCGGGGATGGAGTTAATTTTCTCCCTGGCAGCGGGCCCAGCGCTGGGGTTTGGGTTTCGGATGGGAAGAACGTTGGTAACACCCGGGTGGCTCAGTTGGTGCTGAGCAGGGCTTACACCAGGCAAGGACTTTTCAGCTTCCCCTGCTCTGCCAGGGGCACAAGGAGCTGGGAGGGGGCACGGCCAGGACAGCCGACCCCGCCTGCCCACAGGGCTATTCCAGCCCATGGGGCCTCCTGCCCAGTATGGAAACTGGGGGAGCTGGCTGGGGGGCAGGGGGC
>NW_009259716.1:1029411-1035715 GCF_000687185.1 Egretta garzetta | reverse complement strand
AGCGCGTCCCCGGGTGTTCCTGAAGGAGCTGTCAGTGCCGAGGGCGCACAACGCACCGCGCAGAGCAAACGCCGCTGACCGAGTATTTCAGAAGTGGTTTTGTTCTGGTGTTTTCTCACATTTCATTCGGGTTGATTTTAAAAATGCTGAGGCCTCACGGCTCCACCTAAAATAATTGGGAATCGGCTGCTTCTGATGACTGGAACAGATGCTCCCACTCCACTGTAAAATATACAGATCCTTTCTTGTTTCTCTTCTTCCCTTTTTCTCCTTCATTTTCCGTCCTGACTGCAGGCCATCATGTGAAAGAGAAAAGCGAGGAGCTGACGGGAACACTTCTCCTTGCTGATCGTGCTAGCCTCAATCTCTGAACCTCCAAATCCCAAACAATATGGGCTCCTTGTCGCAGAATGATTCCCCCCGGAATTATGATGATAGGAGTTATTTGCCAGCAGAGTCGTGCGAATGATTGCTTCTGCAGTTCACCGACTGAGCTGAAAAAAACTGGGGGACAAAACCCCCGTATGGCAACTGAAATGGGTAGTTTTATTTTCAGGTTTTAAATCCCTTTTCAGAAATTATTTTTGACAATTTTCTGAACAGAAATATTTCCAAAGGAAAAGTCCTGCCTTTTTCGAATTTTCGAAAAAATGAAGTCAAAAGCATTTACTAATGTGGGTTGACTTCTGAAGATCCTTTTAGCCATCCCCGACAGAAGTTTCTTCTGCAAATAATTTGAACTTCAGTTCCCCCTGCTGAAGAAGCCCAGGCGGCGGGTGAGCGGTTTGTGCCCGTGTGCCGTGTCCGACGCACGCCAAACGCAGCTCGGCGTCCCCCAGCCACCGTAGGCACCGAGCGGCGCCACCGCATCAACTCAGCCCCGGCCCTGCCGCTCTACCGGCGCCGCTCAAGGACATCGTTTGCTGGGGCTAATTATCAGTGGTTCAGGAAATAAAGTTCTAACTGTATCTTTTTAATTTGGGAAAACCATTCTTCCTTCACCTCCTGTATTTCAGCTGCTGACTTTGTGTAGAGAAAGCTTGTTTTCTTTTTCAAAAATACCTTATTATTGCTGTTTATTGTGGACACTGCTTACTGTTATCCCTGAACCGTCGAGATTCTGCAAACATTTCATCACGCTTTATTAAAGTCAGTGAAATTATGCAAGGATGGGAAAAGTACAAGTGCTCTGTAGCATTAGAAAGCTCGGGACAGATGACATCGTGGGCCAAATCCGCTGGCTTTTTACCAAAGATAAATCAGAATGTAGTCCATGAGTAGCTGGTCTGTGGGCATGACTCCCAACAGGCGACCCGGGCTTCTCAGAGGGCAACGCCACCGCAAGGAGCTCTTAGACCTCTGGCGGGGAAAGGGAGAGGAGACGGCGTCTGGCGCTGGCCTCGGAGCGGCAAGCACGCCCGCCATCACGGTGCCAACGCCGACCCGCCCCCCCCGGCGCCAAAACAGGTCTGCCACTGGGTTTAATACTTGCCCTGGCCCCAAACCCACCTGACATGGGGTGAGAGGCTTCGTGTGCGTCTTCCTCCGTGAAATGGGGCTGACAGCACCGCTTTGGTATTATTCCCCAAGTTTAAGCGACACGGGACCAGTCGTTTCAAAGCAAAGTCTTAAGATTCTGACCTAATGTCAGACTGGAGTAAGACAGCAATCGCTTTTGGCCTTCGACTGCACCGCCACGTTAATTATTCATGGTTGTTTTCAGCAAACACTGGCTAAATCAAAGCGTGTCCAGACCGAGAGCAGCGCGGAGCTGCGCTGCCCACCGAGGGGTCAGGAACGTGTTTCTGCTGCCTGCGAACACAAGACATGCTGGGAGGCCGAGTTGGAGCCAGTGACTGCAACCTTCCACGTACCCAAAGAACTAAACAACTTCATCTATATTTCAAATGCTCCAAATCAATCCTTCCCTTCGTATGCTGTGACCCCCACCAGGAAACTCCGGGAACTGAAAACCTGAGGAATAGATTGCAAGGTATGAATAATGCAAGACTGTCACAGGGGAGAGCAAACGGCGAAATACTGCTGACAAAACCCATCAGTACATGTTTATACCGAAGAGCAAACCTTTGCAATCCCATCTTGCGTAACGTAGCTTCCAAAATCCTAGACCAACTTTTCTGTTTTCCCTGAAACGCCAGGCAGGCTTCCTCAGCCTCAAACTCCAATGGAACCTCTACAGGCTGCTTCTGCTCTCAGAGAATGCTTGAGCTAGCCCAGAAGGAAAATGTATGCGTGTGTATATATATGTATGCATAATATATATATACACACACACACACAAAATAAAGACAATACATAGCTCTACAAACAATACTAGAGAACCAGCAGATGCAGGTAAAGAAGCTAGACTGGGAAAAAACAAAGTCATGAATACAGGGATGTCTAGTGGCATCTGCTTCCTGAGCAGCAGCTTGCTACAAGGACCAGACCCAGCGAGACTGGATGGGACCCTGCTTGGGGCATCAGCAGTCGCTGAACAACAGCCTCCTCGCGTTGAAGCATTCTTCAGGGCATGGACTGGAGGAGACCCCGGTTCTGAATGGGTTGGGTTTTGTTTGCACAACGACGGGGAGTTGCCATCCGTTGAAGAGAAGAAGAGGGATTTGTCCTGAAGACCCGATGAGTAGGTAGAGACAAGGTGCTTGGGAGGACCCTAACAAGAACCCTTGCATGACACAGAGCTTTATCCTTAATGAACTTGGGCATAACTATCAGAAACCCCCCAAATTATGCAAATAAAAATCCAAGAAGAAAAGAATAACAGCCACTGCCTTAGGAAACATTTTCATGAGCAGCACTTATGGGGGTGAAGGCGTTCGAGTTTGTTTCTGGAATACTTAGCGCTGAGTTCTCTCCCTCGGGCACTGAGGGCTGCAGGGGAGAAGGAAGGAGACATCTCCATTGGGATTTAGGATGGTGCCCACTGGGATTTCAGACGGTGCCCACTAGGATTTCGGATGGTGCCCACTGGGATTTAGGACAGTGCCCACTGGGATTTCGGACGGTTGCCCCTGGGATTTAGGACAGTGCCCACTGGGATTTCGGACGGTGCCCACTGGGATTTCGGATGGTGCCCACAGCAGTGGTGACCCCCTGTCCCCACCGTTCCCACTCATCGCCGTCCCTCATCTGCCCCTCCCGCTGACCTGGGCGAGCCAGGAGGGGAGCGTTGCACGGGACTCAGCCATGCCCCCACATCTTGCCAAAGCTGCTCTCTGCTTTCCCGTTGGGCAGGAAACCTGGGAGAGGAAAAGGGCAGAACTCGGTGGATTTTCTGCTGCAGACAGATCTACGATGAGGCACCGCGAATTGAGTGAGCCCAATGACTTAGTGGCCAGATAATCGTACCACGAAGGGAACAAGCTCCTGGCACCTGCCCACACGTCTTGCACCAGAAGTTGACTGCAGCTTTCAGAATACAGCATTTTTGATCCTTTTTTTTTTTTCCGTATGCAAATCATTCCTGTGTTTTGGCTCAGTTTTACCTCCATCATGGCAACCTCTGGGCTTTACAGCATACACTCAGCTCATTGTAAATTGCCGAGCCTTTTCTCCGGGAGCAAGCCCTTTTTTGGGTGGTCCTAATACATGCAAGAAATTTTTCAAAAGCCCTGGTTTAATAAAACACAGTCAAAATGTAAAAAATCCCCAATTTTTTCCAAGAGCCAGCACTAATCCACTTTTAGGTGGTTTCATTCCAAGTGCCAAACGCCTCCCAAAATGCAAGGTGATGCTCTATGGAGCCCTTAGGCAGCGCACATGCCTGCCCCCCCCAGCTCCCAGGCCGGCTGGGTGTCAGCCACACGCCGACCGTGCCCGTGCCCGGCAAAACCCGGGGACGACCGCACAGCGAGGAAACCCAGGCGCTGCGTCAAAGCACGCGTTCCACCCGCCTTTGGAACAGAGACCCGTAAGCCCTTGCCGTGCTGGCGGTTCTGCTCTCCGCCGTCTCTCCTATTTAAAGCGCGTGTCTGATGACGCAGTAACGGGCACACCAGCAACGCAGAGGCCGGACAACCCAGAGCCCGCGCTGCTCTCCAAAAGCAGCCGTTGGAACGAAGAGAGGTTTCAGAACCCGCTCTCCCGACGCAGTGACTCTGTAGCTGGAAAGAACCAAAGTCTGGATGCGTGTATTTTAAGACATTGCATCTAAAATACGAGGCGTTTGTAGCCGTCAGACCCGAGGCTGTTGCCTCACCCATCTGCAAGGAGGCGCCTCCGAGATGGCCCGGCTGCGGGTCGCTGCTGCCGTGCTAAATGACCCCCCCATGGGCAGGGGAGGACGCACGCTGCCTCGGGGTTTGCTCCCTCCAAGCTTTTGTCTGAAACACATACAGGAGAGGAGACATCCAGTGCTGTTTTACTTTTCCCTCTTCCTCTCATCCCACTGTTTCTCCACTCCCCGTTCTCCACTCAGGAAAAAACCAAACAGCAAAGAGGGAAGAACCCCCCCTTTTTCCCCCCAGACCTAGCTTGTCAGGGGGGTTAAACATTTCCAGCAGCAGAATATCAGCGCTCAGATTGTCTGATCTTCCGCTCATTAATAACGGTAGCACGCCGTTCTGCAGCCACAGCTTCCCAGCTTTTAATCCTTCTCCGCCGTTGCAGGGGGGAAGGAGCTGCCCTTGCTGGCAGATTGCAATTCCGACGGGACACAAGTGATTAAAAACGTATCTGGCTCCTTGCTGGTTTTGCTGTCCTGCTGGAGGAATTATTTCAGGGCACTCAAAGGGAGGGAGGCACGGCTCCATCAGCTCAGAGCCTTTAATGAGGCTTGCTAACTGATAAGCCATTTTCTGCGTTGACAAAGTGCAATCGGTTTGCTTTTCCTTGTGCAGGGAGATGTGCCTGCCGAAGGCCTCCCATCCTCCCCGGAGCCGCAGGGGCAGCGACTCCCCGCGCCGCACAGCCGAGGGAGCGACGATGGCCCAAAGGAGGAGCGTGGGCAGGGAGGAGCGGGCAGCTGGAGGGGCGGGGGGGGCTTCCCAAAGCGGGTCACCGCAAAGCTGACGCCTCCTGACACGGCAGCTCTGTCCGTCCCGGCTGCCATCGCCGTCGGCGGAATGGTCATTTTTTGGAAAAGATTTTTTTTCAAGTCAATTCCTGGTTGTGCTTACATGGCAAAGTCAACCCCCCCAGCTCTAAGTGAGGGAAGAAAGCAGCTCGTGGTCCAATAAATAGGATGAGAGGATCCAGCGCCAATTAAAGTGCAACGAGGCCATGAAAATACAGCCAAGGTAGGGTTAGAACCCCCCAAACCTCTCCAATGAGCCTCCCTCTCCCCCCGGAGCCACGGATGGGAAGCACCCGACGCCCAGGACGCTTGTGTCGTTAGCGGTGAGCGCTGGCAGCGTACGCCAGACCAACCCTCCGGGATCCGCTGCGGGGGGCTTCTCCGGCCCCCTCCTGCACAGAAGGCGCCAGAGGTTCCGGGACCCCAGTTCCCCCCGCGTGGCTTGGCCTGGGTTTCCTCAATGGCCCCGAACAAAAGCGCTGCCGAAGCACGACCAAACCAAAGAAGCTGCAATGACTGTGCTCAGGGCCACGTCAGGAATCGGCATCCCGCAGCCTCAGGATTCCTAATGCACACGAGAGCTAAATGGGAAAATGAGTAAAATCAGTTTTACCAAGTATGAAAGCCAGAAACAATGAACAGCCCTGCAACCACCCTGTCTCTGGTAACTTGCATTAAAATATATATGAAGTGTTCTGGGAACTGCAGCAGTGCTTCAGTTCAATAAAACTAATGCAATTAAAGAGCAAGAATCCTGTTTTTCCCCCGCTTGCAATTTCAAATGAGAGCTTCCTAAAACTTGTGATGGTTGCTGGAATCCAATTCCAAAGCCTGGCTTATCAAATCCCCAGCTGCAGCACCGTGCCTTCGAGGTACCACAGAGCGCCGCTCACCGCGCCAGCCCCGCCTGCGCACGCCCCAGACAGCTCGGGAGTGCGGGCACCCCGCTTTGGAAGGGGCAGGTGCTCTCTGCACATCCCAGCGGAGCCAGCAAGCGCGGGCAGGCTCCCGCAGCACTTCTGCTCTTGCAAGGCAGCCAAGGAAAACGCGCTCGCACGAACCCACCTCCCCGGAACACTTCTGCGGAGCCGGGGCGGCGCTGCAGGACAGCACGCCTACGCAAAGCCGCGGGCTGCAGGGCAAGCGTCTCATTCTGTAATCCCTCCCAGGGCTGCGAAACCGGCCGGCTAACGAGCCCTCCCGCAGGTGCCTCCCTGCACGCACAGCCCTAAATCAGCCCGGCCATCCCGGAGGTACCCCCCAAGCCCC
>NW_009259716.1:1022955-1029330 GCF_000687185.1 Egretta garzetta | reverse complement strand
ACCAGGGGGCGGCCGAGCGGGTGAGGACGGCCGGAGCAGCCCCGGCTTGGAGGCACGGCCTCGGCTTTGGCAGGCGCTCCTTCACGCTCGGCCCAGCACCCATTTTCCAAAGCATTACACTGTCGCTTGGGTATCCAGAAACGCTCATTGCAAAGCTATGTGACAGCCCCTGATAACGCATGTCCGCGGCAAAATAATCGATCCCTCCTGGCAGTGGCGATCTTTAACGCTCGTAGGGCATGGGAGGTTATTAGATGGAAGGCACCCTTGATGGCCTCCGGCGCAATACGTTACCAGACAGCGACGTGCCAGCTATCCGTCACTTACAAAATAATGTCATCCCTGGAAAAGGGCCTGGCAGCAGGGGCTGGGGAGGGGGGGTTTAATTACATTTGTGGATGAAAAGATCTCCCAAGAAGAGCGGCAGCCTGATTATTTATTGGCTGCTCAGCAGCACTCAACGCAACCTAAGAAGAAGATCAGGCTCTGAGATATGGTGGTTCCGCCGCTGTTACAGACCCTAGCCTTGAAGTCAAGCTCATGCCAAAGAACAAAATTACCTCTTAGGATATCTGGTTTGCTTCTGAAAGCGAAAAGGGCAAGAGACGTATTAGCAATGCTGGCATCAGCGGAGGCAGCTGGTTTTGGATATTTGGTATTTCGGGGATGGGAGCTGAGCGGCGTTATTGGGAGCACAGCTCGCTCCATTCCTCTGCTAACTTTCCAACGGTGAGCAGATGGTTACCCTATTACCAGCCATTTGCATTTAACATATTGTAATGATTTATATACCACATGTCACTGAGCAAAGTGAAAGCAGTCGGTGGCAACTCATTAGTTGAGTGTGAAGACAAATATCTCAATATATATATCTCTCTCTCCTCATTGTAATCAGATTTTACCTTTTTAGCTGTTAATAGGTTTAATGTGCTGCGTAACAGAGATAGTGATGGCAGTGAAACGTGAACCACCGTGCCCCCTGTCACCGGGGTAGCACTGCGGTCACCAAGGGCCGTACCGGTACTCCTGCTACGTGCCCGTTTTATGGGTGCCGGTGCAGGGAGGACAGAGGGTAACAGCCCACCCTGCTCCCCTACCCATCTCTCGTACGCGTATTTCAAAGTACTTTACAGATTTTTACACAGCCGATACCGGCTCCCACCGCGGGCCGACACACACCTAGAGAGGGCGGAGGGGGGGATGCTGCGTGGCGGGGGAAGGACTCTGCACAGCTCCCCCGGGGACAGAAATGGATTGAAGGGTGAAAATGGAAAGCAGCCCAAGGTTTTCCAGGGAGATCACAGGGAAGCAGCAGGGAACTATTGACATCCGCATAACCATCAAAGCCGGAGGATAGACCCTGGGGCTCAAAGAGGGAGCGCGACTTTGGAAAGCTGCCCTCCAGCACTGGGGTACGGGCACGCGTATGCACCGTATGCATTGCGTTAGCCGTAGGGTGTCCCAAGGCCTCACCAGCCCTCACCCACAGCACCAAGCTATGGATGATCAGCCTCTTCCTGACACATTTTTTTTTGGTTTTAGGCTTATTTTAAAACAGTGGTCATCACCCCAGAAATGTCAAAATAAGAATCCGTGGAGTACAGCTACGTCTCTCCAGAGTACGCCCGCATTTCCAGCATAAAAGTCGTACCAACGGCTCCCTTTCATGGATTGCTACTGGCTTACAAGTCCGGACGAGCGGCTGTGCCAGCGGCAGACGCTGTTCAGGGGCAGCCCCGAAGGCTCCAAGGACTCGGCGTGCCCCAGAAATTAGAGGTGGCCTCGAAGGGGAGTGGCACGATGTCCCGATGGTCCTCAGCTCCCGCTGCCTCCGACCGTCTCTCGGATGCCTCGTGCTGCGTAGCAGCCCTTCAGCTCGGCCACGACCCATGAACCTAGCCAGGACACGGCCCGCTGTCCCGCAGCGGGGGCTACGCTTTCCTGAGTGCCTCAACAGCCAGAATTCCTCTTGGGAACGCTGCCTGCAGCACAGCCCTGCGTCTCCTCTTCCCTGGCCACGTTACTGCCTGCTAAAGTCACAGCGCTGCTGTTTCCTCCTGTAGCTCTTTTCTTACTGCTCCAGGAACAAGATTATATTCTACAGAAACAGGATTAGAGCGGTGCTGAAAACTGACCCCGCTGTTCAGCCTGCTAACGAGATGTTTTACCTGTGCTCTGCCGAGGACCCTTGGCGCCAGCTCCTCGGCACTACAGCCCCCTGCGACCACGTAAGAGCCGTGATGCTTCCCGTCAAGCACCGGTGCCGCTGGGGCCCATTCATCCCGGGCGGACTCCAGCGTGAAGGGGAGGAGGGGTTCTCCAGACCCCGCACAAGGAGACCTTTACTAATTCACCCTCCGCTTTTCTGAATAGGTGTCCCCGTGCGACTGCACCGCTGGAACTGCAGAGCCGTCCTGCTTCACAGCAGCCGCCTTGTACGAAGGTGAGAGAGGATGAAAAGACTGAGAGGTGTGGGGGGTTTCTCATTTAAGCAGAAGCTGGGACAGCCTCCTTACTTCTGTCCTCCCTCCTTCCCTTCCTCATGTCCTCCCTTCCTCTCCATCACTTGTTCTCCCTTGCTCCTCCTAGGTGAACGCATGTGGAACTCGTCGGTTTAATACGGATAACTTCACGGAAATTAATCCTGATCTACAGGATGGCGTCTGAAACCAGTATCGGGTCTGGCCTCCCGTTTCGGTACTCAACTTGTCACCGCGTGCAGGGAGCGACACTCAGCACCGACGGTGGCACTGCCCTAGAGGGGGTAAGAGGGAAGGCAGAGTCAACTCTCTTCGTTTCAGATAGATCTGAATGGGGGCTCATTTACTACAACTTACAAAAAAGATTAATGGAGAAACACCACCCGTGTCGAGAGGAACCAGGTGGATGCTCTGGGTTCAGCTGCTGCCTTCCGGGGCACGTCACACACCGAGGAGCATCCAGGAAAAATCAGCTCCTAAGCGCGTGCAATTAGGTACCGGGATGGGCCAAACCAGTGGCAGGCCATGTCCCCACGCCGGTACTCGTGGAAGGGACCAGAATGTTAAATCAAAAACCAAAAGAACCCCCCCCACACCCTACGAGTTGGTAGTTCCTGTGAAATAGTTGGAAACTTCTTTTAAGACAATAATATGTTGTTCCACTCCAGCGGTAACTTCAACCCGAAGGCCGCCCCGGTGCCAGGAACCATTTGTGTATGTGATCTGGGAGATCCTTGAGCTTATTCCGGTGTTTGCATTCAAGTGAACTCTTTTGAGATGAAAAGCTTAAAGGAAAGAAAAGTTTCTGCATGATACCGGCATCACTGAATTTAAGCGGTGAGGTTCTTTGGATAGCTTTCCAGCGTAGAGTCAGACAGAACGAAAAGTTCTCATGCCTTGCATCAGGAGTTTCATCTCTGCTCCTTTAATGTTCAACGGCAATACGAGCTGAACTGCCAAAAGGCTCGGCGCCCCTCCTCAACACCCCGATCCGGCGCGGTGCGGAGATCCCCTGGAAGGCGGCTGGGAGAGATCAGCATGGAGACGCTTGACATCTTGCAAAACGGGCCGCGAAAACCCATCAGATGCGAAGGAGCAAAGGTGGGGAGCGAAGCCTGGTGGTTCACAGGCACCAGTCCCGAAGGCGTACCGCAGAACCAGGACCCAGCCAGCCATCGGGCCCCGACGCTCTGACCCCTGCCCGTCGCTGCAGGACCGAGACCTGGTGTCACCGGGAGGGGGGGTGGGCGCCAGCACCCAGGGAACAGGGGTGAGAGTAAAACGCAGGCGGCGAAACGCTGGGGACTGCTCCCGGGCGAATAAACACGGCGACCCGTTAATTATTTCAGTTCCTAATGGTCCTGGGTTTGTGTACAGGAAAGTGAAGGACCATCTTCCTGAGTGACACCTTACAGTAGATGTATTAAAAAAGCTAACTGCACTTGGGAGTTACAAGACAAATCGGCGTGCTCTTAAATACATACATTTCTTTTTCTTTCCTGCTCTCTAATGAGTTCATCATTTAATTGGAGGAACTGCTAGATTCCCTCTGAAGACTGGTGCAACTCTCCAAGGAGAACAAGCCGCTGCTGCAAGTGTTCTCGTAAAACAGAGAGTATTCAATTAGGGTAGAGGAATGCTGGAACCAACAACGGTACGCGGCTGTCCCCTTAAAAGCTTGAAGCCTACATATCCTCATATCGATGGTCTGGTTCTGCGCTGAACATTAATGAAAACATTTTCTATTATAAATAAAACCAAAGCACTTCTATATTTTACCCCTTCCCTAGGGCAAAGTTCTGCTTTTGGGTAAATTACAGAGGGATGTAATTACAGCGTTGTCAAGCGTGTGCCAGAGCAACACGCAGAGTTAATCCAATTAATCCCTCCCTAGAACGGGCCTGTAGAACAAGACAGAGGGATGGAACCCGGGACCACCCGGCCCCCCGGGGCGACCATCGGCTGCGGGCTGCGGTGCGAGCCCCTGGCTCGGGGCAGAGCAGCTCTTTTTAGGCGACGGGCACGTGCCCACCCCAAATCCACAGCGGCGGCACAGAGTGGCCCAGGGTCACCGCTGGCAGAGGGGACAGGCTGACGGAAAAGGCAGAAGAGCTCCAACCCCCCGCAGAGTAACTTACTCGGATTCCAAGATGGATTTAAATTTAGCAGGGAGAATGTGAGAGCAAGAAGCTGTTAAAAGCCGGGGATGCTTTTCGCGTGCGTACTGCGAGGCTGAGGCTGCTACCGCTGCGGGAACGGCCAGCGTCGCGGAGGCAGGGTCAGAAACCCCCGGGGCGTAAACGCAGAGGCTTACAGGCGAGATGAGCATAACAATAAATTCCAAAGGGCTTAATAACATCGTGCAGAGGCTGGCTAGGCTGGTGTCAGAAGGGAACCGGTGGCTCTTAGATCAAAACCTAATCACCCCAAGGCGATAAGATCCTCTGTTTTGGCCAGCTGGTCCCTCTGCCCCCCGCTGAGGCGCTGCTGCTTTGCCAGCATCCCGAATTGCGGCTAATAGACGGCGTACGGATGTACACGTCACCGGCAACCGAACAGCTACGGCAGAAACGCTTTGGAATGGGCGCAGCTAAACCTCGGCAGCCCGATCCAAAACCTGCTAGGAACCTTTCCTTGGCTCCAAAGGGATTATTGTCAGCATGCTGGTGAACTTCTCCTACCAAAAAAAGCCAAAAATGTTACGGAGGGGAGCGGTGCCTCACAGCTCAGTGCCGGGACCGTCCGCCGCGTGGCTCTTCCTCAGCCTCCCATCCCAGAAGACTTTATTTATGCATTAGTCGACCTTTCCAGCCGTTAAGACCATCTTGCTTCAGCAGTTAATTAACACAAGTGCCATAATTTAATACAGTTAATGCTACTTGATGCCCTTTAATGTACCTTCCATTAGTGATATTATTGTAGTATTACCCTGTAAATTAAAACGAGATCAAGACTAAGAGAGGCTCTCTTTAATTAAGGTACTGGCACGCTACATGGCCCATTATTCACGAGAAGGAATCACCCTGATTTAGCGAAGCAGGCCATCAGCAAGTCAGGCTTAGCCCGTGCGGATTATTAGGTTTCTTGAATAATGCGAGCACAAGGGGGTTGCTGGAATTGCTAACAGCCACGTTGGCTTTTTCTCATCATCCTAATAAACACCCAATGGAAGCGGCAAATCGCAGATGAATGACCCGGCGGTAACAGCGGAGGAGAGGCGTTCGTCAGAGTACGCGGGCTTTCGGCGCTCACGCCACACGCATCAGGCTCCTTTCACACCAAAATGCACAGCGCTGGCAAAACAAGCCCTGTGTTACGTGGGCAAACCTCCTATCTAGAATTCATCGTGAAGTATCAGCCGCTCGGGCACCTTGTCTATGGAATCTATAGATGCTCTATGGAATCTACAGATGCTCTTCACTGCCACCGATCCTTAAAATGCAGTGTGAGACAAATTACATTTTATGCTGCCTTCAGAAACACGCTATGATGAGCTTTGGTGATTTTAACTATTTCACCAACAGGCTACTTTTCCAGTGAAAGGGCCAGCTTCAAACCGTGCCGGCTACCAGCGCCCATCCACCACGCTCGGCGGTAATGCCCCTTTGCACCCCGTCCCCATGGAAGAGCCCAGGCTGGCGTTACGGAACGTACATACATACCTCCCTGCTCCCCCCACCGTCGCCCCGCGCTCCGGGCACGCCAGGGCATGCGACCACAAAGCTGATTCGGAGACTTTTTGGGGCGGCCCTTCTGGTAGGAGACCAAAAATCCCTCAAGTGGGTGCAGGGGGCCTCTTGCAGGTTTATGCCTCTCTGGTGCGACCGCATTAGCAGAGAGCAAGCCCAGAGTCTTGAGCCAGGGGGGCTCGCCCCATGCCGGGAACGGCCACCAG
>NW_009259716.1:1019639-1022893 GCF_000687185.1 Egretta garzetta | reverse complement strand
CACATGAACATAAGCTGGTGAGATGCTCTTGCACATCAGATACTTCTTTTAAAGCATGTGCCCGATGGCTGCGGCGTTTCGACAGGCATCGGCGTCAGCTAAGTCCTCTGTACGGCCACGCCTCCTTTTTGTAGATGATTTTTCACACGGCTGCCGTGCCCCAGCTGTGCTTGGAAGGTTTCTGTTGCTAATTTGCATGCAATGCACTTTTTAATCCTTCAGACGCTTTCTTTGATAGAGCACTGATAGTCTAATTGAAGTCAGCCTAAGCTCCAAACAGGTTTTCCGATGGGGAGCAGCTTTTCCTTAAAGCATAAGGACCTTCAAATCCCGAGCTTTGATACGGTCCCGGCGTGGAGCGAACCCACGGGGGGCCGGGGGGAGGAGGCACATGGAGTGGAGCATCTGCATGTTCTCTGCGCACTGAGCCTAGCGTGGCTGTTTCAGACGGGACCTCAGGCTGCCCCTGCCCCACCCTGCCCCCCCAAGAGACTGCTGAAAAATGATTTACCTTGGAACTGATGAGAGTTACAGTAAGAATTCTTAAACCAGCAACACTGATCTCACACTTTCACACATTCCATCAGTGATTATGTATGCGTGCCTATTTGGTGCGGACACAGAAGATTGTAACTACACGCTAAATCTGCGTAAATTCCTAAGAAACGTATCTTGATGCCCTATAGAAGTGTGTCGGCAGTGCAAAAGCACTTATGCATCCAAACCTGCACCTGGCATGGACTCTCCCTTCATATAAAGTGAGAGGAGTGCTTCTCAATGGGTTACATCACGGTAATTTGATTCTGTTTTGATTTCATGTGTTTATTTTTGCAATATGGAAATGCTTACGAACAGAAAAGCTTGTATAAAAGCGGTGGAACATGGCAATCTCACTACAGGAGCAATAAAAATAGAGTCGTGGCCAGCGCTTTAGATACCCACTGCCTCTGTTTTGTTAGGCTCAGCTTTGTGCCTGTAAAAATGCCCTGGCCTTCCAAGATACACGAGTTTTTCCATTTGCTTTGATACTCGGCTTCTCTTAAGGAAAGGTTCTTAGGAAGGAAGATTTGGGCTCTAGAGAGGGAGCGGAGGAGCAGGAGAGGGCGCACCGGAGCCGTGAGGGGATTGCTGATAGGGAAGGTCCCGTGTCTTTCTCCTGCACAAACTGGCATCCAAGGCAGACGCAAAGGGCATCGCCCTCCTGCGCGAGGTCACCCGCCCGTTGCCACTTGGAGTTGGGAAGACATTTCCCGATAGGAATGTCATTGCACGGTTATTATGTTGGGACTACGGCGCCTGAGAGCAGCCACCGCTTGCCCCGGGGGCACGGTTTGTCTTGCACCCTGCTGCGTGATCATCCTCGCTACATTCGGATCAGTCTCTCCGAAGCACTGCTGCTTGTTCCCGTTTTACTGCAGCCTCGCTGCACGCCAGGGTGAATCGAAGGACAAGGGACAGACCCTCTCCTCTGCCACCCTCCTTGCTCGTGGCCGCCCGCAGCCAGAGCTCGTGGGAAGGGCCCACGCGAGGGCTGCTCCGTCTGTCACGGCTTACGCTAAAGGACCAAAAAAAAGTCAGAGGATAAAACAGAACCTCTCTGTTTTAGTTAACTGCCATCAGATGAGGCTCCGACCGTAACAAAGCATAAAACGTCCTAACGCCGGGGTGAATTCCTGAGCCAACATAGGAACCTGTTGGTATCACCCTGCTCGTGGGACCTGGGGCTTAAGATCCCAGGCTGGAGGCAGCGAACACCGGGACTTTGTGCCGCTGAGCCAGAACCTCCCAGTAGGACCAGAATCAGCCTTCAGCGGAGCCAGACCCCCAGCGAGCCTGTCGCGCAGCAAACGTCTTCATGGCTGGGGACATGGAGGGTTTTGAATAACCTCTAACCCCACACAGACGTGCCTGTTTCTAAAGGTAGAGATTCTCTTACCTTCCATATACCCTTATGTCTGAAATGGCGTAAAAGTAGCGTGCCAGGTGTTGCTCATCGACATATATTTCCCCGGTGGCTGGCCTCAGCAGTCGTATCCTCAGATCCGTGACGGTGAAGAAATCTCTCAACTTCTTGGTTGTGTCAAGCTGGCCATAAAGAGAAGCCATGTTATGGAGCCGAGGTCCAGCAAAAAAAGCAAATCGATCTTTGATTTCAAAGTGGATTATTTTGCTATTTGTCATGTACCCAGTGGAGTATTCCTCCGTGCAAATGATTTCTAGCACTGTGTGCTGCGATAAATCCCTCACTGACTTTGGATCCATGTGGAAAGCATCTAAGCAGTCCGTGGCATAGTACTGGTAGGGCTGCCATGTTCGCCCGTAGTCGAGCGATTTCTCCAGGATCATTTGGTCTGGGCGGCCAGATTCAAAAGTGATCACTATGTTATCTGTCAGCTCAATGGTTTTGTTCCAGGAGAGCGTAATATTAACATGAAGAGGCTTTGGATAATCCTTCCAAGTCGTGGACTGCCAAAACGTGGAGGGATGCCTTCCTTCCAGATCGAACATCAGTTCTGGAGGATGAGCCAGTTCTTGGGTGCTTGCGTCGCACTCGTTATTGCACATGTAGGGGTTCCCCTGGAAAAGAGCAAAGCAGTGTTACAAGAGGCACGGTACCGGGGACTGCGACACGCGGCCACGTTCCTTGTCTGGCGCACGAGAACTGCTGCTGCTGCTCCTCCGGAGGTGAAACCGAGAAAGGAAACCCATGGATTTGCTTGCAAGGAATACCTTCGTCTTAACGAGGTTTATCCCGGCTACTTTACCTGTTGAAGGAATTGTGCAAACATGCACACGTACGGTGCCCTTGCTCTGTGACACGAGCATTTTTCTTAGGCACGTTTTAGAGAAAGGAGAAGTGTTTATTTACCCCGAGCGACTCGGAGCAGCGACCGAGCCCCGGCAGAGCAAGGGCAGCAAGCAGGGCTCTCACAGCTCACAACTCCCACTCCTCCCGGGAAGGTGCAGCAGCCCAAGCCGAGAGTTCCTTTCTGGGACAAGTGCATTCCTCAAGAGCGCCCGTCACAAAAGCAGTGATTTTCGGGGCGAGCGCTCTGAGGTCAGCAGCGCAGCCGCAGGCGCGCAGGGTGAACCAGCCCCCGCACGCCTGCCAGCCCCCGTTTGCCAGGCTTGACCGTGCGCCCAGCTGAGCACCGGCTCGCCTGGGAACATCCACACTCCCCACCGAAAGCCGTTCGAAAGCCAGCGCTCTGCCAGCCCGGGGGCTCGATTCAGGCGTCTGCCACCTCCGTCCA
>NW_009259716.1:1017922-1018917 GCF_000687185.1 Egretta garzetta | reverse complement strand
GCCTGGCCGGGGGGCGGGGGGTGCCTGCAGCAGTGGCCGAGGTATCAGACCCCGCAGGCTGCACCCAGTCGCCTCCGTCTCATTTTGGCTTTCAACAGCACACGAGTATTTTGCTGCCTGCTCATCCTGCCTGTGTTCCAGGGAGCTGCCGCTGCCCCGTACCTTCCCTCCACGTACGGACGGGTTGGGGAAGGAGCCGTGCCTCCTCCCGAGGGCCAGCGCTGCCGGGGATAAGGGTGCACGTGCCCACACCCGGCCACGCTCCCCGGGGGCGTAAGCGTCACTGCCATGGGGCAGAGTCCCCCTCGCCCACCCTGAAAACAGAACAAGCCCTGGTATGAGAAGCGAGAAGCGCCCTTTTCTCTGCTCCTCTCCACCTCCCAGCCCGCAGCGATGCCGTGCCCCCCGGCGTGGGAGGTGGGCTCGGGCGCCAGCTCCCACCTCGGCCACCGCACCCGTGAACGCGAGCAAGAGGACGCCCGCGCTCACCGCCCTCCGCGCTGCCACCTCCCTCCTGCCCCCGCAGGGGAACACGCTTCTCTCTCCCTCGCTCCTCCCCATTAGTACAGCCGAGTGCCCAAACTGACAGCGACGCACCGGCACTCAAGGTTGGGAAACTGCTCCCAAGGCAGCAGGAAGGGTTCTCTGGAACGCAGCCCCTGCTGGGCACGCCGACAGCCCCCGGGCACGCAGCTGGGGCCGCGAACGCGCCGCAGAACGTCTCTATAATGTACAAGTCCCTGTTACAGCTCTGATGTCAAGCTCACGGTTGCTATTTCTATGCCTTCCTTTTGAATAAAACAGTGAAAATCAAAAATAAGTTTCAAGCAGGATAGAGAAAACACTGCATTTTTCATTATTTAAGCTCCGTTTAATAGATCAGACACAAACGCCAGGACTGCTAACTTAGTCAGGTCTGTTCTGTTCCGCAGGGACAGCACACGTGCTGCGGGATCCGTCGGGCTCCCGACACCCGGGCGGTCCGTAAACACCAG
>NW_009259716.1:1015885-1017701 GCF_000687185.1 Egretta garzetta | reverse complement strand
GAGCGCTGCTGAGGGGTGGCCTGGGCGGCCTGCCCGCCCGCCACCGCCGAGCGGTGCCACGCTGCGTGCTCAGCGCCAAACCGCTCCCGTCCGCCAAGAGGAGGCAAGTTCTGTGTCTTCCAGTGAAACCCAGGCTCTGGGGGACGCACCGTTTCTTTCTCTACGTGAGGGCTGACTTCTTTCGCTCCCCTTTTCCTTTGTAGCACGAGCTGAGGCACTGGTGTCACCGGAGAATGCTGGGAGCCGGGCTCTGACCAGAGACGCTGGGGCGAACGCAGTGGGACCACGAGGGCTGGCAGCAGTAAGGCACCTAAAAATGGTGCAGCGGGTGCTGAACACCAGCCCTAGCACGCTACGGAGGCTGAAGGGTAGTCTACATCTCCGTGGGCACAGAGCTTTTTGGGGAAGAGGAGGCTGTTCCAGTGAATGGCGGATGCAGTGAGAAGTGGGTCGGAATGTCCGTGCTGCCCCGCACCTCGCACTCCTGCCGGCGGTCACTTCGGTGGCACAGCCCGTCGCTGAAACGCTGGGCAAGGACGTCGCCGTGAGTGGGAGCCCTAAGGAAAGGCTCCAGGCCTCCAGGCATATCCTCCCCAATAAACTGAATTATTATTTTAATTTTATAGCCCGCAATTCTCTTTTAAGAGGTGAATGATTGGGTGACACCAAAATAACCTGCGTGCAAGTCAGTATTCTAGAGAGGAAATTAGGAGGAAACAAAACTAAGCTGATTCAAGCCAATCAAATAGATGTCCTGAATTCTAACACAGGGAGGGGGACAGAAATGACGGGTTTAGGTAAGCTCCCTCTGCCTACTGACACGGCAGTCACTGACGTAATTTTGGAATATTTAACGTGATTATTGCTTCAGAGGCTTGGAGCCAGAGTCCCACTTTCTCTACCAGCAACTTGGCTTTAAACTGCTTCTAATTCATCTGAAGTGCAACCTGCAAGCTAAGGCACACTTACAGTAGCAGACCAGCGTAAAGAGGTCTCACCCTGCGTGAACGTCCCCCAGTACGTCTTCGCAAGAAAACAATTTAACTGGGATCAGTTACGCATTTCAGTGTCTTGACCTCTCTAAGGTCTCCATCTCAGCAGAACAAATACAGCAAGAGAAACGTTCTCCCGATTGCGAAACCCACGCCCGTTCTGTGCCGGGGAGATCTGAGGGACCAGAGCATCCCCAGCTCCACACGGCGGCGTGACCGGCAGGCGGCCGAGAATCGACCTCGGCTGCAGCCTCCCGAGCGGCGCTCTTCAGCTGGACACGGTGGGGAACATTTATAACTTTTCAAAACGATATTTAAGCCATTAGGAGATTTCTAATTAATTAAACACTAACAAATACTTCTAAACGCCTTACTGCCAATTAGCGTGAAAGGTAGCTGAGGCTTTCCCAGCACCGCGACCATCTATTTTCCTGCACGGTAATTGGATATTAAATAGCTCCTTGTAGGTAGGCAAATTAAGTTGCTATTTATTTTGTTTTCGGCCACTCATGGAATTCAAAATATTACCTGAACTACTGACATGGTCCAAAAGTGCTGGCTTTGGGAAGGGGTACCCGCTGCGCAGGCATGGCACGGGCGCACGGCTGCACCCCGCGGTTTGATCACGCTCCGCCCCGGCGGGAAAAAGCAGGGGTGCCCGAGAATCGTAGAATTCTAGAATCATAGAATCACAGAATGCTTTGGGTGGGAAGGGACCCCTAGAGGTCACCCAGCCCAACCCCCCCACAGGAGCAGGGACACCTTGAACCACATCAGGTTGCTCACAGCCCCGTCCAACCTGGCCTGGAATGGTCCAGGGATGG
>NW_009259716.1:1015120-1015835 GCF_000687185.1 Egretta garzetta | reverse complement strand
AAAGAATTTCTTCCTTAGATCCAGTCTAACCCTCCCCTGCTTCAGTTTAAAGCCATCCCCCCTTGTCCTGTCCCAGCTGGCCCTGCTAAAAAGCTTGTCCCCCCCTTTCCTCTGGGCCCCCTTTAAGCCCTGAACGGCTGCAGTAAGGGCTCCCTGCAGCCGAATCCTGGAATCCCAGGACAGCAAGGGCTGGAAGGGGCACCCGGAGATGCCCCTCGGCCGGAGTGCACCTCACCGACGGCAGCTCGGGAACCACCGGGTGGCGGATGGATGGCGACTCCCGAGCGAGGGTTTTGGTTAAAACCAGAGGTCTGGCAGCAGCGCGACCTCTGATGCCCAGGGAAGCTCCACCAGCGTCCCAGCTGATGCCTGGGGAAGCGCCACCAGCGTCCCAGCTGATGCCTGGGGAAGCTCCACCAGCATCCCAGCTGATGCCTGGGGAAGCTCCACCAGCGTCCCAGCTGATGCCTGGGGAAGCTCCACCAGTGTCCCAGCTGGTGCCCGGGGAAGCTCCACCAGTGTCCCAGCTGGTGCCCGGGGAAGCTCCACCAGCGTCCCAACTGATGCCCAGGGAAGCTCCACCAGCGTCCCAACTGATGCCCGGGGAAGCGCCACCTTCAACCCCAAAAAGGCTTCTCCCACCGCGGAGCTGGGGCCAGACCGCAGCCGTATGGGGACCCGCTCGGAAGGGCCCCCCGCCGCCGACGCGCGAGGG
>NW_009259716.1:1014644-1015089 GCF_000687185.1 Egretta garzetta | reverse complement strand
CGGGATGAGAGAGCTGCAACTCGCCCGCGGCCCAGAACGAACGCGCCCTGAAAACGCTCGGCTTTCGGTAGGCGTTAGGCGGGGAAGTCCTCGCAAGCAGAGACCGAATGTGATCTTCTATAGCGGGCAAACCAGGCTTGGGCAATTGCCTGCCGGGACGCCTGAAGGTGAAGTTTAAGGGCAGGGATTCCGTTCATCCTAACGCGTTTCAACCCATCACAGAGTGGGTCGGTAAGAGAAGCTCCAAGTGCGCTCCTTGCCGCTGCTCCACCCCGGGAAGCAATAAATGACAGCGTATTATGGCCCCTACCAGCTCCACCCGTCATGGGTTGTCTTCCAGAAGGCACAACAAAGACAAATACCTCGGATAAAGCAGTGCAATTAATTAGCTGCTGCCATTTCAATCTGACAAATTCCACCTCCTTACCCCAGCCTGCCCGGCTGT
>NW_009259716.1:1012521-1014361 GCF_000687185.1 Egretta garzetta | reverse complement strand
GGGGGCCTCTGACCCCCCGTGCCCTCCTGGCTGGGCGATGCCCGAAGGGCGTCCTGGGTTCCTGTTCGTGCCGGAGGAGCCCGATGAAGTGCGCTTGGGAGAATGAAAAGTAGCTGCTGTAAAATGAGCCGCTGCTTGTAAGGGTGCAACAATAAAAGACCTCGGGGAAGGTGAGGCGTTCTCCCCTCCAGCACAGGATGCAGGGCCAAAGCCACCCGCCTCCCCCTCTACAGGTAAGCGGCGTTTGCATTTTTTACATAAAACCACTTTGCATATGCCCTCTGAGTGTTCCCAAGCCCTAATAAAGTGCCCTAAGGATAAGAAGTGGCACAGCCCTGCTTGTGCCGATGTCTTTGGACAGCATACAAAATCACCCTGCTCCACAGGGCCGTCTGTGACCCGTTAATGCAGAAATAAAAACCGAGAAGAGAAAAAGCAACTTCAAAAGATTTATGCCCCTAGATTTCTTAATTTTCATTTCTCCTAACTTTTGATTGGGCCTTTACTGAACGTGCTGCAGTGAAATCAACAGAACGTAACTCCAAATCTTAGCTGATAACTTAACCCAGCACCGGGCTGTAGATAATTTTAAATGGATTTGAGATGATTTTTGTGAATTTTGTTACATAGCATTGAAACGCATTCGTTAAATAATACTTCATGTGGGCACTTGCAAGTTCAAGAATTTGGCCAACAATTAAAACGCCCATGAGAAGAAAGCAAGCCTGTTAAGTTATCTTCGATGTTAACACCGCATAGTGGCACACTGAGGTTATTTTAAATGATTTATTAGTGTCATTTGTTCAGTAAGCGAGCTGAGAGGTACTTGTCTTTGCCAGAGAAGCTATTTAAAAAAAATAATCTCTGCCGCTTCTCTCTGGCCGCCTGGGCAGCGCGTGCGAGTCCCCCCCGCCCCCTTCGGAGCGCGCTGGAGCACAGCACCCACGGGCCGTGGGGCAGCAATCAATTCCCCCCCCGGCATGTGGCCAGCGAAGCCCCTTCCTAAAGCTCCTACCTCTCAGGCTGCTTTTCTAGACTTTGTCGTGCAAATGTTATTTTGCAGACCTAAGAGTCGGAAACAGAATTGCAACACTACAGCGAGGCAGAAGTTTGCGAACAGCTTTAACTCTGACTTGGCGTTTTCTTGTGGGGTCCCGTAATCCCCCGAACTGGAGAAGCTGCCTGGCTAGATGGGGGTGACTGGAAACTTGGCTGATGATGGCAACATTTTGGATCTGATGCTCAAAAATAGGAACTTCGGATTTTTTTATCTGCAAGCCCATAAAAGGGAAACCATTTTAAACTGTACGTTGAATATATGAAGAGATATTTAAATATTTATTATGTTATAAAATAACCTTACGCCACAGAAAATATTTTACTAGGACTTTATGGTTTTATTTAGATTCTCTGAAGTTCCTTTCAACGAGGCAGATCCTACACTCAGTTTCAATTAATTTAATTCCTAGTCAAGAATTCACAGAACCCAACGGATGTTCTCACCGCATCAAACCTGAACAGCAATGGAGTAAGAGCTCCGGGCGGTACCCAGCGCTCGCAAGGTCCCAGAGCATCCTGTCGCTTCCCAGCAGCTTTCAGCTCCACGGACATCGGGAACAATTCCTTCCCCTTGGGGCTGTCAGGGGCTGGAAGGGGCTGCCCAGGGAAGGGGTCGAGTCCCCAGCCCTGGGGGGATTTAACAGCCGGGCAGAGGCGGTGCTGAGGGCCAGGGTTTGGGGGTGGGATGGCAGGGGTAGCGGGGCGGTTGGGCTGGGGGAGCTGAAAGGGCTTTGCCAACCCAAACCATTCCATGATTCCGTGTGCATGGCGCTTCTCCGAA
>NW_009259716.1:1011085-1011687 GCF_000687185.1 Egretta garzetta | reverse complement strand
CGAGCACAGCCGGGGCGGGAGAAGTGCCCTAAGCAGCGGGAAGGACAGCGAGAAGGGGCTTGCGTGGCCTCACCCACCCTCGGTGCTCTTACGCTGTGTTTGGAGTGCACGGATCCTTCGCGCGTCCCTCCCGGCCCCCGCTGAGGACAGTGGGAATCTTTGCACGGATTTACACCCGAGCAGATTTGCTCCGAGACGCTGAGTTACGTAAGCAGCGGCAAGAGTCTATGGGATGAAATTCTCCCACAAGGAACAGCAGAGAAAAAATAACGAAGGGATGGGCTGTGTTCAGCGGGGGATGCTGTGAGTAAAATCCACCTCTTAAAGATGAATAATTGTGAAGGTTAAAAGAATGACATCACTGCGGCAAGCGACGCACTCCTCCCGTCACCGCAGATGAGGACTTCTCTCCCACTGTGCTTTATGGTTTGGAATTATTTTATTACTGGACTTCACTTCATGTGAAATTAATTATGCCCGATTATATCTGCATTTTTTTAAAAACCCACCGATTATGAAGTATGACATTTAAAATAATTCACCAAGCGAGTTTAATTAAGCTGCGGATAGCCAGAATGTTCCGCAAATAGAGCTGCGGCTTT
>NW_009259716.1:1010770-1010979 GCF_000687185.1 Egretta garzetta | reverse complement strand
AGCAAAGCTCTTCTGAACTGCTGAAATACCAAGAATAATAATTAAATGTGAGAGTGATCCTGCAAGAAAATATCCCGTTCGTCCGTCAAAGCAGCACCCCAGACCGCGGTCTCCTGGGTGGTTTCATGCTTTGCGTTCTAAAATCCTTCTTGGCGGGGCGGCTGCGGCGCGAGCCCGGGCAGCGGCGGGAAGGCTGCAGGAAGGGTTCG
>NW_009259716.1:1007766-1009552 GCF_000687185.1 Egretta garzetta | reverse complement strand
GGTCCTGCTGCCCCGCGAGGGTATGCAGCACGTCCCGCTCGGCAGGCGCCGGGAGCGAGCCGTGGGGCAGGGGGCCTGCTCACTGCGCCAAGCACCTTCCAGGAAAGGTTCTGGCCAGAGAGGACCTTTCCCTCCCTCGTCCCCTTCAGCCCCCTTCCTGGTTTTCTCCGGCATTTGGCTACCGTTCCTTTCCTTTCCCAGGACGTATCACACAAAAGGTACTTGTGCCAGTCTCTCCTCACAACTCTGTTTCCAACAAGTCATGCCCATCGTTGCGATCTCCGTCATGGTCCCAGCCTCTTTATTCCCGGAGCCGGCGCTGGCTGGAGCTGCTGCTGGCCCCGCGGGCAAAGCTGACGGGAAACGACGCTCCTGTGTGCGACGCCACCGTCTGAGTGTTGGCTCAGGTCTTCTGTCAGGCCCTAGTGATTATTTTGAATTTTAAAGTAACCATTCCATTTTTTTTCTGCTTTATGAACCCCCCGTAGAAGTAAGACAAGTGAGCTATACAGACGAACGAAGGCGAACTTCCCGCCTGTTGCCAAGTTACACACAGTCCTGTGCCGTAAGCTCTACAGTGCAAGGCAGCTTTAAAGGTCCTTAGAGCAACCACGATCCCTAGGATTTGTTTGGTTTACTTTTTTTTTGTCCTCTTTTCAGCACCTCATACCTTTGTGGTTGTAAAGAGCTGTTTATGATCACGCGTTTGTTGTTTGGACACAGAAGATGAAGAACAGGTCAGGAAAGAGGGAGGAAGAGCCCATCTGCTTAATTAACCTATTTCAAGAGGGCTACAGGAGAGAAAAGAAAATCCAGGGGTTTCCAAGGCAGTCCAAGGGTTCACATTTGCCTCCACCCTTCTCCGGGCCCAAGGATGCCCCCTAACCTGAGTCACACTTGAGCTTGTGCTTGAGCTCCTTTAAAGCTCATGTGCCTGGGAATACCCCCGAAACCCTCCGGACACCAGCTGGAACGTGGGGCTTTTTACCCCGGCAGCCGTGTGTTCCCCCTCCTGCCCCAGAGCAGCCCATTTCTAGCAGAAACACGGAGCAGCTCACGGCGCTCGCTGCCGAGCCCGGGTCACTCCGTGTGGAACGACGCGGCTCTCGGCCTGGCCACCTGGGCTTTCGGGAACGGCGTGGCAGGTACGGCGAGGATGCGGGGGGGCTCTCCGGTGAATCGCTCGCCTCACCTACACAAATCTGCCAACGGGCGTTTTTCCGGATGCTTTGTCATTTCCTTTCCCTTCCTGCAATTATGAGGGGTGTACCAGCGCCTGGGGCTGCGCTGCCGCCGCCAGGCTGGGGCTCTCCAGGATGGACGTCCGCTGTGTGCCTTGCCTTCTCGTCAGCGCAGGCGTCTGTCGGTACCCTCGCCGCCCGGCGCGGCCGCCCGCTGCCCACGGTGAAGCCTCGCAGAGGTTTCCCCCACAGAAACCACAAAGTAAACGTGCCAAGTAATCAATCTTCCGAACAGCAATCAGGAAACCTCTGAACGAACATCCTACACAAACACAATAATTAATCTCAGCTGCGACCTGAACAGCAATTAGCAGAGCCAGCTTCAAGCGGCGCGCCCAGGGCGCCGGGGGTCTGGCCGTGGCGGCTGGGGGCGTCACGTGCAATACCAACGCAGGGGAGGTTTGAGGAGGGGAGGGCGGCACGAATGCTCTGTGCAGACCAGGCTGGTTGTTCCTCCGTGTTCAGACTAAAGCCAAACACCACGTCGGTGTCGAAGCAGAACAAAAAGGGTGTTTACGCTCGGGAAGGAAAATCCCAAGGCAGGC
>NW_009259716.1:1005258-1007595 GCF_000687185.1 Egretta garzetta | reverse complement strand
GGCAGGACGGCGGCACGCCCCACTGCAGGCGCCCACGCACCCCCCGCGCCACAACGCCGCAGAGGGGTTTTCACGTGGGAGCAGAAGTGTTTGCCCTACGGACTAAAACAACGCCCCTATCCCCCAGGGACTCTTCGAACAGGCTTCTCTTCCACACGGCTCTTCTTTTTGCAAATCCCCACGGCTAAAGTTAATGTCGGAAATGCCCAAAGACGTGTGGCCAAAAATCAGCTCCTCCTTGGACACACGCAGGCGGCTCTTACTGACTTTCGGCATCAGGTATATTTGAGGATGGGATTAACTCCATCCTGTTCATTTATTTAGCTTGGCTGGCATTTCAAAATGATGGGGGGAAAAAAAAAAAAGAAGTGGGATACAGAGGAGCAAGGAATGGCACCACTGGCCAGACCCACGACTTCATTGGTGAGATTTTATAGAATCATGGAATGGTTTGTGTGGGAAGGGACCCCCAGAGGTCACCCAGCCCAACCCCCCCGCAGGAGCAGGGACACCTTGAACCACATCAGGTCGCTCACAGCCCCGGCCAACCTGGCCTGGAATGTTCCCAGGGATGGGGCCTCCACCCCTCCACCCCCTCTCGGGGCAACCCCTGCCAGGGTTTCACCACCCTCACTGAAAAGAATTTCTTCCCTAGATCCAGATTTACATCTTTGTGGCAAAATCAGCCCGACTTCCCGTTTCAGTAGGGGACACATTCTGTTATGAACCCCAACCAGGCGGGCCCGCAGACTCTCCCACGCCAGCTCGGGTGTGGGGGTGCGGGTGAAGTGCGTTGGGGCCCCCCTGCTGAAACGCAAAACGCCAGCGCCGAGCAGCCGGCCAAGCCGCGCGGGTGCCCAGCAGCTGGGCTGGGAACGCAGGAAGGTCGGGAACGCTGTGAAGGACGAGGATCAGTACGGAAGCCTCGAGAGGAACGAACTCACGTCCCGCGGAGAAACTGCCTTGGGGGAACCGTCAGAAGCAGCTGCCTGTCCTAAAAATAATAAATGGTGCTTGCTCTTTTGCTCAGGTTTCTTTTTCTCTTTTTTTTTTGCTTCTCATTTCCTTTCCTTCTCTGCCTTCCCTTGATGGATAACAGAAAAAACAGTAGTGTTTTCTTTTTTTTTTTTTTGCCTCTACATGCTATTGCCAAGCTGCTGAAATCTGGCAAGAGCAAAAAGGCTAGGAAAACAAAAGATTAAAAATGTTAAAGTGTATTCAGCAGCCAGGAAGCTGACCCAAAACTTCGGGTAAGAAGTTCATGCAGATGTCAACTTAAAGTTCAGACGGATCAACATTCCAAGTGAATTTGCTGCAGGGTTTTTAGGGAGAGAGCCGGGAAAGACGGCAGCGGAGCTGGCGGAGCGCTGTGCAGCGAAGGGCTCCTGGCGTGCTGGGGGTGCCGCGTGCCAACGCGGGGCCGCGTTCCTGGCTATCCCAGAAATCCCGCTTTAGCCTGGGAGCTTCTGGTGCCGTGCATTAGTTAACAGGCTAGGAATCTGCCCCCGGGGGCTCTATGTTCCGTTTTGTTAAAGCCGTCGGTATTTGGGCAGCTCAGGATTACTGTGACGGGCAGTTCAGAAATACAATGATCTTTTGTGTCTAGCGTGTGTTATGGCGGAGAATATTTAAATCGATAATAATGCTATCAGAGCTGGAAATCAAATGCAAAATAATTCCCTGGGCTTCCCGTGCATAATAGCATTTGCTCTTCTGATGAATTGCTGATGTGTTCCCGGGCAGGGGAGCCGGCAGCCTGGCCAGGTCCTCTGCGTGAACGGCGGCGCGGGGAGAGCGGGGTTGCGTTTGCCCCTACCTACCCCTAACGCGCCGTTCAGCGCACGACCCCTCTGCCATGGGCTGTTCCCCCGAGGATTCCCTTCGCTGCAAAATCCACCTTGGGTACAGGCAGTGGAAACGAGGAAGGAAACACCTCTCAGGTAAGTACGGGCACCGTGAGGTCATCACCGTGAGGTCATCACCGTGAGGTCATCACTGTGAGGTCATCACCGTGAGGTCACGCACAGCCACGGTGCGGCCTCCCCGAGGGAGCGACACCAGCCCTCCCTGGAGCACCGACCGCTACTTGCCTCCATTAAAAACTTCCATTTTACGTGGAAAACCAGGAGAAGGCCAAGCTGGGAGGGAAGAAACGCGGTAATTTTGTCTGGAAGTGAAAAGGCGCTTTCCCGCGTGCCTCGACGCCGCCGGCTTGTGCTTAGTTCGGAGCAGCAGCGGGCGTACGTCAGGAATCACCCGGGGCGGGGGGGATGCTCCTCCCAACGCCGCCGACAGGCTCCGCGCGGCTGGGACCCCACGGCCGTGACCCGCGGGGGG
>NW_009259716.1:1003324-1004246 GCF_000687185.1 Egretta garzetta | reverse complement strand
GTTACAACTGGTTTGTGTTTCCTTCCATTCCCACCTAGCAAACCCCAGCGGCAAAGATGGCTCGTTCTGCCGCGCCGGTAATTACAGAGCCGCCCGCGCGCTGCATCCAGCCGCCGCGAGCCCACCCCTAGGAAAGCCCACGTGGGGGGCGAGGGTGGGCTCAGGACCGGTACCAGCAGCACGCTTCAGCTCGCCTGGCTGAACGGGAAGCTTCAGCGTGCTGCTCCAAGACACCCATTTATTTATGGGTTTGGGTTCTCACCATACAAAATATGTCCTTTTTACAAAATTAAAGTACCCTCATCAAGAATCCCACTCCAGATACCCAAGGATGACAGTGGATTTGCTCTGCTTGATTTATTTCTTGACGTTTTATCCACCTACGTCTTCCTCGGGTGCTACCATTCCGCTCCTCGGCTCACGCTTTAACGGGAGCGTTATCCTGCTAAAAAGCAGCGTTCCTCATGTCCTCTGCAATCTCAGCTCTAGGCTGTAACCTCTAAAAGCACACGGCTAAAAAGTGCAGTGCACAAATACATTTTTCATCATATAAAAACCCAACCCCGACAGAACGCTCCACTTCTGAGCAACCCAAGTGTGAATATCGTAACGTCCACTTGCGTTTTTCACCGCGGTCTCTTAGGTCGGCTTCTTTTGAGAGCCAGGGCCGAGCCCGCCCTCAGCAGGGACCCAGCCTTCAGGAATCGGGCGATACCTGGGTGCGGGTGGTCCTTCTGTTTGAGACCCTCCCCACGCCTGCCCAGCTGGGCGATGGGGAGCGCCGGTGAGCGTGCCAGGCTGGCTGGGGGCTGCGCACGGTCCGGAGGGCGGCGGTGGCTTCTGAGCGAGGGGCGTTCCAGAAGCCTTGAACGGGACTTGGGTGGGTTTTTACTCTCCTAGAATTTTGCGGCTATTGATTTTT
>NW_009259716.1:1001510-1002416 GCF_000687185.1 Egretta garzetta | reverse complement strand
TGCAGCTCGTCGTGGGACCCCAAGTCAAAGAGCAAGGCTGGCGCGCGGGGGCCGGAGCAGCAGCGTGCCCCGAGTGCCGCAGCAGTCGCCATCAGAATATCCCTCTCTCTAATCTAAAATTTGATTGGCACTGTGGAAGAAAAAGCATTTCTAACAACACGTGTTTTAATAATTTGCTAATGAGGCACTTAAAAATAAGTTTAGGTAATAAAGGAGTCTGTATTAATCAAAAGTTACCCTATTAATCAAAAGCCACCCCATGCCCTAAGGGAACAGCAAGAGGCTGCGCTTGCCGCCAGCCGCCCCCGAAGCCCCCGGCCGCCCTCCCGAGTGCTCCCCAAGACGTTGCACGCGCAGGCCTCTTCCAGCAAGCGATGTCAAATATCAGTTGCTAAAACCTCCTCGGAAAAGCTTCTTCCCGGATAAATTTCAGAATGTCCGTACTGCATCTCGCTTAAAACTAATTTCTAAGTATCTCTGCTTAAGCTTTGAGGAGTTCGGTGCCTACTAAACCGTTTCTGAAATATTTCCTGTGGTAAACCAAAGCCCTTTCCCGTCAATAAAAGGACCGTAGAGACGGCACAGTGCATGTGGAGCGGGAACTTTCGGGGCGGGGGGGAAGAATACAACATTAGGATGCAAAGAGACCAGGATAGGCACACTGGAAATAGTGAGATGCCACCCCATAAATCATCGTTGTACCCTCTCCTAAAATACACTTGTGCTTGCTTCACCTGCCCCAGGACGCGGCAGAAATAGAAAAGGCTCCAAATCAGGTGATGGATGGTATTCGGTGCCTGGGCTGGCTCCTGCGGGGGGGTGGGGGGGGAAAGGAGAGCTCGGTGGCGTTTAGGGAGCCCCCAGCACGGCGCGGCCGGCGCCGTGGGGAGGCCCGGGGGCGTGTCC
>NW_009259716.1:999748-1001497 GCF_000687185.1 Egretta garzetta | reverse complement strand
GGGCGCAGAAGGGCAACGCAGGGCGAGCGCGGGGCCGCGAGCCCGCTCCCAGGGCTTCACCCGAAGCCTGGGCGCTGCTGAAGAGACGAGGAACGTGCGGAGCAGGCGTGGACGGGAGCAGCGTTCGGGTCGAGGCAGATTGGGGATTTACGTCGGCTGTTGCAGGGGCAGGGTTTAGTGCCGCGAGGGTATAAAGCAGCTATTTAAAACTTGACAAGGGGAAAAAAAAAAGCAGCAACTCTGTTTCAGGAACGGCTTTCAAGCCGCAGAAGGTCAAAGTCAGCCCCAGAACAGCAGGTACAGGGTACACAGGGCCTGAATTTGGTTCTGGAACTGTGTGACTTCATCTTTCATCTCCAAGGTTTTACTGATATTTTAAATTTTTTTTTTTTTTTAAAGCTTGGGCTGAGTTGTTGTTCTCAGCGCAGTCCCACACGCTGTAATGTGACGATCACATTTTCTCTGTGCGTTTTAGTCAAACGCGTTAGTCCTGAGCAGCGGTGACCTTGGAAGGGGTAACGGTGACAGCAGGGGAGCATTGCAGCGCTGTGCGAGGAGACCTCATTACACTGATATAAGGTTAATAAAGGCAGAGCGGTAAGTACGAACCTTAGGGACAGGGTTTAGTGGTGGGATGGCAGGGTTAGGTTAAAGGTTGGACTCGATGATCTTAAAGGGCTTTTCCAACCAAAGTGATTCTGTGATTCTATTCTATGATTCTAACCAAGAAAAACATATGCTTGGGGAGGGCACTCCTAGGTGGGAGCACGGAGTGAGTATTGCCATCCTGGCACGCACATTCCGAACTGTTTCTCCTCCAGGTACACCCATTGCTACGGGCGCCTGCAGCTGAATGTGCTTGGCACCCTCCGCTCTGCCCAACACAGAACCAGCTACTTTACGCCAACTCCTTTTAGGGCAGTATTTAAAAAAAAATAAAAATTGTCCATTAGGAAACATTTAGTCAACAGCAACTGCAAAATACAAACCAACTGAAATAGGAAATAAAATAAGGAATGACTACTTTTCCTGACGAAGAAAGCGTGGTGGACTTGACTGCCCAGCGCGGGGGATGCCCATGGCCAAGGGCGATCCCCTGGCCTGCCGACGGCCCCGCGATGGCAGCTCTTGCACGGCTTCAGGAGGGAAGGGCGATAACTCGTCAGGAAAAGCAGAGCTGTCTGCTTAATTGCTTGAAAAATGTCTCAGTCGCTACCTTTTATGGCACCTGGCGGGTATAAACACGTCCGCAGTTTTTAATTAATTTTATCCCTTCTTTCATTGCGCCCGCGTAGCCTGTGGAAATGGAATTCCAATGCAATGACAGTCAAGCGTTGCTACCGGAGCGGGAAGCGGGCTCTGGCGATAACCAGACAACCAGGCATTTCCAGGGTGTGCTCAGGGAGAGGGCGTACCTGGGCCAACACTGCCCCACGCTGATAACTGCTCCACGCCAGGCCGCGGGGTCAGCTCCCGTCCCTCAGTTCACACAGCGGTGGTTTTCGGTGTCAGTTTTAATTTAAAAAGGCAGGGGAGCAGGCTTTTCCCCGGGGCCAGGCGGGGTTACGGTGGAAACCCCCCTCCTGGCGTTCCCAAGCCCCCGCAGCGCGAGCTCCTGCCTTCGACCTTGCGCCCTGCCGCGCTCGTTCGAAAGGGATGGGCGAGACCCTGGAATTTATTCTGCTGCAAACAACGCTTTTTATAATGACGCCTACAACCACGCCGCTAACGGTGCCGCGGCATAAAGCG
>NW_009259716.1:998841-999191 GCF_000687185.1 Egretta garzetta | reverse complement strand
CCCGCCCCCCCCGCCGAGCAGCTCCAAGGCAGGCAGGTCTCGCAACAAGGAGTGCGTGCTTCAGAAATCAGGTCTCTGAGCCCCTCGTATGCTTAATTGCGCTGAATAAAGCCACGGGAAATCTGCCACGCCGGGCACGATAGATCTCAATGTGCTGCGGATCAGAAACAGAGCAAAACAACAGACCCAGGCGATAGGTCTGTCCCCGGGAGAACGCCGCCCCCCCAGCGCCTGCCAGCGCCCTGTTCCTCATCATGGCAAAGCTGCCCAGGGAGATGGGAGACAAGGCTGGGCTGCCCCTCGGTCCTAGGCGGGGTGCTGGGGGGGGACCCCGGCTCTCTAGGGCAGCC
>NW_009259716.1:997774-998556 GCF_000687185.1 Egretta garzetta | reverse complement strand
CCTGTTCCGCCTGCCGCCGCGCGCCCCCGTTGCGCTCCAGCACCAGCCCCCCCTTCCCCGTCCCGCTGGCCGCTTGCCCCGAACCCTTCGCAGCCTGCGCCGCCCCGGCCATCACCGGTTGGGTGTCAGGAAGCCAACCCCTCCCTCCCATGGCTCCGGGTGGTAGGAGCCCTCACGCCTTTCTTCTTTGGGTTCTATTCACTTTTTATGACACGGGCGCCCTCGCTCTTTCTCCCGTGCTGCGTCCCGCGCTTGGGAGGAGGCCGCCATAGATGCCAGCGAGAGGAGATGGAGCGTCTCCCCAAGCCGACCTCCCCAAACGCCTCTCGTCGGCAGTGATGACTGGTGGAAACGCGACGCCAAATACCAACCATGAGCCGCGCTGCGACTGCTGTCTGTCACGCCAGCGTGGACCCTTCCCTGCTTTCTGCTCCGCAACTTGGCCTTACCCGCCGGCTCCCTGAAAGGGGAGCGTGCGCTTGGGGCACGGGATCACCCAGAGGTTGGGGCAGCACCCAGGCAGCACAAGAATCATAGAATCATAGAATCACAGAATGGTTTGGGTGGGAAGGGACCCCCAGAGGGCACCCAGCCCAACCCCCCTGCAGGAGCAGGGACACCTTGAACCACATCAGGTTGCTCACAGCCCCGGCCAACCTGGCCTGGAATGGTCCCAGGGATGGGGCCTCCACCCCCTCTCTGGGCAACCCCTGCCAGGGTTTCACCACCCTCACTGTAAAGAATTTCTTCCTTAGATCCAGTCTAAACCTCCCCTGCTTCAG
>NW_009259716.1:992800-996100 GCF_000687185.1 Egretta garzetta | reverse complement strand
GCGGGAACTCGGCAGCCGACGCGCGGCGCTGGGGAGAGGGGAGGCACGGGCGCTCGCTCCCATCCCTTGCACCTTCCCGAAACTACAGGGATGGCCACAGGCGCTCCAGGTGACCTGCAAGGCCACGACAGGAATCACGTTGCTTGAGCCGGAGCTCTTCAAGCCTTAGAGGGTGCCCCTAGACCCGCTACGCAAATACTGGGCGTGATGGGGGTCCCCGGAGGCTGCTCGCCTGCCCTCGCCAGCTGCGCCCTGCGCTCCAGCTCGCGGTGGGAGGGTCGCGGGATCAGCTACCACCGCCCCTCCGCGTTTCTGGCCCTCGTAGTTTGGATTCCTCATGGGACTTCCCTCAGCTGCCCCGGTTACATGGGAGCCGTCGCCCTGGAGAAGGGGCCGACCCCTCGCACCCGCGGTTCTCCGCATGTATCCCACCAGAACACCTCGGATGCTCTGGTCTGCTCCGGAGGGCAAGCGGCAGCCCTGATGTACGTGCTCTGAACTGAACAGGGACAGCGGCAGGGAGCACTTTAGGCTCAGGATAACGCTGCTCCTGGCTGGCAAGACCCGTGGTTTGGGTCCCTCCCAGACAGAGCGACGGCCGCACGGATCCCCCCGCTCCTCTTCGCTGTTAAATCTGCGATTCGAATGCACGCTCCAGGTCTTGGGAACGTGATGTGGATTTGCAAAACTTCCTGAAAGACCTCCTGTGTGTTAGCCGCTGGCTGCTTTACAAAAAGGCGTAAAGATGGCATTTTCCTCTGGCACCAGACGCAACCTCCTCGCAGCGCTGCCCGTACTCTTCAGAGGGAAGCAACATTCCTTTTCGCCCGGGCTTGCTGGAGTGGTGGCATCTCTCAACAAACTGAAAATGTATTTGGAACTTAGTTTGATCCAGCTTCCAGCATTTCATGCACGAGGGCTGAACACGCGAGGATCAGCTTTCTGGCACTAGCGTGGCGCGGTAGAAGGGCCGGATCCTGCGGGGTCCGCGCGGCGAACGACCGTGCCCCGAGGTCTGCTCCTGGCGTGACCCACCGGGCAGTTTCATTCCAATTGCCATTCTTGAAGTTTACGTGGAACAGCTTCGCATCTTTCATTTATGGACACAAGGTGGAAATTGTTGCCCACAGCGCGGAGCGAATTCACGCGTTTGGGTCTCCAGCTGACGCGCGCCGCAGGTGACGAGGGACAGCAGCAGCCCTGCCAAGCCCGTCATCCTCGCCAGGACCTGGGGTGGCGCTGGGCGTGCCGCAGCGCATCCGAAGGGCTGCTCCAGCTCCTGTCGGCCGCACGGGCCCCGTGTTCCGGCTGCCTGGAAGGGTTTTTCTCGGGTCTGTTCCATGGCCCCCCTTTTATCTAGGTACCGAAGGGCCGGCCGCATCCCCTGTACCGAAGGGATGTCCGCATCCCTTGTACCGAAGGGATGTCCGCATCCCCTGTACCGAAGGGCCGGCCGCATCCCCTGTACCGAAGGGATGTCCGCATCCCTTGTACCGAAGGGATGTCCGCATCCCCTGTACCGAAGGGCCGGCCGCATCCCCTGTACCGAAGGGATGTCCGCATCCCTTGTACCGAAGGGATGTCCGCATCCCCTGTACCGAAGGGCCGGCCGCATCCCCTGTACCGAAGGGATGTCCGCATCCCTTGTACCGAAGGGATGTCCGCATCCCCTGTACCGAAGGGCCGGCCGCATCCCCTGTACCGAAGGGATGTCCGCATCCCTTGTACCGAAGGGATGTCCGCATCCCCTGTACCGAAGGGCCGGCCGCATCCCCTGTACCGAAGGGATGTCCGCATCCCTTGTACCGAAGGGATGTCCGCATCCCCTGTACCGAAGGGCCGGCCGCATCCCCTGTACCGAAGGGATGTCCGCATCCCTTGTACCGAAGGGATGTCCGCATCCCCTGTACCGAAGGGCCGGCCGCATCCCCTGTACCGAAGGGATGTCCGCATCCCTTGTACCGAAGGGATGTCCGCATCCCCTGTACCGAAGGGCCGGCCGCATCCCCTGTACCGAAGGGATGTCCGCATCCCTTGTACCGAAGGGATGTCCGCATCCCCTGTACCGAAGGGCCGGCCGCATCCCCTGTACCGAAGGGATGTCCGCATCCCTTGTACCGAAGGGATGTCCGCATCCCCTGTACCGAAGGGCCGGCCGCATCCCCTGTACCGAAGGGATGTCCGCATCCCTTGTACCGAAGGGATGTCCGCATCCCCTGTACCGAAGGGCCGGCCGCATCCCCTGTACCGAAGGGATGTCCGCATCCCTTGTACCGAAGGGATGTCCGCATCCCCTGTACCGAAGGGCCGGCCGCATCCCCTGTACCGAAGGGATGTCCGCATCCCTTGTACCGAAGGGATGTCCGCATCCCCTGTACCGAAGGGCCGGCCGCATCCCCTGTACCGAAGGGATGTCCGCATCCCTTGTACCGAAGGGATGTCCGCATCCCTTGTACCGAAGGGCCGACCGCATCCCCTGTACCGAAGGGATGTCCACATCCCCTGTACCGAAGGGATGTCCGCATCCCTCTTCCCGAGAAAATCTGGAGGAGACTCGCTCTGCATCTCAGAACGCCAGCACCGTGCCCCACAGGCTCCGGGGCAGAGCGGTGCCGAGGTGTTCCATAACCCAGGATCCGCACAGCCGGGCTGGCAGCGGGACCGGCACAGCGGGACCAGGCGCCAGGAAAGGCGTTTTCAGCCTGGCAGAAATTTTCCATCTCTTGTACGACCCCGCTCGCCACAGAGTCAGTTAAGGGCATTTTTATTTCTGGAGGGCAGCGCCTGGCCTCCTGGGCACCCTCAGGAATGGCAGATGTGTATGTGCCAAAGCAAAAAGCGTAACAGAAGGATAGAGCTCAAGCCGGCAGAACACGGCACTTTGGGTGGCATTTGTAATTAAGAAGGGCTTAGCACAGCATTAACTCCACCTCTGCTGTGCCGCAGCCGAGAGGCGCATCACGCGCCGCTTCGGATAGAAATGCTGGAAGATCTTTAAAAGCAGCGGTGCCACCCGCTCTCACGGGTTCTGCCACGTCATTAGCGACTGGGTTTAGTGTTCGGTGTGCATTTCACGGTTCTGAAATCCTAGGGGAAGGTGAGGGGTGACACCGTGGTCGTGACGCTGCAAGATTTCTACGATAGTTTTGTCTGTTCCTGAAATAAGAGAACTAAGAGGCTGCACAGGCTTTGGAAGACTTAGGCCAAGCTCACTGCAATTAGTGGGTGTTTGACCAGTGTGTGTCCCCCCCAGTTCAGAGGAAAATCCCGCCCCGGGACCAGCCCTGACCGCCCCGCGTG
>NW_009259716.1:982324-982656 GCF_000687185.1 Egretta garzetta | reverse complement strand
GTACCTCCCCAAAAAGCAGGCCTCCCGCCCCGCACGCTGCTAACGCACCCCACAGCAGAAGGAGGCGCTCTCCGGAGCGCGCCGCTTCGGTACCTCCCCAAAAAGCAGGCCTCCCGCCCCGCACGCTGCTAACGCACCCCACAGCAGAAGGAGGCGCTCTCCGGAGCGCGCCGCTTCGATTCGGCAAGGGGGAGCGCTGAGCCCTGCGGCAAGGGGGAGCGCTGAGCCCTTCGGCAAGGGGGAGCGCTGAGCCCTTCGGCAAGGGGGAACGCCAGCAAGGGGAGAGCGCAGGCACCCCCAGACGGCGCAGTCACGGCGGCGCGGGGGCCGTA
>NW_009259716.1:980835-982045 GCF_000687185.1 Egretta garzetta | reverse complement strand
GGGCAAGGGGGAACGCCAGCAAGGGGAGAGCGCAGGCCCCCCCAGACGGCGCAGTGACGGCGGCTGCTGTGCAAGCTTCGGCTTCCGAACTGCCACCTCAGAGCAACAGGCAAAGAGATCGTAATAAATGGCAAATAAGGGCCAGGCACAGAATGATGGCTTTGCAAAGGAACACTCCAAAAATGGCCCTGGTAAACAGATCAGCACACCCTGACCGTCCAGCGCACGGCTGCCGTGCGTTACGGAGAGAACAAAAGCATGTTGCGGCAGGTAGGGGTGGGCCACGATACGGGAGCAGACAGTGGAGACTCAATCCCAAATGAACGCTATTAATGCCATAAAAATTCAGCAATTCTGCAAATTCTCTACATCCTCTGCCTGGAAATGGAGACAGCCAGAATGAGATGCAAATCAGTGCCTTTATCTAATGAATAATGCAAATGAGCGCTCCTCTCACGGCACGGCAGCCTGCAGGAACCCTCCCGGCCTCACCTCACGTTTCTTGGGGATTTAAGCACCAGAAGGAATTAGAGGATGGAATTGCCAAGAAATGACGAAGCATCGGTGCCCCGAGTCAGTGCAGGCAGTGAGGTGTGTTGGGGTGCGAGGTGCGTTGGGGTGCGAGGTGCGTTGGGGTGTGAGGTGCGTTGGGATGGGAGGTGTGTTGGGGTGCAAGGTGCGTTGGGGTGCAAGGTGCATCAGGGTGCGAGGTGCATCAGGGTGCGAGGTGCATTGGGATGGGAGGTGCATCAGGGTGCGAGGTGCATTGGGATGGGAGGTGCACTGGGGTGCGAGGTGCATCAGGGTGCAAGGTGCGTTGGGGTGCGAGGTGCATTGGGATGGGAGGTGCGAGGTGCATTGGGATGGGAGGTGCGTCGGGGTGCGAGGTGCAGAGGAGCAGAGGGCAGGCACCTCGTTAAAATGCAAAGGCTGCCATTTTCCCTTCACCTCGTTAATGGCGTTGCACAACTCCATAACCTGCAGTTACCTGTATGGCTACTAGTTAGGAACATCCTCTAAACCCGTGCCAAGGCAGGATCCCCAAAACTCTGTAGAATCTTTCAGTTTGTTTTTTTTAATGCTGGTGCTGGTTCGTCTGACCCCAGTTACCGGCACCAGCCCGCTTCTCGCAGCATCTCAGGGCACACTGCATCGCGCCCGGTAGCCGCAGCCTCGCTGTCACTCGCCCTCCCTACCCAACATCACCCCC
>NW_009259716.1:980556-980756 GCF_000687185.1 Egretta garzetta | reverse complement strand
CCCCCCCCCCCCATTTGTTATTTTGCCTGGATGCATTTGTGATTCAGAATCCAGGACAGATTTCACCTATTCCATTAAAACCTCTCAGCCGGCAGCCCAGCCCCACTGCCACCAGCCCCCCCCTTGTCCCTGCATGGGGTCCCCAAACCAGGGCTGTGTGGAACCTCAAGTGTTTCTGACAGGGACCCTCTGGCAGCAGA
>NW_009259716.1:973789-980454 GCF_000687185.1 Egretta garzetta | reverse complement strand
CCCAGGAATGGGAGGGCCATCCCAAGGATCCGTGATGCCGGCGGGGGCTCCCCCATCACCGGGATGCACAGGGGGGACACGGGGACATCCTCATCGCTGGGATGCACAGGGGGGACACGGGGACATCCTCATCGCTGGGATGCACGGGGGACACCTGGGGGCTCCTCCATCCCTGAGGTGCACGGGGGACACGTGGGGACTCCCCCATCGCCAAGGTGCACGGGGTACACATGGGGGCTCCCTCATCACCAGGATGCCCAGGGGGACACGTGGGGACTCCCCCATCACCAGGATGCACAGGGGACACGTGGGGGCTCCCCCATCACCAGGATGCACAGGGGGACATGTGGGGGCTCCCCCATCACCAGGATGCACAGGGGACATGTGGGGGCTCCCCCATCACTGGAATGCACAGGGGGGACATGCAGGGGCTCCCCCCTTGCCAAGGTGCATGGGGGACACATGGGGACTCCCCCATCGCTGGGGTGCACAGGGGACACGTGGGGGCTCCCCCATCACCGGGGCGCACGGGGGACAGCTATGCCGTGAGCCGTCAGGCGGCACGTCTCTATTTGATCCCATCACACACAAAGATCCAGGTTCGGAGCAGGAGGAGGGCCGAGGGTGCTGTGCCGTATGTCCTTTCAGGGAATGTGGGAAAAAACCCGACCGAGCCCTTTTTCTCACAAGCTGACAAATCCATCATCACTATTTATAGCTGCGCTTCAGTTCATCGGTCGAGGCACGCTGCAGAAGATGCTAAAGCGCTAGCGACATCGCTGCTAAATTAAGAGCTTCCAGTTTCTTTTCAATAGCTGAAAGCCAAGCCGTTTCTCTGCTGGGCAGCTTCTTGCAAACTTCGTATCAGTGCGAAGGGGGAAAAAAAAAAGTGCATTTTTTGGGGATGGATTTTGTCTCAGCTCAGTCCTAGTGAATCAAGGGGGAATTGCCTGCAACGCAGGTCTATAAGGAATTCGGTGTGAACTCCATAAAAAAAATGTGACTTGCAATCAATATAGCATTTTCACTCTCTTAAATCAGGGGGAGGTGGCTAGGCGCTCTGCTCCCGTCCTGAGCAGTTACCGTGCCAGGCACGTACGGGGTTCAGGTCCCCGACAGCAAGGGCAGCGGGAGCTACAGAGGAAGGACCGACGGCTGGAGCAAACGAAGCAGCTGATTTGAAGCAGGGAGACAATTAAAGCACAGCATTTCTGAGCGAGTAATAAAAACGTCGCCGCAGATGACGGATTGTTACAAGTCCTTGGCTTCTTCCTAGCACTGCAACAGAATCTGGTGCTAAATCAGTTCCAGGAGGTTATTAGTGGTATACGTTATTTTCACAAACTCAAGGAATTGAGTATCATTTCATAAATCAACTGCAGGTTAAAATTAGATTTTTTTTACAACTTTGGCTGTGTGACCTTCACATACACAATTAACACAAAGAAAATTATAAAAGAAATAGTTGGAACCCGACTCCAGCCGAGAAAAGCTGAAAACGCTCCGCTAAAACCCAAACCCAGGTCAGAACGTGGCTCTCCCCTACGGCTGCAGACCCGCTCCACGCCGTGACGCTCAGTGACCGCAGCAGGCGACGCCGGGCGGCGGATGCTGTAGGAAGGGACCCTCATGTCCCGTTGCCGTCAGGCTCTGGACGTTACCTGCCCGTGCCTGGTGTTAGGTGTGTGCTTCCCGCACCGCCTTCCTGCAGGCAGCACAGGAAACCTGGGTCAGACAAGTATGGATGACGGAAGCCACCGATAACGGCGCCCAACTAGCCGGCACATGGAGGCGGCCGACGCGCAAGGCTCGGGCCGGCCCATGCGTGCTCGGGCACCGCCGTGCTGCAGGCTCCATCCCGAGTTCCTCTGCTTCACGAGCCCACGGGCCAGGTCATGTCCTCTAGCAAGGTCCGAGTGACAGTGCTTTGGAATCTCACGCGTGTTTCCGACACCGATAAAAGCAAACTACCCAAGAATCCCCCAAGATCCGCAGATGGAGTCGTAGAATGGTTTGGGTTGGAAAAGCCCTTTGAGCTCATTGAGCCCAACCGTTCCCCAACCCTGCCATCCCACCCCCAAACCCTAGGCATAAGCAGGAGGGTTCCCCACGGCTTCTGAGGGCAATAGGGGCACGCGCGTGTCCCCGGGGGCGGCTCAGGGGCCGCGTCACCGCCCGGAGGCTCCGGGCACGTGTTGGGTCGCGGGCAGAGCCTGCCATCGCCGCCAGCGTCGCCCCGGGGAGGTGGCTCCAGGTCTGACGCCCTGCCCTCCCGCTGTGGGTCTGGCCCCTGGTTAAGAGGGACGCTTTGGAATTCCAGAGGTGTTTCCAACTTACGGCTTATGTCATCATTGTAGAAGCAAACATGCTCTGCTCTTCCTGCAAGGCTTTATACGGCTCGTAATTATAAACAAACCAATTACTAATCCAGAGCGAAGGCAGTGACAGCAAAGCCTTGCTCAGCATTGCCCTTACATCTACTTTCTGCGGCCTTGGACGCTGGCTAGGATGACAGCCAAAAAAACCCAACTGTGCCTGGCCTACGTGAGAGGAGTTTAGAGCAGCTCATGTCAGGTGGTGTCATTAAAGAAAAAAAAAAGTGTTAAAACAGGTCATCACAGGTGCCATTCATCCCTGTAATTAATTTGTGAAAAGCATTAGTTTTTTCTCAGGCAGCTCCTGTAAATTTTCTCGTGGGGCGTCAGAAGGAACTGGCCGGGCAGGAGGACGCCGGCAGTTGCGTTAGCATAGGTGCGATGACCTTGAGGACGGGCACCGAAAAAACCCAAGGCTACGGGCAAATTCAGCGGGACCCTGCTGCTGCCTCATTTTTGTTTCTGGTCCTGTGCACAATTCTATCATTCCAAAGCCGTCACTCCCCAGCACGAGGCCCTTGACAAGACACGATCACCGGAGTGGCGTTTACTCCAAATTCCTCGTCAGGTTATTATTGACTGGGAGAGTCGAACGCTGCCGGGGAAAAGGCTGAGCCTGCCCTCCCCGCGTTCTGCCGTGTACTTACGCTGCTGGAGGCTGCGCCTCGGGAAAGCAGTACGGGCTGAGAAGGATTTCAAAAGCACTCTACCCCTACCCACCTTGGTCCACAGCTGAGGGCTGTGTGGGTCTGTACCGCTTTAAAAGACTGTTGCCCAAAAACGGGGTAGCAGAAGCATAATTTAGAGCAAACCCATCAGCTCTGGGGGCTTCGCAGGCCGCAGAGCCCTTAAGGTGTGAGGAGCCAGGAGGGAGGCAGGCTCCTGCGTTCCCTGGAGCAACTCCCCGTTTCTCTCTTTTCTCCCCCATTTTCAAGAGCCTGGGTTTTGGTGAGGCTGGAGAGAGGGGCTGGCCCTGGCGGGGGCTGCAGGGCTGGCACAAGTGGCAGATGTACGGGAGCCACCTTCTCCACCGTGGTTGCACCGTCCCATTCAATGCACATACACTGCTTTACACCAGCTTGCAATGCACATAGACCGCTTTACACCAGCTTGCAATGCACATAGACCGCTTTACACCAGCTTGCAATGCACATAGACTGCTTTACACCAGCTTGCAATGCACACACGCCGCTTTACCCCAGCTTGCAATGCACGTAGACCACTTTAAACCAACTTGCAAGGCACATAGACTGCTTTACACCAGCTTGCAATGCACATAGACCACTTTACACCAGCTTGCAATGCACACAGACCAATCTACACCAGCTTGCAATGCACATGTGCCACTTTAAACCAGCTTGCAAGGCACATGCCCTGCTTTACACCAGCTGAGGACTTGTAGAAACAATTTTTTGAAGGAGGGGAAAGGAACCAAACAACCCCCCTGTGAATTTCAGACACCAAGCCTTCATCCACTGTTTCCCATTTAACCAGGGCGTATCTCTCCCACGGCTTAGCATTTGGCAAACCCTTGCCCTGACACCCCTCTTCTCTGAGTAACAACAGGAACTGCTGGACTTGGTTTTGAACCCATAAACCCCGACGTTCATAAACGACGACGCTGAGCTCATGTTGAGTGCTGCAGCTGATGATGGCGCAATTAGGGAGAACTATGGGAAGATTTATTCAGTAACAGCCTGCTGTCCTTTTTAATTATTTACAAACGAGCCCTGAGATGCATAAAGCTAAAATAATACATTTGAATATGCAAACCCTGATACGCATTCTATATACGTACATATTCTGGCTGGCGCTTTCCATCTGGAAGGTCTCAAATAGGCTCTGGGTGCATTTTTTTTTCCCCGCCGTTGCCAAAACTGCGCCCAAGCAAAACCAACGCGTGCTGTTAGCCAGACCCTGCCCTGTCCCTCGAGAGGATCAGCCTGGCACCGAGGCGCCCTGTTTCAGGAAAAGGGGGACTGCGGGGCAAACTGCTGGCAAAAATTCACCCCAACATTTCAGTGCGGAAAGCCGGAAGGCTTGACCCCCTCAAGCCCATCAACGCCATTGCTTAGCGCTTCTGGCAGCCCGAGCAAGCCCCTGCCGAGCGGGGCGCCTGGCCAGGACCTTCGCAGGCTGCCGCTGCCGCACCCCCACCGCCCGCCAGGCACCCGGGGGCTGCGAGGCTGCGACGGAGATCGGTGGGGAGACGCGGCATGGAGAAGGAGTTGCTCTAGCGGTCAGAAAATCACAGTCTGTACCTTTTTTTCCCCTAGCTATGCACATTGCTTTTTAAAGAGGAGGGCTTTTGGGTAGCTGTTTGCTTTTCCTTTTTTTTTTTTTTTTTTTTTTTTACCCTTTTTTCCCCCCAGTCATTTGTAATTGTCACCCACAAGCAGCTCTGTTTCTAGTTTTCACCAGAGGAAAGCACCTTACGAGCAGGTGTAGGTGGTAAAAATCAAACCGATGAGTTACGACGGTGGCTCCTGACAGTTTCGCAGAAAAAAACCCCAAATGCACCAGGCTGCTGGGGAAACACGGTATGTCCAGGTAAGAAAGCGCTCCTCATCACGATGGTGTCCTCTTCTGAAGGTTTTACAACTACTCAGCTATAAAAATTCTCTCTGGGCTGAAGCCTGGCACAAAGGATCTCTGGTACAGTACAATTTCTTGCTTGTAATAACGACAATTAAAAGTCATTTGCACCCTTTTCTTCCCTTTTTTATTCCTGAATTCCATATAAACAATCTGCCTCAAGAGCTAGAAGACAAGAAATAAAACCATTTTACAGAAAACACGATACAGCAAACATCAAAGCTACGTGAAATGAGCTGTGCTCGTTGCCAGGCCAGCCGGGCGCCAAGGGTTTTCCCGTCCCCGGCTGTCTTGGTCCTTGCAGGTCGAGATGGGGTCACCGCAAGCGACCCGTGCAAACAAACTTCCACGCCCCAAGTGGGAATCAACAGGCAGCGCTTCCGCGAGGCAGTCGGGGACGTCGCAGCCAGGGCGGTGAGCCCCCCTGCGCACACGGGGACGTGCCCCTCGTCGCCCCGGGGCCTCGGCGGGTGCTTTGGACTGCTCAGACCCAGCCAGTACCCATCGGCCTGGAAACAGTCATCAATGACTCGGTTTAACGGATCTCTTCCCTGGTTTTAGCTACTCTTAAATAGGTATGTGGGGTTTTGTGTACCCGAAAATGCAGCTTTAGCGAAACCCTAGCAAAAAGTATTGCTTAAAAACCCCAGCAAAGCAGCAGCGGTACTCATGCCAGAATGTAGCAGCCCCCACAAATGCAGCCCGTCCCAAGCTCTGTGGGCAGAGGCCAGTGGCAGGTTTGGATCCCTGCGTGAGGAGACGGGCCATTTCCATACTGTGTCCCCAGGGACCGCTCGTGCCTGCCTGGATTCCTGCCCCCCGCTCCGCAGCGCAGAAGGGGGGAGGGCGCCTGATTATCGCCCCCGTCTGTACGTTTATTTTTTTCCGGAATGCTCTGGCAGAACGCTGCGAGTTCAAACGTTTGCACGGGGTGGCCTGGGCTGTACGTGGGACTGGCTGCTTTATAAGCAACATAAATGCCTGAATGATAAAATCATTATTTGGCAGCCCACTTGGTGGCTTCTGCCTTCTGGAAGGGCAGGGGGGCCTTCTGGAGGGCGCTTGGGGGTGCGGAGGGCAGGCGGGGGGCAGCGGCTCGGGTACCCGCAGAGCCGGTCGCCCCCGCCGCCCCTCGCCTGCCAGGATCAATTATTATTGCGATAATCCGATCGTGGCGTTAGCCACCACCGTCTCGTATTTCCAGGGAAAAACAAAGAGGAGAGCACGGAGCAGATGGAATCCGGCAGCGCTCCGGGTCGAAGCAGCGCTTCAGCCGTTTCCATCAGCGCCTTACAAAGCACGCGGCTCCTTGCAAGGGTGCGCTCCCACCCCCCGCACCCACGCCGGCCTTCTGCTGCAGCTGGAAACAAGCAGAAGCCCTTGACTTCCCAAAGGAACGCTGCCTCGCCCCCAGATATTTTTAACAACCGAAGTGCCTGGTGGGCGTGCTTTGCTTTGTTCAGGGTTTGCAAACATTCCCCTGCCCGAACTGGAACTGAGGAGGGGGCGAAAAAACAAAAGCAAAGCAACTGGATAGAGTCTTGTTAATGATTTGCCGGGGAAACTTGATGTGTGATAATGAATAGAACGCAAATCTGTTTTGCTGGCAATCCTCAGCTTTGATTTTTGAGAAATTATTAATTTTTAAGTTTCCAGTTGGAAGGAAACAGAGATTTTAACAAACCATTTTTTTTT
>NW_009259716.1:972508-973266 GCF_000687185.1 Egretta garzetta | reverse complement strand
GGGCGGTGGATTCGGGCGCGGTACGCAGAGTCTGCGGTGACCCAGCTGTGCGTTGGGAGGGGGCAGCTGGGAACATCCCCGCCAACCCAGGCAGCGGCCGCCTCGGCTTTAACCCCCTCCCCACGCTGCCCAGCAGGGTCGCGCAGATGGAAGCAGAACGGAGGATTGTAGGAAAAAGGCTTTTTGCTTTTCTTATCTTTTAACGGTATCCTTCAACACGGTTTTACGATGTCTTACCCAAGAATGCAGGTGTGTGCGCCAAAATGCTTCAAAATCTACGTTTTTATCTCACATTTGGATTTATACGCTACTCAGAAGAATATCTGCTCGTTTAATTATTTCAGTAAACATGATAATGGTATCACTAACGACACTACGGAGCATTTCCCCTTTTTTAAGGAATATGAGCCTTCTTGTAATTAAAGGGATGATACATTAATGGCGCTGAAGGTCTCAGAGGGAAAAATTTAATGTCCACCTCGTAATGTTGTGCCAGAATTACGCGCACAGAAGACATTTTAACAATCTTTGTTTCTTAATTGAGCTTCGATACAGAGCAGTGCTCGCATTTCCACTGCCCCCTCCCGCCCCCCTGCTCCGCGGGCTGCACAAAGGCGGGGGGCTCCTGCCCGGGAGGCTCCTTTTGGGGGGGCTCCTGCCCGGGGGGGGCTCCCGGACCGGGGGGACTCCTCCCAAGCTGCCGTCTCACCTACGGAGGCCATCAGCCCAGGCGACGGGCACGGCCCAGAACGTCGCCG
>NW_009259716.1:970176-971017 GCF_000687185.1 Egretta garzetta | reverse complement strand
CCCGCTGCTGCTCGGCTCCTGGCCGGGTCCCCGAGAGGACGCTGCTCCCCGCCCGGGACAACCAGAGGCGGCCGAGCGCTCGCCTGATCCCAGCGGCGCAGGACTGGTACCCAGGCTCAGCGTCCAACACTCACAACGACAAACCCAGGCGTCGGCGCAAGTCGATTCGGCACCTCCCTGGGCCGGAGAGAGACCCTCGGCTCCGTGCCGCGCCGCGCCACACGCGGGGGCCCTTTTGCGCAAGGCCGTGGCCCACAAGGCCGTGCCCCACACGAACGCGCTCTCCTCCACCGCCCGCCTTCTCCGAGCGCGACAGCGCTATCTTCTTAACCCATTTTCTGAAACTAAAAATGCCCACAAAGCAGAAGATCTCCTCGCCGGGAGATGCCGAAGGCTCAGCCCCGCGAACACCTGAGCCCCGTTCTGAAGGGAGTGCGCCATTCCCACGTGCGGCTGTAATACAGATTGGCACGAAGCTGAAGTTTTTAGGGGTGCGAGCGCTCTGCTGCTGTGCAGAACCTCAGGAGCGCCAAATATTTCTGCCCTTCTCCGAACGTTTCAGGTCAGTCAAGCAATTACCGACGCGGTATATAGTACGTACCGATGGGGATATAGCGCGTACGTACGGCATACACCACACGGAAAGCGAACGCAGCCATCGCCCCACACTCCCCCCGCTAAATACACCCCCTTGCTGCGCATGCTCCCTCCTCCTCCTCGTCCCCTCCTCCTCCTCTCAGGGTCCCGGTGGCCTCCTGCATCCCAAGGGCTGGGCATGGGGGCTACACCCGTCACCTCGGGGGCTCCCGAGCAAACTGCCAGCCCCACCACGGCATCACAG
>NW_009259716.1:968710-968954 GCF_000687185.1 Egretta garzetta | reverse complement strand
AACCGCGGGGCAGCAGGCCAGCCGCAGAAGACTGAGATTTGTAGTGCGGGGATGGTTCCTCCTACCCCTACAAGTGCCTACCGAGCCCCACGCCTCTAAAGCTAGCCTCTAATTCTAGGAGCACCTGAACCGAGGAGCTTGACTTTGGTCTCTCTTCGTTGGCTTGATCGCCCCCGGTGCCAGCTAAAGCTGTGGGTAGCTGGCAGGGCGGTCGTGTCCCCCCCCGCCCCCCGAAGGTGCCCCT
>NW_009259716.1:964818-968631 GCF_000687185.1 Egretta garzetta | reverse complement strand
CATTGCAAGCTGACCTAGCGAGGCACCGAGCTCAGACGGGGTCCAGGCAGCCCCCCGTAAGCGGAACACCTCCCCGCCCTGCTCAACGCGCTGCTCGGCGTTTTGCCCAGCGGAACCTTCCCCATTCGGAACACGACGCGGATGTTCCTGGACGATTACACGCGCGCAACGGGGCTTCCATTTCGAAGCCATCTATCACAAATGCATAGCCACCACTTGTGCAAAATTAAAAGCTTGCCTTACCATTGCACAGAAGGTCTCGGGAGGATCTCCGCACGTTATGTTTGGGGGGTCCAGAGTCACTTTTACGTACTTGATCATGTCTCTGGCTTCCGGCTGGCAGGCCATGTAATCCCACACTTTTCCTTCCTCCGTGTAGATCTGCGTCTTGCAGACGTCATAGTGTCCCCACACGGAAGGGTAGTGCTGCATCACGGAGGACACGGTAACCCAGAGGGCGTGCAGTGACAGGAATCGTGACAAATACATCTCTAAATCCTTTTACGTCACCTTTGCGAGGACGCTCAGCACCGGCGCAGCACGTGCCGTCTATAGATCATACGTATACGTACATACACACGTATGTATTCCGTAAAACAGGTTCCAGCTCAAACGCGAAGCATTAGGAGAGGGCGTTTGTTTCGCTCGGTTGAAGACTTTGGTAGGAGCCGGGGGGCCCTGACCACAGCCTTTCGCAGCCACGCGGAGCGCGTCCCTTCCCTTCCAACTGCTCCGTCGGGGCTTCTTGTAAGAGACGTCCAGCAGCAGGTAATAATTCGCGAAGGCGCAGGTCTTCAGCTACGCTGACGATAACCCTGAGTGATCCTCCGCGTTCCGGGCTCGCAGGGGGTGCCCAGGTGCGCTGAGAAATCAGTGCCCGAAGCAAAAGGATGAGTGTCTACAGGCTGGTGTCTGCTTCCCATCAATCATTCTCTTCTTCTGGCACCGGCACCCTTTTAGAAACAATAAGAGTTAGAGTTATTGTCCAAGAATCAATGCGTTACAAAATAGGTGATGTGTTGACATTTTGGAGGTTTGATGCAACATAAAGCAAATTGGTGTAATATGGATAACCTTTACCGCGGGTGCCGTGCTAGAACGAGCAAACTACCAGAATCATTCACGGCAGAAAGTATTTTGACAGGAGGGATTTAACTCTCCTCTAGCAAAGACAGATTTATAACGCTCCAGGTGAGCCACAGGTTTCTGCTTCCAAACCTGCATTTTCGCCCTAGCAAATCCGGGCAGCAAACGACCGGACACGAGCGTCGCCCAGGCCGGGGCGGGGGAGCGGGCAGCAGCGGGAGGGCTCTTTGATACCAGGGCTACCGGGTGCCGAGAGTCTCGGGGCCAGAGGAGGAACCTCAGGGAGCTCCAACAGCCTTACGTGTGCCTTTTTTTTTTAATTTTTATTTTATTTTTGGAAGAGTAACAAGGACACTGCAAGCTCGCTTCCCTTTCCCTGAAATCGCTCAGTAGCATTGGAAGAGCTTTGCTCCTTTTTTTTTTTTTTTTTTTCCCCTTTTAACTGTGATTTACCGACCACACTGACGACAAACCACTGAGAAAGGCAATGGTTCACCGGCAGTTTCCTACAGGGATGCTGTCCCCCCCCTTAGGGCAGCCTTACTTCCCCAGGTCTGGGGGGGGGGGGTACCTGCGCACTCAGCATTTATTTCGTGGCATGTTTCAGAGCCCTCTCCTCGCTTCCGAAGGCAACGAGAAATTCCCCCCGCTGGTATGGCCTCCATCGCATTATCACAGGTATAAAACCCTCGGGTGCCATTACACTGATTTAAAACGTGCATTTGCTAAAAAACACGGGGAAAAATACAAATGATGTACGAGGGAAACCGCCAGGGCAGGGCGGGGCGAGTTCCCTCGCGCGGTGAGGCAAAGCAGGGCTCGGAGAAACGACCGTGAGTCGCCACCTCCCGCAGCTTTGCTGCTTCCCAGCTCTTAAATGACGCCCGGCGCCACGGAGCCTCCCGCCCCCCGCCCCCCCGGGAAGCGGAGCGCGACCTTCGCGTGTCGCAGCGGGAACGCGCGCTTTCAAAACTTCGCCTTCAAAGCTATGCGCAAGCAGCCTGCCCGTGTTTAAATCATGCTTCGTCTTCGGCTGAGCCACGCTACGGGCAGGATGGAATGCCAACAGATGGCTGGGTTGTGTTTCCATAGCAAAGTCATTTACAATAATTGCCGTATGGACGTAAATGCAATTTTCCATTATATCCGCTTTATCAAGTGTTAGCACACAACTCTCATGTTTTATCAGAATAGGCAGAGAATATCGGCATTTTCGTGCGCTAACAATGCCCAATTGCTTCAGATATATTTAAGCTGCAAATCGGACTTTGACACAAGAGCAGGCGTACCCAAGCCCAAATTAAAATGCAACCTTTTGAAGCAGCACGCTGTGTAGTGCCACCGCTTCTTCAGCGACCCGACGCTCCTTTTGTTTTCAGTGGGAACGTTTGCTTATCGCCTTGGAATTCAGTAACTGGGAGAGCCCTTCCCATGCCGGTCCACAGACTGCTCGGGCACATTCCCTCTGTTCCTTACATAGGCAATTTACCAATTTGCAGGGGAAAAAAAAAAATCACCCCCAACCCCCCTGGCTTAGAAGAGTCATGATACAAAAGGGAAGCAACCGCCCTGCTAACGGAAGAGCCAAATAATCCCAAACTTGTGACAAATCAAAGCATACTCCGTGCGGGAGGAGGCTTGTTTATAGCTGAAATAATCAGGAGGCGAGGGCCGAGCTTCTGCGCAGGAGTGAGAAGTCGCTCACTTTCATTGTCCTTAGGCAACAAGCCTAAGGTCAGGCAGGGGGAGATTGGTTTTCTTTAATATTTGCCTCGCCGGCTCCTCAGCTCCCCGTTAACATTTTTATAACTGCTGAGACTCGGATCCGCTGATAAACAGGACTGGACGGGGCTAACGTGACGTGGGGCGAGCCGCTGCCTCGACACCCGGTGCCGAAATACTTCCCGTGTAACGAACGCTCGTTAAAGCAAGCCGGAGCCATAATGATGGTCGTTACACAGAATTATAGACCATAACATCGATCGAATCGAGGGCGCTGACAGGGAGTAAGTGCAGAGGAGTGCAAGGCATGAGAGCACGAGGCAGCCGCGGCGGCGTGCGACAGACATGCCTGACAAGGAGCAGCCAATTATAGCTGAAATTTCTGGCGTATAACCAGTTCTGATTAATAGTTTTCCATTACATTACAGACATATTATTAATGTATTAAAAATGTCAAGCTTTGGCAAGAGCTAATACGGCACGGCTCAGTTCGTCTGCAGCGTACTCCTTTAACGAGCCTGCATGGACAGGGAGGAAGGTATTGACCAAAGCCCATTAGGGTTGGTGTGCGGAGCGCTGCGGGGCTTTTCCTGACGGAGCTACGCCGTCCGCCTGGCCTCCCCTTATTCCTGCAGAGTCACTCACGACGGGCGTGCCACATTTCGGTGCTCCATTGCTAAGGACAGACCTACTTGGATTATCCTGTAAAAAAACAGTTAGAGCAACAACTCTGAAGTTCACAGCCGCAGCAGTCGCACGGCGCCAAGCCGCTAGCCCCGGGCAACACAAAGCCATGGGGTGGTTTTTTTTGTCCCCCGTAACGCCTGCGCGTTTGACCTTACAAAACAGCAACCGAACAAATCGGGAATAACGAACGCCTGGTGCCCCGGTCCCCTGCACCCCGCGGTGCTCTGCCCATCGCACCCCCTGGGTGCTGGGGGGCCCTGGGGGCAGCAGAGGGGGGGCAGCGTCCTTACTGACGGAGGGCGCGGGGACGGGGAGCTG
>NW_009259716.1:962878-963919 GCF_000687185.1 Egretta garzetta | reverse complement strand
GAGGAGCACCCCGCCAGCTCCCAGCCTGCGGAACAGCGTCTGCCCACGGAAGCCGGCTTTGTCTCCCTAGCAGCTTCAGCAGGTGAACGCGTCCGGTCAAGCTCCGTCAAAAAGATCCTTTGTGTCCGCTCCAGGCATTAATTATTTAAAGACAGATTAGAACAGAGGAAACGATGAGTAGCACAACCCAGAAGGAATCCTCATACCTGCAACTTACATTTAACCAGCCCCGAGCGTTTTATACCCCGCTGCGCCCAGACGACCCGAGAACCTGGTACCTATAAAGCTCCGATATTTTAAAAAACCAAACCAGCCAACCCAACCTCTTTTATAAATGCAAAATTATTCATCTATGCAAACAAGAAGGGGCTCTGTATTTAACAATTTAATACGCGCTTTCCATCGCACTTGCACGGAACACAGCGCATTCCAAACAATTCCTGCGGTGCCTTTGGACTCAAACGCTGCTCCAGACAAAGTTTAGCGTCTGGTTTTACCCAGCTTATTTAACTGTTTAGCAGAAAAAAAAGATTTCTTTGCCTCAGGAGGAATTTGAAATGTCAATACCTATTGGCTGAAGAAAATAAAACACGGCGTTCTGCTAGCAGAAAGCTGGGATCCGGCACTGTACTTAAAATATTTCTGGTGTTCCCGGATCACCCTTTGCTGAGCGACACCTCGCACTGCCGCTGCCGTTACTTGCCGGGTATCATCAGCTGTCAGCACATGGAGCAAACGCTCCTCAGCTATTTAAATTTTAGAGGCTTCCTACGTAGCTGCTTTAGCTCTTCCTCTAGAGTCTTTGTGGCTTGCTGCCTCACGTATCTCCGTGCCTAGCATCGACCTGTTCTGCGGGTTTTTCCCCTCAGAATTTAAGTCAGCATTCGGGGTGGTTGCGGGTTTTTTGGTGGTTATTTTCCACCCTCTCTCAGGTAACGCAGGCTCCTCGGGCGGCGCAGCCGGGGCAGGGGGCTACCGAGCTTCCAAGTCGCGCTGCGAGCCGAGGGCGCTCTCACGGTAACTTCCTCGCCTCGCAACCGA
>NW_009259716.1:959493-959959 GCF_000687185.1 Egretta garzetta | reverse complement strand
CAGAGCGGCGCCCTGCTGTTCCTCCCGGCTTTTGTTTCCTTGTGTGGGCAGAGGTGTTGCTTCTGTCCCCGTTCCTTCTCTGGCGTCCCCGGGGCTGTGTTAGTGCAGGTTCCACACAGATGGAAAAGCAGTTTGTATGGGAAAGCCGGGAATGATCAAGAGGGCGGGGTGTGGGGGGGAAAATTCAGTTTTGGGGTTTCTCAACCCCCACAGCGGTTCTTACTCTGTTTGCAGCCTCCTGGTGCAGGGAAATTGTCCCTGAGCTGGCACAAAAGGATGGAGGATGCAAACGAGTAATTCTCTTCTACCACGTGAACGGGAAGCGTGTCGGGCCCCCGGGCTCCGCAGGGCCTCCTGTGACGGAGAGGGGCAGAGCCTCGCGGCAGTCGGAAGGAGCGGGTTGCGTCCCTAACCACAAGGCAGACAGACCCCCGCCTCGGGGTGCCCCAGGCTTTGGCCGGCCGTG
>NW_009259716.1:947477-949072 GCF_000687185.1 Egretta garzetta | reverse complement strand
CAGGTCGGCCAGCAAGGTCAGAGCGGCGCCCTGCTGTTCCTCCCGGCTTTTGTTTCCTTGTGTGGGCAGAGGTGTTGCTTCTGTCCCCGTTCCTTCTCTGGCGTCCCCGGGGCTGTGTTAGTGCAGGTTCCACACAGATGGAAAAGCAGTTTGTATGGGAAAGCCGGGAATGATCAAGAGGGCGGGGTGTGGGGGGGAAAATTCAGTTTTGGGGTTTCTCAACCCCCACAGCGGTTCTTACTCTGTTTGCAGCCTCCTGGTGCAGGGAAATTGTCCCTGAGCTGGCACAAAAGGATGGAGGATGCAAACGAGTAATTCTCTTCTACCACGTGAACGGGAAGCGTGTCGGGCCCCCGGGCTCCGCAGGGCCTCCTGTGACGGAGAGGGGCAGAGCCTCGCGGCAGTCGGAAGGAGCGGGTTGCGTCCCTAACCACAAGGCAGACGGACCCCCGCCTCGGGGTGCTCCAGGCTTTGGCAGGACCAGTTCATTTCCTATGTCAAACATCGTTAAGTTCTTCTGCTAATGATATTAGCCTCGTCTCTGTCAAAGCTGGAGCAGCTGCTTCGAGTGCAGCATCACCAAGTCTGAGATCAGATGTGCCGTGCTGGTAAAAATGGTAGCCAAAAATCAAATCCAGTCTGAGAATGTGGCCAAACTTCACAGCCAAATTTTAAACTCATCAGAAAAAAAAGGATCCGTTTTAAATTCTTTGTCAAGGGCTGTTGCAAGGATGGAAAAGCAGATGGAATTTGGCAGCTAGCGGAGACTTGCCTGTGTTGGGTTTGTGCTTGCGGGCGTCGTAAGCTGGAGGAAAACGTGGAAAGGACGACGCCTTTATAATCAGACCGAAAATATTGTGCAAATGCCTGCATGGAATTTCTGACAGCCCCTGTAGTAGCGGGTATTGATTGTTCCCGTGGGAATGGCCGGGGGAGCTCGCCGCCACAGCACCTTGAGGCTGGACTCTAGCAGGATTCCTAAAGCAGAGTCGATACTTGGACAGAAAATAAGATAACCAAAGTTTGAATGGACTATTTAAAAATGTACAGACCACTGCAGGTCCCACTGCCTGCCTTACTGGGGTGGGAATGCGCTAAAATGAAGATTTAGCCAGGTGTTAAATGCCAAAGGATGGGAAGTCACAACACCGGGACCGCGTCATCTTGAAAGCGCTTCCAGCAGCGTTTCTCGCGTCTTCTCGGTAATAGCTGGTGTTGGCCCCTAATGGAGCCAGGGAAAGGGATGGATTTCTGATCGCTGGCCTGAGCAGGGGAGCGCCTCCGCCCGTCGGGATACTCCTTGCTACAAGGCATCATTTCTCCTGGAAGCAGCATAAATTGCTGGTGCAGAAGTGGTTATCGCCGACTGCAAACTCTTCCGCGAAACAACAGCTGCACTGCTGGGTTTTTAACCAAGTCCTAGACCTCATCAAGCTTTGCACGATTTCAAGCTGTGGTTTGGATATTTAGCGCATCCCCTCATGTGCCATTATGAATCTTTTATTACCTGCTGCAGTCCGAGCTGACCTCTAATGATACAGCAGAATTATTTTATTAATGCACGTCCCCGCCGCCGAGGACCGCTGCGCTGGGCG
>NW_009259716.1:942261-947216 GCF_000687185.1 Egretta garzetta | reverse complement strand
CCAGCCTTCCTGGCCCCTTCTGCCAGCAGCCCCGGGAGGATCGGAGCAGCAGCAGGGAAAAGGTGCGGGAGGCAAGAGCAGGAGGAGCGCTAATTTGCCCCTGCCCCCCCCTGCTGAGCCGAGACCGGGGTAGAAATTGCCAAGAAACAGCAAACTCTCCCAGAGGCAGAGCTCCTCGGTCCGCTTTATTGCTGCTTTGCCCACAGTAGTTTAACCTCCTGTAAAGTCAATTGGTTGGTGGGGATGTGAATGTTGGTCTGGGCTTCCACCTTCAGTGCCTCCAGCAGCGTCATTTCCAGCAGAATGATTGGAAAACTGTATTGAGATAAATGACAAAATCAAAAGGCTTCTGCGTTGTGCAGGCAGGGGGACAAATCCTGCCTCTGTTCAGCCAGGCAGCAAACACGCAGGCATCCCCAAGCAGCGTTCTGCTCGAGCTTCAACACAGCTCACGGGCAGGGGGCAGGGAGGCTGCTGGAAAATCTGCCACCCCTTGCTCTGAAACCTCCACCGCGGTGCAGTTTGCAAGAGGTTTGCTCTGGCTGGGATGGGCGGCGGAACAGAAAAATGCTGGCAGCTACAAGTGCCCTGTCTAGACCAGGGCTTCCACCACAGCGCTCTGCCCGGAGCGGGCCCGGCCGGCAGCGCTGGGAAGTTTGAATGGAAAAGGTGGAGGCACGCGGGGCTTCTCAAAAGCCCCCGCCAAGCAAGGTGACCTGGGCGGCCAGCTGGGAGTATGGGGCTGCACTGGTGCGCGCTGCACAGGGGGAGATGCGAGCCTGACATCCTGCCCCCGCCCCGTCGCCGTACGGCGTGATAATGCCTTTTTCTCCTTGGAGGGTAAGCAGATCTTTCCCAATCGTGTTTCAGGGCTGAGAGCTTCTCTGAGCAGGACACCTCGGTCTGAAATCTTGAGATGGGGTATGCCTGAAGCCCGGGAGGGAGGCTACCTCATCAGCAGGGCTCTTGGGGGTTGGACTAGATGATCTCCTGAGGTCCCTTCCAACCCTTACGATTCTGTGATTCTGTGATTCGTCTGGCTGGGATTGCTTCCCGCTGGCGGGGTGGGGGCCCCCAGCGCTCCTTCCTCTGGTCCAGGAGGGAAGAGGAACCAGTTCAGGTCTCCTGGGGGCAGCGGTTTTGTAATTCCCATGCAGTTCCCCAGGGAGCGCGGGCAGAGGCGCCCCCGGAGGCGCGCCCTGGGCCGGGGGGCAGAGTCACTCATCTGGTGCACGACGGGCTGCTCTTCGGCGCCGGACTTGTTGGTTCAGAGATGCGCCTGAGTTACAGCCTGGATCTCCGCTCGCAGGATGAAAAACGTTTTGTTCTAATAATAACTGCCGACTCTCCGCTGTTCCCATTTACACAACACACATGACACAACGTGTAAATCCTTGACAATATTTTTTCAGAATTTAGCAGCTTGTTTTTCTGCAAACATAAACATTTATTTTTGGTGTTAATAATTAATAATACGCCACATGCCCATAATAAATGCAAAATCTAATCTTGTATAGACATAAATGTGTCTGCCAAAGTGGTCTTTCTGTGCTGTGAATGATTCTCACAAAGTGGTAGCGTGCCTTCTATTTTCAATCACTGGTGATTTGTTTTGTGAACAGATATGTCATTAAACTAGATGTTTTCCTTTGAAAATAACAAATACTTCACACATGGGGTTTCTTTCCCAAGGAAGAATAGTCAATAATTATTAAAAAAGGGGAAGTGGCAAATATCAGAATCTTTGCAGCTGTATCCAAAGCAAGGTACAGATGGGAATGTGGAAAATCCCAGCAACGGTGGGAAGGGAGCATGAGCCATGAGAGCATCGGTCCTTGTCTCTGCAGGGGAAGGAGGGAAGCCACCTCCTGGGGGTCAGAGTCGCGCCCGCAGGTGGAGGGAGACCTGCTCCAGGCAGCGCAGAGCAGGATACCGGAGCGGTGCGGGCTAGCAGGTCCAGGTACACCCGTCCCTCACCTGCCGGCTCCTCCCTTCGGAGCCCAGCGCTCTGAGGTTTCATCATTTCCTAGGAACCAGCAGTAGCTGCAAAGCCTCCTGATGAAGCCGGGGGGCTGCGTTGCCCTAGTGGCCTTCCCTCCTGGCGGCCGGCTGGGCGGCCGCTCTCGGTCACGGCGTGGCCACTCTCGGTTGCAGCGGGTGGCCGCTCTCGGTTGCGGCATGTGGCTGTTGTTGGTCGCGGTGTGGCCGCTGCCGGTCATGGCGTGGCTGCTCCCAGTTGCGGCACATGGCCGCTGTCGGTCGTGGCGTGGCCGCTGTTGGCCATGGCGTGGCCGCTCTGCCTCGCTGCCTTCTCACGGCCGGGCGCAGCCGCCGGGCTGAGAGCTGCAGCTGCGCTCACGAACCCTGCCTAACGAATGGGATGGTATTTTAACACTAATTTATGGTGCAAGGCGGACTGTAGCTTGTCTCATCCCAACTGTGGTCTCTAAACTGTACCGGGTGTTCCCGTCTTTGCAGAGGAGGCTGAGCTGACTGTTCGGGAAAGGTAGTGACGTGCTGACGCCAGGGGAGGAACAAACCGAGACGCTTTACCTTCTGTTTTGTAAAGACTTCATAGTTTCTGTGTGTCTTCTGCTTGTATTTATACTGTCCCAACTGATAACTCTGGCTTTAGGCAGCTCTTACCCCCGTTGAAGGTTTAATGGCTCGGTTCGTTGGTTGTGGTTTGCAGTGCGGGTGACGTGAGGCTCCCCAGAAGTTGGCCAAACCTTTCAGAAAAGGTAAAACCGTAATATTGCAGCGTGAGGTGTGAGAGAGATGGGAGAGCTTTATCTGGAGCATTTTCATGCTATCATTACGCATTCTGTAGAAGGCCAGGATCATACAAGTCCCGTTGCTATTCGCGGGCCAACGCTCGTTAATCAAATGAGAGCGGGGTGCCCTGGTGAGGACGGGTTCAGGGTGACCCAGCCGTCCTTGCGGTGACAGGCTCCCCGAAGGCATTGCCCAAGGTGCCTTGGAGGAAAGCTTTCAAAATTCCCCGTTCCCTGGATTTCTCCCTGCTCCGCGCACCTTCGGCTCGGGCACTCTTTCTGCTGGAAGCCTGCCGGCGCGCAGAGCTCCGTGGGGGCCGACGTCGCTGCAGCTGAGCCGGGTCCCGGGGGAGGCTGCTTACCTGCGTGGGTGGCCACAGGGCACAGCTCTCAGACTGGTCAGAACTGTGCGCGGCAAAGGGGGCTTTGCATTGGCAAAAGGGCTTTTAATTTCTATGGCAGTGGCCAGCACCCGTGCACGCTTCGGCCACTTCTCAGACACGGTAGTGAGCATAATGGATCATAGAAAGGAATAGATTATTTGTCCGAAAATATCGAACCTGTTTTTGAAATGGAGGTTCCATCTTTTAAGTCTGTATTTTGAAAATATTTCATCTGCTTGTTTTTTTCCTAGCAGACAGACTTGTCAGGTCTGGGAGCCAGGGACTGCTGCTTGCGTTTGCGTGCCGAACCTAAGGCTGCTCTCATCTGAGCTTTGCCTCTAAGGTTGGGCTTGCTTCATGGAATACATACAGTAATTAACAGTAATTCATCATCTGTTGTCAGGCATCTTCTAGCTGCTAATACTTCCCTAAACGTCGTTCCTTTTCAAAAATAGCTTTTTAAAGACGTGTGGCTCTCGCGGTGTGTAAGTGACAGCTAGCCCAACAGCCAGCGCTCTCAATTCCGTGCCCAAATGGGGCTTAAAGTTTGGGCACAGCACCTCCTGCCCCGGCGGTGGCACGGAGCCGGCCGAGCGCCGTCCCCGCGGCAGGGCGAGGGGCGCGCGTTGAGAGCTGCCGCTTATTTACCCAATCCCACACGCGCCCCTACACAAACACGGGCGCTACTTGGTACCACTTTTAGTCAGCCCAATATTTTAATATTGAATAGAAACACCCCAGGGATGATTTTCGTTGTTGTGTTGTTGATGAACTTCTTTCATGGAGGAAAAGCACCATTTAACGTTTGGGGGTGAATTAGAGCAGCGCGCTGACTCGGGATAACCCCCCGGGAGCAATGGGCAGGGGCAGCGTTTGGAATTGTCTTATCCCTCCCGATGAAAAGGAGGAGCAAGGGTGTAACAGCGTTTACTACTTGAAAGCCTGGATTAGGAAGGGGCGGGTTTTGGGTGCTCAGCTGAGAGGAGCGTGGGGCGCCGGGCGGGAGAAGTGGGGAAGGCTCAGCTGGGTCTGGTCTGGCCGAGCCACGCTGCTGTGATTTGTGGTATACCGCCACGGGCCAGCGAAGGGCAGCACTAACCAACGGGTTTAGGTAACTAGAACGATGGCTAATTAGGTTTCCAAGTTTAAAAAGATGTAGCCAGGAATTGTTTGGCTGGCTTTGCTGCGGCGTGGGTTGGGGGGGAGCCAGTAACGGCAGGAGCGTTCTGGGGTCGTCGGAGCGGCGTCCTGCGGCTGCGAATTAGGGGCTTACTTGTCACGGATTTTAGGGAAGGGCGTTCTGGTTACCGGGGAGCTGAATCCCTGGCTAGGAGCATGGCTGGTTTTGTTGCCTCCGTAGGTTATAGCGCAGGATCTACACATCAAACCGGGTTTTAGCATACTGAGCTATGACTCCTATCAGAAATACGTGAGCAATAACACAGATATTTTTGTAGTTCAAAACACCGGAGGTATCCTTTCCTACACACATTGGTAGATGAGATTGGTTCGTTCATTTCTGAAGTTTCCTTCAGCTTTTTTTTACAGGAAATAATGATTTCTGTGTCGGATAAACTCCTATTCTTAATATAACAGGATATTGGAGAGAACTTTCATTGGCAATTTTATTTTTTTCCTCATGCTTGAAAATTTAGCTGTAAACTTGTGCAAACTCTTTCAGAGCACTGTCTTATTTGCTGGTGTTTGGGAGGGAATAAATGGAGGGGTGGTCTACTGTTTGGTCTCGTTTTAAATGTCCTATGCCCCCGTGCACATTTAACAATTACTTTAACAGCCT
>NW_009259716.1:940504-941158 GCF_000687185.1 Egretta garzetta | reverse complement strand
GGCGGGAGGTCGCCGGGGCCGAGGCGCTCTAGCTGTGCTCGCTCTAGCAGGCTTGTGTTCTAACCGAACATAAATATCAGGGGTTTCACGTTCCTGTAGTCAACAACATTTATTTATATTTTAAATTTCACCTGCATTGCAAGACATTTATTACTATATTTAATGTGCAAGACTGTCCAATTAATTCATGAAAAATTCCCCTTCTCCTTTTAAGGTATTAAAATAATATTTTATGAGATGCCTCTGGGACACTGGCTACAAATTAAAATGGTGACATTTGGTGCAATAATGGTTTTTATGTTGGAGAACCAGACCAATAGATCAGATTAGGGAAGGGACGAATGAATCAACAGATGAATTAAATGATTAAAAGCTTAAGCTGGCACTGAAGTTTATCTGTTTACTCTGATGCGTAAAACATCTATTGATCTGAAGTTTGATCAGGAATATTCACAAATTTATTCCCATGTACATCATTATCATTGCATTCTCTTGTATTGAAAGTACGCTGGGTTCCCCGAGGGGGCCCTGGCACTGCAGCCCCAACGCCCCTCACCCGAGCCGCTGCAGGTGCCCGGGCGCCTCGAGGAGCGCTGCTGCCCAGGCGTCGGCAGGGCTTCCGGCCGAGGGGAAAGAAGAAAGAAAAGAGGAAAA
>NW_009259716.1:939538-940258 GCF_000687185.1 Egretta garzetta | reverse complement strand
AAGTTCCGACCTTCCGAGGTGCCCAGGGACCCGTTTCGGGACACAAGGGGGTGGGTACTGGCTGTACCGTGCTCCAAAGGGGCGCGTGCCGGGAACAAGAGATGTGAGCCGGGAGGTTTCTCTCACACAGCAGAGCTCGGAACGCGCTGCTTACAGCAGAGAAGTCATTCCGGGAGAGCGCGAGGGGACCCGCCTGCACCCGGGGCTCGCTCGGGGCGGAGAGCTGGGCGATGGATGCGACCCGCTGGTGAAAGAGGAGCTACAAAGCCTCTCCAAAGGCTTAACGGGTTGGGTTTTCTTTCCCAGACTTATGCACAAAGACAGAAAAAGGGTTAGAAAGCAAATTTCTGGGCTCAGCGGCCAAATGCCAGGGGGTGCACAGGCGCCGGCAGCGTGTCCTTCGGGCCTTGCGCCCTCCCTGGCTCGTGGGTCTCGGCAGCGCTGGGTTCCCAGGGACCGAGAACGGGGAGGGCGCGTTTGGGCACTGGCGTCTGCCACGCTGGGGAGCCTGCCCGCTGGCTTCCAGCCCTGCCCAGCGTTCCCCACAAGTCGGAGTCGACACCAGCTAAAGCCGTCGCTTTAAGCATTGGCCGCGTCTGTCCTTCTGACTGCCCAGTTCGCAGTGCCCCCCTGCATTTTTTAGAATCATAGAATCATAGAATGTTTAGGGTTGGAAGGGACCACTAGTGGTCATCTAGTCCAACCCCCCTGCAGTGAGCA
>NW_009259716.1:938193-939219 GCF_000687185.1 Egretta garzetta | reverse complement strand
TCCAGGGATGGGGACTCGACCACCTCCCTGGGCAGCCCATTCCAGAGCCTGACAGCCCTTTCGGTGATGAAGTTCTTCCTAATGTCCAGCCTAACCCTGCCCGGGCGCAGCTTCAAACCATTCCCCCTCGTCCTATCAACATGTCTAAGGACGTAAACTAAAATACTTGTTCTCATCTTCCCTATTCTCACCTGACGGCTGAAATCGCCATTTACACCCGGGATGAGAAACGTTGTGCGCCTGACTGATGTATATTGCAACATTTTAAAAAAATGTATTATTTATAGACAGTCATAAATATATTATTTTACATTTGTAGGTCTTTGGTGGCGTGGATCTAAACAGTGTTTTTGCAGGAAATAGAAGCCTGCTGCTCTGGTTGGAACCTGGAGGGACCCTGCTGGAACAGCCCGTAACGGGCGCCGAGAGCGGGGCGGGGGCGGCGGGGGGTGCGAATCGCTCCTGGGGCGCAGGCAGCGCAGCTCCTGGCTGCAGGCGCTGAAGCCTGGGGGTAGCTCTGCTCCGGGGAATCATCTCGGAGCAGCTCTGAAGGGCTCTTTTGTCTCTGTAAGTGCGCTCTCTTGCAAATAAACCCGCGGGGTGTCTCGCCCACCAGAGAAGAGGACGCCCTTGGCCGTAGGGAGCTGCGGCGTTTGGAGTCGTGGGGTGCCACAGGGTGCTGCCCCTTTGCTTCTGAGACGCTGGGTCCTGCTGCCCCGAGGGCGCTGCTTGCTCCGTTCAGATTCTTGTGTAAAACCTCTCTGAAAACTGGGAGCTGAACGAGTTTTGGGGTTGTTTTAAAGGCCTGGTTTTGCTCGGCCCAGCAGCCCGAGAGTTCAAAAGACGAGCGTTTCTCAAGATGAACAGCCCGAGCGGTATTGTTAAAGCAGGCCGTTAGCAACGCCCGTTCCTAACCCATTGCCCAGCTTATTGAGGCTGAGTAGTGCAAAAAAATATGAAGAAATACATCTCGAGTCGTTTTGTCACCGGACCGCCATCGAAAGCGTGATTAGCCTCCTAACGAAC
>NW_009259716.1:934864-938170 GCF_000687185.1 Egretta garzetta | reverse complement strand
GGGCACGTGCAGTAGGGGTCTCGCGGGCTGATTGTGGGCGCAGCGGCCCCCCCAGCCCCGGCGTGGAAGCGAGCATCTGGCAGCACGAGCAGTCGCTGTTCCCTCATCTTCCTACCCAGGCTGCTGAAGGGGTACGGGCAGTGAACCGAGATGTGCGCCTCAAAAGTGACATTAACGTGGAGAGCCTGTCCCTTGCCGCGGTGCCGCCGTCTCGCTGCGGCCGTGGCCGTGTCACGAGCACCCCCAGGTGCGTCCCCTTGCTTATTGCTGCATCCTTTTGCTCACAGCAAACGGAAACCAGAGGGTCCCTTTCAGCGGAGTGCGCGTTCTCCAGCTGAGCCAGTAACTTGGTCTGGTTTGTCCTGCGGAGAGGCTTCTTCACCCCCCCCCGCCGCGGACATCTCTGCCGTGTCGTGGGAATCGCTTACGCAGCATTGGTCTGTCAGAGAGAGACCGTTCCTGGGGAACGGATACGGAACTTCTCTTCCCCTTTACCGGTTTTGAATCAGTTAGTTAATAGCTGGTTAGTGGTTTGTGTAGCTTGATGGCCCCTGGCAGCCTCCTGAGAAGTGGGGAACCCTTGGGTGGTGTTACTGCGCCGCGCTGACATGTGATGTCATCCCCTACCACCGCGGTTGTTAGCGGAGGGATGGGATCAGTCCAGCAGCCTGGGGATTTCTGGAGAAGCTGTTCTAGTTTTGGCCTGGCAGATACCGAAAAGAGTAAGGCTACCGGTAGGACGAAGTCCTCGTTAATGCCGTCGTTGCACCACCCTGTATGGTATGTGAACCATACCCCACCCTGTATGGTATATTAACCATACCTCACCCTGTATGGTACATTAACCATACCCCACCCTGTATGGTATATTAACCATACCTCACCCTGTATGGTACATTAACCATACCCCACCCTGTGTGGTATATGAACCATACCCCACCCTGTATGGTATATTAGCCATACCTCAGCCATCCATCTATATCTGCATGTCTTAATCCTATGCCGATTACTGGAACCAGCCACTCTCCATATGTAGTTTAGAAATTAGTCTCTGATTATTAAATCATGACTGCATGTTAACACCCATTATTTTTATAAACCCACTGCAGACTCCCATGCATTATAAATAAATTGTATTAACTCCGGTTCGTATGAAATATTTATAAATATTATGGAAAGGGCTCACTTTCTGTGCATAGTTATTAGACATTTTAGATTAGAGAAGATTGCAAATGGTCAATTATGTAAAATTATGAGAATACAGATTAAACCTTGGCTCATAATCCTACGACAAGAGAGACACTCAAACCCAAGATTCCAACTGGGTTCAAGAAGAGTGACATGCTTTATGTTTCTTAATTATCTTTATTTCCCAGTCGTATTGCTATTGCCAGCGCTCAATTTACTGTGTGCCGATGGAAGAGTAATAAGCTGCAGAGACACTCCTATATCAGGTGGGAGAGTTCTGCTCTCCCCTGCTGTCAGAACATAAACCTGTAGAGGACCGGCGATTGCAGCTCTGCCGGGTTTGACTTGGAGCCAGTTTGGAGTTTGGGCAAAATTCAGCGCCGAAGTGAATGGGTTTTACCAACCCCTGCTGGAGACGGGCTACCAGGCTGCTGAAGTCACTCAATATCAAGCGGCTCGTGGGAATTACCAATCTCAACATTTTTGCAAATCTGGGTCGTCACTCCTAACTGAGCCTTCGAAAGGATCCCCCCATGCGGCGACGAGAGCCCGGAGTGGGAGCGCTGAGGCCGCTGATGGCATCGCTCCGGTCTGTAGGGCGGGGAAGGACGCGGCTGAGGGACGGCAGAAACGTTCATCCGGGTTCCACGGAATCCAGGGGGAAGCACCTCCGCTTCCCCGGGAGAACCGGGGGACACCAGAGGCAAACCCCTCTGAAGCCCTCGGCCCGGGGGTCCCAGCTGGCCCGTGGTGCCGCTGCCCCTGCGTCTGCCCCCGGGGATGGCAGCTTTTGGGGAGCTGTACCTGTTGGGTTTGGGAAGGCAGCTCTCCCGGGAGGGCTCGGTGTGGCCTTGGACCCGTGTGCCCACCCTCCCCATCCGCAGCCGCCTCCGAGCTAAATCTAGGTTATGTCCCTGGTTAGGAGGTTTAATTAATAAATAAGTTAAGTGTTTGTACAGCACCTTGGAGCTGCAAAGGGCTGTCTAAATGGCGAGGACTAGCGAGTCTCTCCGTGACGATGCAGCACGTTTATACCAATGTCTTGGGTGTCCCCCGGACGTTTGGGCTAAGGGGAGCGTGTTCCTGTTGAGAGCAGATTCTGCTGGTTGGGATGCAGGCTGCTGTCGCGGCATCCAGCTCAGGAAAATAACAACAGGAAGAAACATAATTTGCAGCGTTAAAACTGCGTTTTCGAAACGTTTGGAAGCAGGGGCAAAAGATTTCAAAGGATCCCCCCTTCCTTGCTCAGCCCGAATGGCGCCGCTGTGCGGAGGACGGGAGCGCCTGCGATTTTATTGCCGTGGCGCTGCATTTGGCCTGGCTGTTTTCATGACGTATTTCTATGAGTTTATCATCTGGACATTTTAAAAAGGAAACATAATGAAAATCGTAACGGAATGAGGAAGCTTGTCTCTAGAAGAGCAGTCTCCTCCGTAGCCTGCCCCTACCCGCACCGTTTTTCCCGTGGTCGTTAAGCAGAGGGGGGTGCCGGCTTTGGGAACGCCGGGGCTGGCTGCGGGCGCCAGGGCTGCGCCGTCTCGGAGGTGTGACAAGATGCACAGTAAGACCAGGGCAAAAAGTGGTCTGAGCCCTCTTCTGTTTCCACACCCAAGACAAAGACTTCTCCCGTATACAGCGGGCTGTGCTTTATTACCATAAGCTTGCTTTGCCTTAAAATATCTTTAGCATTCTGATTCTCGAGCGTCGAAGCTGTCAGGCGGTGCCTCAGCAAGCAGAATCTATTTTTTCCAGGGAAATCGTAGAATCATAGAATGTTTTGGGTTGGAAGGGACCTTTAGAGGTCATCTGGCCCAACCCCCATATATTTCACATCATTACAGTGCTCTTCAACCCCAGCTAAGGGCACTTTATGAACTGCAGTGTCACCAGTAAGAAGGTCACATTCTGCTGTGATAGAGAAGAAAAACTGTGCCTAAGGAGAGCAGAGAATGCACGTTCATTTTGGGTGAAGAGCTGCTGGACGTCTAACGGCCGTGCCAGAATTCATGCGCTCGTAGCTGAAACCGGTACTGGATGATTGAGCCACGCCAACAGGCAGCCTCGAAGACAGGCTACCAAGGGGACGGCGTGCTGTTCGTGCCGTCAGAAACCCTTTAG
>NW_009259716.1:928228-934413 GCF_000687185.1 Egretta garzetta | reverse complement strand
CCCCCCTTCCACGGCGTCGCCAGCCCTCGCCGCGGCGCTCCCTGGGAGCACGGGCAGCCCCCGGATTTTATGTCTGCTCTTCCCCGGAACCGTGGTGCTCGGGTCCCCGGGAGCTCCCCCCGCCCGGGCTACAGCCGTTCGCTGCCTTGCCGTTGCTCTTTGTAAGCCAAAGGCAGGGTTTTTCTGCTCTTCTTGCTTTCAGCTCTGTTTTCTCTGATATTTTCTCTCCTATGGAAATCAGATGACAGGCAGAGCTGCAGATGGAATTAAACTGAGTAATCCTCAAATTCATTATTCCAGACTTCTACCTATGTTTTGCATATCTGAAAGCTGGTAATGATTTTTCTGTGGATAATTTATCATTGGTGCAACCTTTTCTTGTCTCACCTTTCCCCCTATCTTCTCAACTGAGACCAAGCCTGTGGAACAGAAGCATCCTCCACGTCTCTGCCTAACGCGGACCTGCTGGCTTCTCTGCCCGTGATGCCGCGCCTGCAGCACCACGCCGCATTGTCAGGCTTCCCTCGACTGTCTCGTGGCTTTTGCATGAAACACAGGAGATGACACCGCGGGGAAGCTGAGCTGCCTTCAGCACATGCTTTTTGCTCCCACAACACCACGGCCGTGGGAATGGGCTGCTCTGCTCCAGCCTACCCCTGCTGACCCGGGCACCCAGTGCTCTGCCACAGCTTCACCAACACACGGGGCTCCTGTTTAGCCCAACATGGGTTCATCCCATGCATGCTTACGTGCCTAGGGCTCTGATTTTCTGGTTAAGCCTTCTTTTTGATGTGTCACTGGGGGGTGGAAGCCGCTCTTCTCTCCCGTGGGCGTCTTTCCGTGGCTCCCTGGTCCTGCGTGACCTCGGAGGACTTCTTGTCCACAGGAACTTCTAATCACCATTTAAGCTGATTACTGAAGGGCATTTACTATAGATGTTCAATCCCAAACTTAAGGGATCTTCGCACAGAGTGAGCTATTCCGCAGCACCGGCAGGGTTTGTCTTTTTTCCTTGGGTAGTCATATGAGCCTTACAATTTCTGTTCTCACCCTGAGCGATTTCCACTGTTGGCCAAGTGTCTTCTGGTGACTCTGGGAGCTTCCTGGCTGTCACTGGGGCAGCCACCCAAACTGTACTTCTGGCGTGTGCAGTTTCCTTCTTGAGAACGATCCGGAATCCCACTACGGAGCTGGGAGATGGCTGTGTTGTGTCCCCAGGCAGTGAGCTGCTTCACCCGCCAGGCTGTCCAACCCGGCAGCGTTGCAGCCCCCATCTAAAGTATCTGCTTGCTTTGGTGGTGAAGTGGTGGGTGACCACGGTGGGGACCCTGTCCTTGTTTCTTCAGTAAAGGTTAAGACTTTTCCATGCTTTACTGGGTGAAATCCCATACTCATTTACACGAAGGTAATAGTAGTAATGTCCATTGAATTCTATTCTTAAAACTGAACAGGATTTCATTTATTACATTTTGTTCAGTTAAATGCAATTTCTAATTAAAAAGCAGTAGTTCCTATGGTAGCCTTTGTGCTCTTCGTAGCACGTCTGCATTTTAAGGAAACTTGCAGTATGTATTGAGATCATACTAACTGGCATGAGGGTTTCCCGAGCAATTGCTTTAACTGAAACCTACAGTAAATAGAAGCCTAAAACCCAAGGTAAATATCGGTAGCTTTATAGCTCCCCACAGCACAACGGGGAGTGCTAGGGGAAAGCAGTCAATTTCTATAAAGGCTTTATTTTTCAGCGCTGGTTTTCCAGCGGATACAGCGATCTGGAACTGAAAATGCACAAAAATAGTTGCTTTCACATAAGCAAAACGCTTTCTCCAGCACTCTTGCCCGAGCACCCGATGGAGAAATGGCCGGCGAGACACGTCAGAGATCCCCAGGCGACAGCTCCGTTAGCCCGGCTGGGACGGGGACCCCTTGTTTGCACGCTTGCACGTCTGCGCGGCGTGGTGCGGCACGGTGCGGCGCGAGACCCCCGCCCGCCCCAGCCAAGGCGTCGTGTCCGCAGCGCCAGGCGGGCCGGCTCCCCCCGGGATGCCGGGGGGGGGATCCCGGCCCTGTGAGCTGCTCCAGCTCATGAATCTTCAAACCCTTCCTTCGTCTGGTTCCAGTTCTACCTCTCCAGCTTTATTCTTCTGGTCCTCTGGAACATGCACATGGATACAGAACATCCCCCACCAAAGTGCATGGATTGTGCTCCCTGGTGCTTACTAACACGTTCTCTGGGCGCGACTTCCTTAGGAGTTACGGTACAAACGTGCATTAAAATACATGAATTATTTAGCTGTTGAAATGTGCTTAATTAACACTATCCCCTTCACCGACCAGTGGAAGAAAGGAATCAAGCACGGGCAGGTGAAGTTGTTTTATTTAGACGAGAAGTACGAATTGCACTTTCTTAAACCAGAATGCTTCCCAGTTCCCCATCCCGCTCTGAAATTCAGGGCCAGAAGGGGCTTGAGATCGGCCGGTCAAACCTTCTTCTTCCATTAGACCATTTGGTTTCTCCCTGTTGGCTGTCAGGCTCAATATCTCCCCACATTCATAATTAAAAATATGTTCTTAATTTTTAGTTTGAATTAATCTGCCTTCAGCTTTCAGCCCTTGCTTCTTGTTAGGCTTTTTCCAGCTCGATTAAAGATCCCCTTGAAGTGCCTGGTCTTTTCTCCCCACGAGGTGCTTATCTGTTGTAATCAACTCACCACTCAATCTGCTTCTTGATAAGATAAACAGATTGAGCTGTCCAGGTCCCTCACCATAAGGTATTTCCTCCAGCCTAAAATAATGTATGTGAGCCTCTTCTGCACAGTCCTCATCTTTTCTTCAACATCCTCTGCCTTACACAGCTTCTCCTATCTAAAAGGAGCAATCTACCACAAAAATTGCTTTTTTTCAGCCCCCCCAAGGAACAATCATCATACGATGACCCTATGCAAGCCTCAAAATAACAGGAACTGGATTTCTTTTGACAGCATTCATTTATTAGGCAGTGGGGCCGGCCGAACGTGTCTGAATCTCACTGCTTCGCTGTCGCCTGAACCAGACTGCGGTGAGATCCCTGGGGTCGTTGGAGGGGAAGGCCCGCAGCGGCGCTTGTCCCCAGGAGGGGACCCCTGGCAGAGTCCCAGCTGCTGACCCCCCCCGGTTTAGCCCGGCCGTGCCGGGGCCGACAGCGGAGAGGAACGGCTTCCCCGCGGCAGATGTGGCCCGGAGCCCTCGCTCGCCGCTCTTGTGGTGCTTGCTGGCGCTGCCGGTCGTGATGTGGCCCGAGAACCGAATGGCATCGGCCATCCTAAGTTTAAAAAAAAAAGAATAATTTGTGCAAATTTGGTAATTTCCTCAGTTTGAAATAGAGAGGAAGCTGTACATAACCAAGCAGGACGTTTTCAGGCTAGTAAAGAGAGAAGAAGGCCACGGGAGGTGCTAATTGCGTTTCTCTAATTTGTGTGCCCCGTGGAATCACGGCGCCCTTCTGTGGGAACAAGCACAGGATCCGCAGATGCGGCGGCTGAGCTGGACACCGGAGACATCCTTGGTCTCGTTGGCCGTAAGCCATGGGAGAAGTAAAACAAGAGCCAAGTGAGAAAAGCAAGGTCAATGCTGTGACCAACGGACTTTGCAAGATGAACTTCGCTTCCATACGAGGCTTGGACTCAGCGCTTGCCAACTAGCTGGGCGATAGGGGAGAAGCAGTGGCTTTGTATTGTGGTCGGTATAAAGGGATGTAAAGCGTTAAATAAAGTCATTCCGATTCCGATTCCGCTTGGGCATGAACTCAGGGTCCATGCCTTCACTGCGCACCCTCTGGAAGCCAAGGCGAGTTACAGGCGAGCTCCTCCTGGCGCTGTCGTGCAGAGCCCGGCCCCCCGGCCCCCCGTGCCCGCCAGCCCCCCGTGCATGCAGGGGAGCTGCCCGCGAAGCCCCCCCGTGTTCCCAGGACCCAAGCAGCCACAAGTCCCTGTGCTCTTACGCCGGGGCGCTGGATATGGCCAAACACGTGGCACTCGTGCCGCCGGCGCCGCCGGACCGAGGGGACGATGTGCTGGGTTTTCAACAGCCGTCTGTGACCGAGCGGTCGTGGTTCAACAGTTTTTCCCATGCTGTTTAAAAAAAGCTACTTAAGAAGTTGCTCCTACCTCATTTACAGCCTTGATCCTTTTGATGGGATGACAGGGGGTCAAGCTTGGAGGCGGTGTCGCAACAGAGAGAGATGAGTGTTCAGCGTATGCAAGTATTCATTAATGACTCATAAGCAAGTCCGCCTGGCTACTAATTGGAGATTTTTGTGCAGAAGGACTGGATTTACGGGCTCCACACAGTCTACCTTCCTTTCCTTCTGCGGCTCGCGAAGCTATCATTTTGGCAGGGAGAACTCATTAATCAAAATCCTTCCCTTTGGAAAGGAGAGGGCCCCGGGAGCGTGGGGCGAGAGGAGGGCGGGAGGGACGTGCATCGGGAGTGCCGGGGGGCTGCTGCGCTGATGCCACCACACAGCAAAAGGGACGGCAGGGGGGAGGGGAGCCCCTGGCCCGGGGGTCCCTACGCCAGCGCGTCGCCGATGAAGTGCCGCTCACCTCCGCGCCCGGGATTTGCAGATACGCTGTTATGAGCCTCCCATGTCCGATAATTTTTTTAAAGCAATGCAGCTAAACCCCGGCCTGCTTACGGTCAGAGTATTGGAGTCAGCTTTCGAGGTTCTTGGCTGATGCACTCTTCTCATGGCCCCAGGGTTCTCGGTGGGGTCGGGGTTTGTCAGGGTGCTGTGGAGGTTGGGGGGGGGGCCTGGTGCTGGTCCCTGCCAGGCAGGGGGTGCCCCCTTTCCCATCGTGCTTGCTCTCCAGCACCCAGAGCAGCTTCTGCTGTTTTCACATTTTATTATTCTTGAGCGAGAAACGGGTGTAATGCAAACAGATGAAGAAGGTATCGCCGCCAGTTTACAGGACTGAGCTATGCATTCTCGGGAACAGCTCCCCAGGCACGGAAAACTTGGTATTGAAGCCCTTTCGGCTTACTCTGTAGCGTAGGCCAGCAGATAGGGATTTCACTGTTCTGCGGGCAGAGCCACCTTCTATCCCGCTCTAGCAAGGCCACGTTGATCTATTTTTCGAGATAATAAACGTGCCCTTGGCCCTGTCTGCCAGCACACCTCACGAATGCACGAGCGGCCCCCTGCCGTGCTTTGCTGCCCTGCCCAGCGATGCAAGGGGCCTCCCGCCGCCGGGCTGCGGGTCGCTGACACCCGGGCTGGGGAGCGCGGTGCGAGGCGCGCAGGGTCGGTGGGCGTAATGGTAATGTAAAATAGGGAGGAAAAGCGGCTGGGACGGTTGCCACGCACCTGAGCCGACCCTCTGCCATGCCAGCACTCGGTGGAGAACGTTAGGGACGTCACCGCAGAACGTCCCTCTGATTAGCCAGCCCGTCAAAGTCCAGCATAAGCTCTTCGCTCTTTGGAAGGAGATGCTGCCAAGAAGGATGGAGAATTGTTTTTAATGGAGGTAAGCTTCTAATAAATTACTTCTGGCCGAGGGGAGACTCGGAGGAGCGAGCTAATCCCAGAGTAAAGTTGATTTAACTTCTCCGTTACCCTCAGGAAGGCTCTGGGAGCGGAGCTTGGAAGAGCTGTATGTGACGCTTTTAAAAGGTTTCAGCAGAGGCTTCAGCTCCTGTAACATTAAAGATGTTTTCTGCAGCGATGGGATTCTCACACCTGGGGCAAGACATGAGCAACAGTTCTGTGTGCACCAAAGCAGACGGCGTCGGCTTTTTGACAGGTTACAAGATGTAAAAATGCATCCTTTTTGGTTTTTTTATTTATTCTAAGTACAGTCTTATTACTTCTCCAATTTCCCAGACATTTTGCATTTTCCTCTGGAATTTGGCATAACCCTGCCATCCCACCACTAAACCCTGTCCTTGCTGGCCCCTGCGGGAGGAGAGCGCGGCCCCGCGAGTCTGGAGAACCGGCGCCTTTTTCGTTCGGGTGCAAGAGGGGAACCCGAAATTGTCGTTTTCCATCAGGACGCGGTGGTTTGCGCCACGAGGCTGGAAGGAATCGGCTGGCCTCTGCGCCAGCCTCCCAGGCACAGGAGCCCAGCGGCCCTGGGCAGAGGGGAGCAGGGGTGGGAGCGTTGGGCTTGCCGGCCAGGGGCCGCGGGGGGGCCCGGGGGTCCGCGGCC
>NW_009259716.1:922019-926427 GCF_000687185.1 Egretta garzetta | reverse complement strand
GGCTGAAGGTACCATGCCCTTGGGTTGTGTCCTGTGCCATAGACGCTGAAGGTACCATGCGCTTGGGTTGTGTCCTGTGCCATACGGGCTGAAGGTACCATGCCCTTGGGTTGTGTCCCGTGCCGTACAGGCTGAAGGTGCCATGCCCTTGGGTTGTGTCCTGTGGTTTGGGGCACAGAGCAGCGGGCTGGTGCAGAACCCGTCTCTCTGTCTCACAAGAGGATTCCCATTACCAGTGCGTGTGTACGTACCCATGCACACCCCTTGGGACTGTTAGGGAGGGATCTCTCTTAATCTCTTCAGTACCTCCCATACAGTTCTGCACAGTCACCACCAAAATCAGTTACTGTGGAAAATCCTTCCCCTTCTGCCCCCTCACGTTGCTAAATCCAATTTTAGCCTGGGGAAAAAATGATGTGAAGGATTCACATGGGCAGGGCGAGTTTCGTGAGACTGGTCCAGAGCTCCGTCCTGGAAGCAGCCCTGCCCGTCAGCTGCGCCCCTGCGGTATTTGTAATTCTTGTGCATTAGTGATCTGGCACCTTCCTCTGGCATCTTATGCCACCAAAATTAGCCCAGCATATGGGCAGTGTAAATTGGAGGACGCAGGTTTGAGCAATGAACAAACAGTGGCTGTGCTAATTGGCTTCATGGGCACAGAGTTGGGAGTCTGCAGGGCAGAATCACCTCAGCTGTTTTACGGTAAATAAATAATAAAAATGAGAGTCCCCGGTTTGGGGATTATTTTGTTGTTGTTGTTGTTTTGGCAATGGCAAACGTTTCCAGCCCCTCCGTGCTGTGATGAGGGTCTGTGTGCAGCCGCGTTCCCCGCGTGCCGTGACGAGTGGCTCTCACAGACAGGCGAGCCCACGGCTTCTGCTGGCGCATTTCAACGTAGCTGCGGGTGATGATGACGGTCCAGGCAGCCGAAGGTGCTCACCAGGGTCTAACACCAAAGCAGTACGGAAAGTGGGAATCCCGGTGCTCCCACCAGCTGTAAATGTCACGTAAGGTTGAATATCAATTTTCAAAAAACAAAGCTTGCTATGAAAAGGAAACCCCAGGAAGATATATTTTACAGTAAGATTTATTTTACCGATTTCTACTGACTACAGTGCTTTCCAAGCTTACCAGGCTGAATTTTTTAAAAATTTTTTTTAGCTGCAAGTGTTCTAGTGACCCTCATTCTTCCTCTGCCTGATGCTCCTTCTGCAGCCCGTGGTGGCTGCTGGTTTCGGAGCGGGCAACTGGGACGCCCTCGGGAAGTCGCCTGCTGCCAGCTGGGTCCCTGCTCTCCGTGCAGCTCTTGCCTTCGCCTTCATCACTTCACCGTAGGCTGAACTTGTGCAAAGCGAGCCAGGTGGTTTCGCTTCTCCTCCCGTGATCACAGACAAGGGGAGAGGGCAGAGGGGGCCAGGAGGAGGCGACTTAGAATCATAGAACCATAGAATGGTTTGGGTCGGCAAAGCCCTTTGAGCTCATCAAGTCCAACCGTTCCCCTACCCCTGCCATCCCAACCCCAAACCCTGGCCCTCAGCACCGCCTCTGCCCGGCTGTTAAATCCCCCCAGGGCTGGGGACTCGACCCCTTCCCTGGGCAGCCCCTTCCAGGGCCTGACAGCCCCAAGGGGAAGGAATTGTTCCCAGTGTCCAGCCTAACCCTGCCCTGGCACAACTTGAGACCATTAAGCCTTTCCCGTGGGCAGGCTGGTTCCCGGCGGGCAGGCGTGCTTCCCCCTCAGTGCCGTGCAAGCACACCCCAGCCCTCACAGCAGATTTTACCGTCTGTGTTTTGGGGAATGCAGAAAGTGATCTTCTGAATGGGGTATCTCGGCTTTGGGTGGTGGCTTTTGGGGGTTATGGAAGTTTTCAGACATTGAGAAGTGGGATCGAAGTGCGGTCTGCGGGGGACTTCTTAGGCTGCCTTCATTCCATGGGCCGGATTTGAACGCCAAGAACGTGCATTTTCGGTGCCGTTCCTATAGTTTTAACTGTGAATAAATGAAGGAATTCAATAGCTGTGTCTGTCCTGGATGAGAGGTGGCTGCTGTAGCTCTAACCTAGACATGCTCCCCAGCCAGTCGTAAATCACAATTCCTAAGGACAGATCATTATTCGTGGTAAATGAGCTGGAGAAGCTCTCCTTTCTGTCATGCCCCGCCTTAACAATGTGATGATCATTGCCATGCTAAACCCTAAGAAATGTCCAGAACAACCCGCTTACCAACACAAGCCTTCGTAACGGAGAGACGCGGGTATGCATGCGTGCATATGCGAGCGCCTAATGGTGTCGGTACTGTCCCGCTGGTGTAGTTATCCGTGGGAATAAAGTCCTGACAGCGGCCGCTCTAGCCGGAGGCACGCTCCCAGTGTGTGTTGCTTGGAGATTTCCTATTTATGGCTCTCCGCAATTCTCCTCGGTTATTTTTCAGGCATACTGCTCTTTTCTTAAAATTGGATTGCAGAGCGCTCCCCATCTCACAACTCATGCAATAGGATCAGGACAGCAGCAAACGCTGTAAGTCCTGGCCAGGGTTTGTCTCACCAGCAGACCTGCTCTTTGCTGGAGGAGTCTGTTACTGTCCATGTACCTCCGCTGGGGAGCAATGGCCTCATCTGCTGGGCACGCGAGTAACCTCATTTTGGAGTCATTTTTAGAAGAGCCATGGCCACAATCTCCTCTTGCCTTTGATAGCTTCAGGATTTTATGAAGTAAAGGAGCCAGGGCTGCTCCACCTCCCACACGGTAACTTCTGTCTCGGTAACAATCTCAGGATTACGGGAAGAATCAGCTGGGTGATGCCATGGCGATGAAAAGTTTATCTAAACACGAGCACGGACTCGGAAAGCAGAAAGTCGTGATCTGCGCTTGTTGTTCTGGCTCTCACGTAGTTTCCACGAGTCCCTGTATTCGGCACACGCAGCTGTAACGTGTTCTCGGTGCTCGGGCAGATGACGGCCCGGCCAGCCGCCCGGTCTGAGCCCCGAGCACCAAACTCTCGCACCCTTTCTAGGGCGTAATTTAGAATCCTTCCGAGCAGAGCAGCCAAGGCAGGCCGTGCCGAGCGCGGCAGGTAGCGTGATAGTGGAGGCTGACCGGCTCCATGGCGCTCCAGCTAGGAAGCGCCAAAGGGAATCGGTGGCACCGGGGCCCAGAAGCAGCCCAGCTCGGGCGGCCCCTCTCACTTCCCACCAGAGATCAGGGTGCTTTGTAGCTCAGTATTCCTGCTTCAAGTATTTTCTCTTTTTCTTCCATAGAGATGTTCATGGGCAAAATTCACAAGCCTTTACAGACAGTTAAATTAGGCTTCGAGCTCCCTTTACAATTATTCCGTTTGCATGGGTATGTCAAGCAAAGCAGCTTTTTTTTTTTTTTTAGATGATCAGATGGTCCAATGCACAAAATACACCTGAAGTGCCTCGTTCAATTTGATAGCCGCCCCTCTATGCTAACAGAGAATCACAAGCAAACCAAGCTAACTGTGTTTTGCAGGTCACAAAAGCAGTTTCCAATTCCAATGTTTTTACCTGCTTTGGTTTGCACAGAGAAGTCAAAGCACGCCCACTGTGAGTGTGTTTAATGACACCATACCCAGCACTTTCGTACGGACGGTAGGGAATTCGCTTGCCACCTTTTCACATGGATGGAAACGTGCCCTTCGGGTTACCTGCCCGATGTGATCCACTGAGTGCCAAGGGGTACGGCAGCAAATCGACCAGAAAAGAAGCGATAACTAAGACAAAAATTCCTGAACGGGACAGACAGAATCACAGAATCACAGAACCACAGAATCACTTTGGTTGGAAAAAGACCTTTGAGATCATCGAGTCCAACCTTTAACCTAACCCTGCCATCCCACCACTAAACCATGGCCCTAAGCACCTCATCCATCCTTCTTTTAAATACCTCCAGGGATGGGGACTTGACCACAAGTCTCCAGCTGGAGAACAACCTCTCTGCGGCTGCCTTTGGAATGCGATGGGCTTACCCATCCCCGGGCTGAACTGATGGTCACCCTGCACACGTACTGCTGGAAAGGACCGAGTACGCCGTAACAGCACTGCAGCCCTGCGCGTTATTGCCTTAATTGTGCTCGGAGCAGAGTCAATGGGTGTTGTGCCACTGGCTCCAGGTTTCAATTTTAGCTGCTCCCTGAGTGTGAAAAAAAAAAAAAGAGAGAATGAAATGACACGTTTCCTCCCGAGGCAGGAATCATTTCACCAGCTCCTGGTCTGGGCCACGGTAGCTCAGAAATACCACGGAATGGTTTGGCAGAGAAGGAAGAAATAATTCTGCGTCTGACTGTGAAGCCAGCAGTCATTCAGCATATCCAAATGGAGATTTCTCCCAGATGCTGTTCCGTTTAACACTCCCCCTCTTGCCAAAACCGCCGTGGGCCCTTCAGCGG
>NW_009259716.1:912540-921683 GCF_000687185.1 Egretta garzetta | reverse complement strand
GGGGGGGGGGATGGCCAGGGGGCCGGGGCGACCTGTGCCCACAGGGGCTGCCGGGCACCGCCGACCCCCTTGGCAGCTCGGCATCCGCGAACGCTGCCCTGAGGGGCGATGCTCCTGCGGACCAGCCCTCGGAGGGCCCCGTTGGGCCGGTGCCGCCTCCCCGCTCCCCTCGCCCTCCCGCAGAAGCAGAGGGAGGCTGGGGTGAGCTGGGTGCCAGCTTTTCCCCCCGGGACCCGAGCTCTGTTCCTGGTGAAGCCGTGATGCCCCGCTGGGTCCCGTTCCTGGAAGAAGCTGCCTTTCCCGGCGGCCCAGTGGCAGGCAAGCGCCTTCCCGCGGGCGCTGCGGGGCACCGCTGGCTCTTCCCCGTTATTTCCCTAAACTGGTCCGCTGCAAAATGGAAACCCGTGCCGTTAAACGCCGACTATAACGCCTGCCTTAGCCTGGAACTGGAATAAACTGCGTACGTAATTCTCATTAAAAAAGGCTGTCTGCTCAGGTGAGGCGGGCAGCTGGCTCCGTACGGCAGTAAAAAGCAAAAAATCAGAAAAGCACGAGCGGTGCCTGTGCTCCTTCGCGGCAGCAATTTGCTGTTCCCTCCCGGCTCCCACCCCGTGCCCAGAACCGAACCGTCCTTTCACAGGAGAATAGTTATAATCTGGTACTGCCGCAGGGTCAGATCGGAATGGAAGTTGGGGTTTTCAACAGTTCCGCGAGAGAAAAAACTTCCAAAAACCTTCTAGGTTGGAAATGGCAAAGCAGGAGGCGCTGGCTGCTCCATCAGTCAGAAGCAATTTCACATCTTAAAATCAAATTTCCCATTTAGAATCAGCAAGCAAAAATAAAAATCATTGTCTCAAATTTTTGTTTAAAATAAGAGCTATTTGAAATGTTACTTGGAAGCAATTGTTCTTCCACTGGTCTGGCTGGAAGATAGAGACCTCTAAACAAAAATGGAATTATTCCTGCAGAGAAATGATATATTGACAACACTATGTTTTCCAAAGGAAGAATCTTTCAGCCAAAAAGATGTGAAATTGGAAGAAGGACTGAAGTTGTGTTGTTGGACCATGTTAAACACATTGGAAAGCGCTAGTGTGCGAAACCCAACGCTGCGGTCTGCCCTCGCTTCCCGAGGAGGAGAGGTGGCAACGGCAAACCAGAGCCGGGAGGTGCCGGGAGGTCTGCTCTGGCCAGGGCAGGACGTGCCGTGGTGTCGGTCCAAGTGCTCGTGTCCCCAGCGCGTGGGGACAGGCTGCCCCGTCCCTGCTGGTGCCACCATCCTGGCGTCCCCCCTGTTGAGCTCCAGCTCGCCCAGCTCCAACCTCTCCTGCTGATGGCCCGGAGGGACGGGCTCGAATGGCTCTGCCCTTGGCGGCGAGCCCGCTGCCCGTCCTGGGCTTCAGCCGCCCATGGGGAAGAACCAATACGGCCCGGCAAACCTTGGGTTCCTTTAATTGCCCAAATGTGATGGTTGATAGGTTTCATCCTGCTCATTTGCCTACGGATCACAGTGGGGGAAGCCTTCTGCAAAGCTGCGGGGTGCGCTGACTGATGTTGCCGTGCTTTGGCGTGCCGGGAGCAGCACCAACGCGCTTGCATATGGGAAAATAACCTGAATTGCGTTTGAGCACGTGGCAGGGGTCCCTCGGGCAAAAACCTCGCTCAAGGAGTGTAAAGGGGGGGGAGATGGCAGCTCCCCTGGGTAACCACCCAGGGAGCTAAACTCAAGCCAGTTGTAATTCAGCAAACCCAGATGGATTCGGGGTGAGAGTTTATTGGTCGGGGTTTGTCAGATGGGGAGAGGAGGTGGCCAACAGCAGGGGAAGGACAAGAGCAGCTTTTATAGGGCTTACCCATACGTTATTTCCCCCGTATGGACGCACGCTGTCACTGTAATTTCGTCTTCAAATTTTGGCAATGTAAACCATGATCTTGAGTGCCCCTGCCAGGTTCGCTGCCCTCACCAGAATCCTGAGCAGGAATTCAGAACTTGTGCAGGCATGAGCCCGGGTCCTCCCGGGGTTCTCTCAGCTCTTAGGAAGGACTCTGGGTTCAATGCAAACTTCACATTTCCAGATATTAATAGAACACATAAAGAAGAGGATTTCGGCTGCTGCCCACGTTGTTTGCGCTGCAGTGTTCCAGTGAAGGTGCCGGTGTCAGGAATATCCGCGCCATCGGAATGGCTTTCCCGACGTGCTGGGGGTTAGGACAGGTACAGGCGCGCGCGGGCTGCAGGAGGAGGTGTTTCTTCACCATACGGTGACCGACCGTGCGTTCTAACGCTCCCCACTACACGTGCGCTGGGTTTTATTACAGCATCAAGTCCAAGCATTATTTCCAATAAATGGAAATAGAGCATACGCATGTGTGTTGATCCCATTTGTGGCTGATAGACTGCTGGTGAAAATGAGGGATAGAAATGGGACTACGAATACCAGGGCAATGTGGCAAGTAAATTCGGAAGGAGACAACGAGCTGCTGTCTGGGAGCAAACTTTGTGCAAGGATTTCCTTCGTAAGGATAAACCTGAAACAACTCCACAGAATTTATTAGGGTGAAAAACAAATATAAAATTGAGGCGAATAAAGCCCTAACTCCGAGTCCTCTCCAGTTTGGGGGAGAATTTTTGAGACTGCAGTTTAGGCCTAATTCTCCTCAGAATGTATGTTCGGATGTAGCTGTTTATGGCTGAACTCCAAGCCCAGGAATAAAACCAGTGCGTGGCCTGATTTTATATGAATTCATTAATTATAGCTGTAGTTACAAAAAAATTGGAAATAGTCTAAATTTTGAGGAAAACAGCCATTACTCAAACCCCACTTTAACATAGTCCTTGCCAATTTGCCTTCCGTAGCAGATGTTACTGCTCTTGACAGTTTATCATGGCCAAACCGTTTATTTCTAGCCAGAAAACTGAACAGATGAGAAAAGCCAAAAGGGAGGAAGAGGCATGTTCTTGGCCGTGCAGAGGCTTGCTTCTCCCCAAAGATGATGGTGGTTGCACAGGAGGTTGAGTGTCTGCCCATGTGCACGTGCGGATGTGCCCGCGCGTTTGCCTCGTTTGTTAGCTTAGGACTCATTTATTTACATTTTTTGCTCTTGCAGCTTATTTCTTTTTTTTTGTCTCCTCAAAAGTCTGTTTCTCTCTGCCCTTCTGTTCTGCTCCAGGGGAATCCTCTTGGCCAGCTCGGAAAATTTTGTCTGTGTTTGATTCGATGGCCCCTTCTGTCCCCCTGCCTGCACGGGCAGCCTTGCATCTCCATTCTGGGCCCTGAGCTGTGCTGTCCAGCTCCCTCCCTGGGCTGCTCCTGTGCTGCTCTCTGAGACCTGAAGTCCTGCTTTGGGAAGGAATGACCAGACTCTTCCACTCAACGTCAAAACCCCTTTAATAGGGACGTGCTACTAAAGCAGCGCGGTAGCCTGCTGGAGGTACCTTTGTTCAGAGGAGACGGAAAGTCGTAACTACATGATGATTTACTAATCGATGTTTTTCCCTCTCAGAGGTTCTGATCGGGTGATTACCCTGCTTTGTTTGTGACAGCAGCAGGAGTTTAGCATGGTGTAATGCTGTGCGGGAGCGAGCACAATGGCCACAAAATGCTGCGTCGTATTGGGGTACAGAGTTATCCCAGCCAACCATGGGGATAAGCACCTACCTCTGGTGGACAACGGTCCCATAAAACATAAGTGATGAAGCCTGAAGGGATGCTCTTGAGGAAGCCCTGCTGCCACGCCAGTGTGCCCAGATTTCCCTTTGCTGTGGGAAGAACAACCAAGCCAGACGTATTGCACTCTTTAACCAGGATCCATGGCCTTTGGTGCCAACTGTCCTCAGGAAGCTTGCCTTCTCTCAGCCAGCAGTCTCTACCTTTTGGTCTTCTCCAGTGTCCTTCTCCCAGGGTCACCAGCCGCGCGCATGCAAGGAGCGTGTGGAGGCTGACAGCATCTTGGCCACGGTTCCACCAGACGACCTAAGGATTCAGCAGAAATGCCACGGAGTTGAGATGTTTTTCCAGAAGCCACTGGGAGACGGGTGGGAGGAGAGGTAGAGCACCTTGCGGAGGTAAAGGTAAAAGCAACTTTCAGATCTCAGGTTCACAGGGAGGGTGTGACTTTCACCGTGGCGATTTCTTCACCTGCGCTGAGCCGCCGGGATGCTTCAGCCAGGGCTCTGCACGTGCAGCCGCAGCCGGGACGCTGGGAAGAGGGCGCCTGGGACCAAGGTGCTGCCAGTGGTTGGCAGGAGTGGCCGGGAGCCCTTCTGGCCGCAGCGAGCTGCGTCACGGGCAGGCGTTATGCTTACCAACAATCCTTGTCATGTCCCGTTCGTTACAGCTGCTTTCCCAACGCCACTGAAGAGACACGCTGCCAAGGATGAGCTTGATGCTTGCGCTGCGTTATGATAAAATAGAAGAGAATTTTCCGTAGAAAGAGGGAGGAAAAAGGAACATTGCTTTTCTCCTCCAACGGCACAGCAAAGTCCTGGCCGTTCGGCCTGGCACCAGCGCCGCACCGCTGCGCTACGCGGCGGGGGGCAGAGCTTTCGTGCACCTCGAAACCTTTGATTTCTCTGAGCAGCCCGTTTTGCGCTGTTTGTGATTCTACACATTTCCTGGCCCGTCACAGCCTCAGCTGCACTGGAATGCAGTCCCCGTGTGTGTTGAATGCAGCCTTTTCAAATAAGGGACGTTTCCCAGATTTCACGCAGCGACCAATGGCAAGTGCCAGAGTAAGGATCTTACAAGTATTAAATGGCGTGCCGGTGAAAACAGGCATCTTGGTGTTTCACCCCTGCGAGGGGTTCCAAGCCCTAGGTAGTTCGTACGTGAGGTGTCGGCAGCGACACCGCGGGATGCCATGGAACGGGCGGAACGGGCGCCGTCGGGCTATTCCTGTGTGCCAGCTCCTAAAAGCCAGAGTCGTGACTTGGGTCCGGTGTGTCTCGGGGTCTGGGCGAGAAGACAGCCTCTGCCCCAACGGCCTTCTCATCAGAGCCAATCTTACTCTGATTTTTAGTTATTTTATTGTTTCTGAATATTATCGATAAGAATGAATTCTACTGCCAATGGAGTGGATGGTTTCTCTTGATGTCCCTGGACAAGCACGGAGCATATAAAGTGAACTATTTTTTCCCAGCTTTTGGAAGTGTTTAACCCTAACTTGTCTCGCTTCATCCTACAGCTACGCATCCGAGGCTCCACCCAGACCTGCGGTGTCCTTACAGCATTACCATTTAGGAACTGCCCAGCCAGGCTGTTCCCTCAGTATGCCGAGGCAACCGTTGCCACCTTCCCTGGCATGGGAAAGCTCGAGGGAGAACTTTGCTTGAAATTTGTTAGCAAAAACATCACCGCCCCTCACCACAACGTCGGCGCGGGAGCGCTCCCGGCAGATCTGCTCAGCGTGCGCGAGTCTCCAGTCTAACCGAGCCGGGACGCTCCCTGCGGGCGTGGGGCTTACCAGGCGCGGAGCGTACGCCGGCCGGGGAAGCCAAGGAAATCGCCGTCACGCGGCGGTCGGTGGCTGAAGAAGCGAGGACACTGCGGACAAAAGCCTTTGTGCGCTTGAGGGACCACAAAGAGTGCACGTTAAGCCTGCACTTCCAGAGGGCTTTATTAATGCATTTTGGCGACTTCTTTACCTCCAGCACCATTGGTTTGTGTTCAGCAGAAGGCCGGTTCGGGGGACACGAGACAGTCGGCGTAGCTCATGCAGAAGTCTTAATAAACTAATAAAAAAAGTCTTAATAGACTGTGATTATGACAAAGTATCTCAATCAAAACCCCCCCTAACCCCTAACCCCCCAAACCCAACCTGACTGCAACAGTGCGTTTGCCAACTGCTCACATGGGAATGGGCCAGGATTCATCACTTAAAGTAATACCCACTTGAGGCTGGTTTGCAAGAGATGTCAGGCTCTTTTCCCACTCTCATGCGCGTGTGACTCCTCTCTTGTATTAAACACGTCCTCTGAATCCCGTTCTTGACCCCTGTTCTGGTGCCGCCTGAGCCAAACTGGCCATGGGGGAGTAGCTGAGGACCGCCCCGATGTCAGGGTGCGCAGGAGCCAGCGCAGGCGGTGCCGTACCGGGGACCAGAGCTGCGCCCCGGGGCCGCCCTGGGGGATGTGGCACACGGCCCGTGTCACTGTCTCTGAGGAATTTTACAGAGAGGGACAGAAAAAAAAAAACCAAAACCCCAACCGTAAGAAAAACGACAAGGAACACGAAGGAGATGGAAACTGGAGAGGCAGACGGGAGCATGGTGGTGGGGAGGCAGCTCTGAAATGCTGCGTGGTTTTGTTTGCTCTCTCATCTCATCCACTGCCTAACCCACGGTGCTTGATGATCTTCGAGGTCTTTTCCAACCTAGGCGATTCTGTGATTCTATGATTCTATGAAATCGACAGATGACACAGAGGAAACAAACTCTGGGGTGCACAATCTCTACTGATGTTTTAAAAGCCTGGTTCCTGACTCCAAAGTCTCTCCAATTCAGATGTTAAAAAAAATGCTTTGGCCAAGAAAGAGGCCAAATTATTTTTCATTTTGAGCTTCCCAGCTTTTGTTGGCTTATAGCATGAACAAGTGTAATAAAAAATGTTTGGTGTGTGGCAAACCTCTTTAAAATGTGACATAAAAATACAAAGTATTTACCTTCTTTAAGGAACTTACTTGTTTCTAGGACCTCTCCCTTCTTCCTCCTCCCCAGTTTATGTGAATGCATGGGGGAAATTTAAGAAATGAAAACTCTGTAATGGCGGGATGGCTCACTTGACATTTCTCAACAACAACTGAGGTCTCGGTTTCGGGCGGTTTTTCTAGCTCGAATAAATTTTGATGGTTACATCATAAACCCCTGAAAAGCATCATTCATGAGGAAAAGGGTGACCCAACCTTGCTCACGATCTATCATCAGCTGCCCTTCTAAAAAGAAATTGCTAACTCCTTTGGGAACCTGCGGAGGCGTGGGGATGGTCACTGCCGTCGGTTTGGTTGGACTCCCAAGCTCGTGAGGGCGAAGCATGTGCCGTCCAAGCGCCAGCCTGGATTAACGCGTCGGCTCCATACGCTGCCAGCGCGGGCACGTCCCTCCACGGTGACCTTGTCCCTCCACGGTGACCCTGTCCCTCTGCGGTGACCCTGTCTGCGCTTCGGGTGTCGGGACAGCAGATTTCGTCTGGGGGCAGAGGGCAGACGCGGGTGTTCAGGGTAGTTAACAGGGGAAGGAGCGGGTTTTTCCTGGGCTCTGTGTTTTCCCTGAGCTATAATTTTGCTTCGCTGATAAAATTTGGAATGGGCGAGTCAAAGTCTCAGGAATCCTGATGTAGGCTTAAAAATCACGACTTTTCAAATGTAGAGACTCCTTCATTATGACTTTTTCATTAGTTCCTGGACATTGAGGTGTGGATTTGTGTCTCAAAATTACAATTAAAAGAACACCTTAAAAACATAGCTGTGATTTTTATAAGTCAGTGGGCACCCCAGGGGCTGGGGCTTCGAACACGTTCTAGCAATTAGTGATTATTTGGACAAACACACATTTTCAGCGTGTGGGTGGCAGGGGTCTGGGCGCCCTCCAACATCACCTCTTCACAGAAAGGGTTCTCAGGCTCTGGAAGGGGCTGCCCAGGGAAGGCGTTGAGTCCCCATCCCTGGAGGTATTTAAAAGAAGGAGAGATGAGGTGCTTAGGGACAGGGTTTAGTGGTGGGATGGCAGGGTTAGGGGAACGATTGGACTCGATGATCTCAAAGGTCTTTTCCAACCAAAGAGATTCTATGATTCTATGCTCTTGGAGAACCTGCTTTAGCAAGGGGGTTGGACTAGATGATCTCCCGAAGTCCCTTCCAACCCTTGCGATTCTGTGATGAGAGGGATGCGGTGCTGGGTCAGCACGGCAACCAGAAGCTCCTGCCCAAGGAAATCTCAGCACCGAGGCGGAGCCGTCGGCAGAACCGCTGGCTGGAAGGCGCGGGAAGGGTCTCCCTCCCCCAGCTCCGCAGGCGGGGAAGGAGTGAAGCACAGGAATTCCAGTTAAAGTTAATGCCGTGTTGGCTGACGCACAGGCAGCTTCAATTCTCTTTAATTAGTTCAGAGTTAAGTGACAAAGTATTTAATCAGCGAGCTAACAAGTGCAGCAGCTGATTGCTCTGTGCGGGCCGGCGCTTGTGTGGGGGTGTGACTGAAAAAAAGTAAATAAAATTACTTTCCTTGCTTCAAATGAAATGGGATCCCTAATTTTATTACAGCTGCAATTGGTTTAGAGGCATGATAGAGCAATAAAAATTGATTCTGTCCTGTTTTATTCCTTTAACAAAGTATTTCATTTAAGAAGGTAATACTGTGATTTGGCTTCTCAAGGTAGGAATTGAGGCCTTCTTTCCGCAGCGCCTCTGCGAAGGGAACGCTCCCGTGGGCTTCTCTGGACGCCGTGCTGTTGTATTTAAGGCACACTATTTCTGTTCGCCACTGATCAGCTTGGAGACCGAGCCCCCCTTCCGCAGAAAGGTCTGGAAGTCGTGATCCGTGAGCGTAAGCTTATTAACTTGCAGTATTGCAATTCATTACATCAAGGTCTTAAGATAAACACTGTGAAAACCCCCTAACTGCTGCAAGCCACTTACTGGCTTAGTGATGCAGATTAGCATCAGCGCATCGCGTGCGCCCGCCCGGGCTCCCGCCGAGTGAGGTCCCGATCCTCATTTCTGCCTTGGATCCAAAGCCCTCTGCCCTGAGCCTGCGGTGTGTGCGAGGCTCCCGCCCCGACGCACCCAGCCGAGGGCACGGCAGCGGCAGAGGATGGCGTACGCGGTCCTTCGCCAGCACCCGGCCCGTGGGTATCACGCACGGGAGCTGGAAATGGCCCATGGACCTGTTCACGTCCCGAGCTATGAGTTCCAGCCGAATTTCTGCCGTGCCTGCAGCTCCAGGCACGGGGGGGACCCCGCACGTTCGGTACCCATGGGGCAGAAGGGCGACCCTTGTCCTAAGCTGTTTCTGAAACTGAATTGGGCAGGAGGTGATGGAGTTGCTGAGGCCGTATCAGTGTGGGCAGCAGCCGGGGAACAGAAGGAACTCAAATGGGCTTTGAAATGAATAGAATAGAATCATTTGGGTTGGCAAAGCCCTTTAAGCTCCCC
>NW_009259716.1:908930-912196 GCF_000687185.1 Egretta garzetta | reverse complement strand
GGGCTGCCCTGCTCCCCAGCCCGACGGGCGACCTCGGGTATGGGCTGTGTTCAAGAGAAGTAGTTCTGGATTCAGATTTTGGTTCCCTTCATGCTATTCCCATAACACTGAACATTTTTAGACAAGTACTGGTTTTGTTTTTCAGTAAAGACTACAGAAACACCATCAGAGCTGATCGTACGGCCCTGCCTGAAGAGACTATAGGAATGCATGACAAAGCTTTTTATGGCTTTAATTTACTCTCAGAAAGTAGAGTAGCTACATAAACAGTATTCTTCTATTCAGAATTCCTTTGAATTTCTCCGTGACCTTAGGAGCAGGGGTTGATCCTGCCCGTTTTCTCCGGCTAATGCCGCTCCTCCGAGGTGACAAAGTGGACGGCCTGTTCGCGGGAGCTGGTGTCGAGTTATGCCATCTCAGTCACAAAGAAATGCACTTACAAGAAATATATGATCGACAGCCACGGGCTATGGACCCCGGTTCAGGCCCTGACTCAAGGAAATACCCTTTAGAGCGCACTTAGACACAATGCATGTGTTTACACGCTTCCCCAAGGGGAGGTGGGCGGCAGAGCTCCTGCAAGTCCTTTCCTGAACTGAGATGGAAGAAACCATCTGTGGTACTGTTTGAAAATCTTCCTAGAACTGGAAAAATTAGGAAACCTAAAAAAAACCCCCAAACCCCCCAGACATTACTGCAGCATAGTGGTCCAGCTAAGGGGTCGGACCATGAAAGTGGGGAAGTGATTTAACGTGTCTTGAATCAATATTCTGGGAAAGGCGTAGATCAAGCTCGCTGTTTACAGAAGCCTTCTCCAAAGACGGGGATAGCCAGGAGCGTTGCCCTTCTCTCAGTTGTTGCAGAGGTGGCTCCCACACAAGTCCTCTCTTGTCTGTAGAAGGGTTGCTGAAGGCCTCTGTCGGACAATTTCGTAACCTAAAAAATACCCAAATACCCATGCAGAATCCGATGGCACGCAGAGCACCAGCAGTGACGTGATGCTCCCTCACGCTCCGGGCCCCGGGTGACCGGCGACTTCTGCCCCCCCCCGCCGCTGCTACCCAGGGGGGGAACCCCCCTGCTGCCCCCCACCTCCCTTGCCCAGGGAACGGGGACAGATACATCCCGGGAGAGCAGCCGGGCAGGCCGGCAGGTTCACTTGACTTGGTCCCAGTGGTTAAACATCGTTAACTGGCTTGGAGTTAACGTGGGAGGGCTTTTGTGGAGCAGCTGACAGAGGCGCCTTCTGCAACTTTAAACTGGAACCAAACTCGGAGCTGGCCAAAATAGCAATAAATGGAAGTCAAAGCTTTATTGTGCAAGTTAGAATCATAGAATCATAGAATGTTTAGGGTTGGAAGGGACCACTAGTGGTCATCTAGTCCAACCCCCCTGCAGTGAGCAGGGACACTGCTAACTAGATCAGGTTGCTCAGAGCCCCATCCAACCTGGCCTTGAATGTTTCCAGGGATGGGGCCTCCACTACCTCTCTGGGCAACCTGTTCCAGTGTTTTACCACCCTCATTGTAAAAAATTTCTTCCTTCCCTCTAGCCTGAACCTACCCTGTTCTAGTTTAAAACCATTTCCCTTTGTCCTAACACAGCTGGCCCTACTAAAAAGACGTTCCCCATCTTTCCTTTACTCCGGTTTAGGTTTCCTGTTTGTAATATCCTCTTCCCTTGACTCATACACACTTACCAATATCTCACACGATTTTTACAGCTGCCTTACAGATCTTTGTTGTATGGATTCAGTCAGCGCAGGCGAGAAGAGGACAGAAAATAAGGGTATGGCGAAGGTGAACTACGAGGATCCCCCAAAGTAGGGGCTTAGTGCATGCCAGTGCCCTGCCATGGAAATGATCCCAGGTGGGAAAGGGGCTCTGGGCAAGACAGAGCCAGACCCAAAGCCTGGCCCCCTGGCTCACCTGATGCTGATCAGCCTGCAGGTGGGGATGACTTCGCCGTGGCCAATCCGGCCATTCCTGCGGTGAGAGCAGGGAGCCCTCAGGGCAACTGCTGCCAAGGAAGGGGGTTTAAGAGCAGGCTTTAGAGAACACAGGATTTAACGTAGCAGTGGGGTTACCTGGTTCCCGGGAGCGAAAACTGTTTTAACTTCTGGATGTGGAGCCGGAGGAGCGACAGAAAGCTGGTTGTTTGCTGACTGGTGAGTGCCATAAACTTGGGATTCTAACCCAAACCCCCAAGTGCCTGTCCGGGTAATAAACCCTGCAGCTGTTACTGCTGGTGTTTCGGTCATCTCAGAAGGAAAGCTCCCTGGAATTGTGCTTTAGGACTGAGGCTGGAACATGGAAAATACGGGGCAATGAACACACTCTCAAGAAGGTTTCCCCCTTCATTTGTCCAGTAGGTGCTATTTCTGTGTGTAGCCAAAGATTGCTGGGGCTAAGGCAAGAGGATTGGCGTTCTGTGGAGCGGCGTGCTGCCGCGCGGTCGGAAGGGTCTTAGGTGAGCGCCTGGGCACGTGTCCTGGCAGGAGAGCGGAGCTGCTGGAGAACCTGGGGCCGGGAGAGGATGGGGTAACCGTGCTTTGCCTGGCTGCAGTAGGAATACCTCCTCCTCTGTTTTCTGTGGATGGGCTGGTTTCTGGCTGGACCAGCCACGTGGGTGTGCGGCCCCTCCGTGGTCCCCTATCCCTGCCTGCGGTGCCCGCCCTGGCGCTGGTTCCCATTGGGAACGGGGGGCGGTGGCACAGGGAGCGTAGGTGCAAATGGAACTGGGGGGTACAGATGCAAATGGAAATTCTGGAGTGATGCTTCCCATGGTTTTTAAGGCTCTTACTGTACTGCATTGGAATACTGCTGGTATGTAGGAAGTATTTTTAATATATACTTGCTTTTCCTTGGTTAAAACGCAGTATTTAAGCTAAGGTGTTAATCTGCGTATGGGGACAAAAGGCAGTAAACAGGAGGGGGACAAGGACGGGGAAAGGGGAGAAAAGAGAATCTCCGGGGAAGCTGAGGCGCTTTCCAAAGAACAAATAGTATCATCTGCTTTGTGGCTAAACTGATTAGCTCCCTGCTAATCACATCTCAGCTGATGAACCTTGCGATCTCCCTCTGTAAGCGCCCTCTGTGGCTGTTCTAGTCCAGTCTTTAAGACGATTAGGTGGGTAATCCCGAAGCCCCACAAACCCTCCCGTCATTTGGGCCCCCGCGTACCGCGGCTGTTGGGGCGACCCTTTGGCCGTTCGGGGCAGGGTTGCCCATGGCCTGGCTTATCGGCTGGCCCGCGGGCTCCGTCTG
>NW_009259716.1:901501-908845 GCF_000687185.1 Egretta garzetta | reverse complement strand
ACACCTAGAACAGAAATTCCTATTTAAAAAAAAGATAAGTGCATTGGAAAGGGGAAGAGAAAGAGGCAAAACCAGGAAAGCCAGTCAACAGCCGTGCCAGAACTGGGTCAAAATCCTTGTTCCACATAACGCGCTGGGCCGCCGCGGCAGCCCCTCCGGCTGGGATGTATTCCTGCAAACCACGCCGCCTGACCATCCCACTCACATGTCACTCACGGCGAGGGAAATTCCTAAATTTAAACCCACAACCTTCACTCTGGAGGAATGCAGGAACCTTTTTTTTTTTTTTTCCTGAACAGTTTGGAATCCTGCAAGGACAGGATATATTTGTGAGATAGGAGTTAAATATTCTGGATTCCCTGCTTTTCTGCTTGGCTGATGTTAAGGCCGCAGCCCAGCAATATGTTAAGCCTCTGCTTAATTCTGAGCATCTTAATGATCCGATGGTAGCAGCCAGTAGCGTGGCTGTTTGTCTGCTTTGATTTAAAGACTTCCTTAAATGCATCGCTGCCTTTGGCCTTCTCCACCACAGGTTAATACATTACGATTAAAAATGAATAAGTTCAGTTGTATCATCAGCCACAAAACCGACTCTGTCAATCCATTAGGATAAGGTTCTTCTCATCAGTATGTTTATTCTTCCCCATCTCTCCCTTAATGAAGCTGGGGGAGGGGGGGGATAATTTTCAAGTTATAAATCTTATTATAAATGGTAGAGGCATTTCAGTCAAAGGCCTTACATTAAGAGCGTCTTACATTTAGTGACTTCCGCAAAAATGCAGGCCAGGCACGGATGCTCCTGAAGCAGGTCCCTGATGCTTACGCCCCTGCCCGTCCTGCTCCGAGCGCAGCGGCCCTAAACGCGTGTGTGTCCCCGGCGTTCCCGCACGGGAATGCATCCCGGCAGCAATAGTTGGGGGCTGCTCTTGTCCTCCCTTTGAGCTCTGGTGACAGGCAGGGCTGCAGCCAGTTGCTGCACTCTGATTGCAAACGCGAGGTTCCGTAAGCCACGGGTGCCGAGAAAATCGCGCATCAACTCGTCAGTGCTTTCCTGACTGCGGAAGTCTGATAGCTTACCTAAAAAAATTAATCAAACACAACGGCCATATGTTTACAAATTTATTTACCTGTTCCTTCACATGCCCTGGCAGGGAACGAAGGGGGCACCAGGCCTGAGCGTAGATAAGTCACTTCTGGTCGCCCTTCAGTTTGGTCTCCAGTAATCACCATTAGTGTTGTGCGCAGCTTAATTGAACATTGGGTATTGCAAAATGGATCCGCGTGATTAGCGGTTACCGTGCTCGAAATGGCTCAGTAGGAAAAGAATCATCTGAAAAATGCTTTTGTGAGGGTGCCTTATGTGGCAGAGTGAGGGACTAAGCCAAAAGGTTGCTGTGGTGAGAATCGCTTTGATCGGTGGCCGAGGGTAGATGGGAAAGGCATTAATGGTCCCGCGCCTGACACCGCGGGGAGGGCCGATAGCAGGAGGGTTCCTTCACAGGGCTCTTCTGGCTGGGGGAGGTCGGGGTAACCAAAGGCAGGGATGTGCTGTGATTGACAGATCGTTCATCGAGGCATTGATTGTGTCCTGCCATTCAGCGTGTGGAGGAAAGGAGAGGGCTTAATTAAAATTCCTGTGTGCTGCGATTCCCCTAGCAAAGCATGGAACCCGCAGCTGAGGCAGCAGGAGAGTTTAAAAATTCTGTTTTCCAGGATTTCAAAGGGCCGGTTTTGCATGATCAATTTAGACACCGAATCCTGGGGGTCTGTCCTTCAGTGCAGTTGCCTGGGTGCATCCGCCCCGTCTTTACAGGCAGGCACGTGCCGCTGCTTTCCTTTTGGCTTTTGGCTGATGGCTTTGGATTTTTGAGTCATGAAATCATTTAGGTTGGCAAAGCCCTTGAAGCTCCCCCAGCCCAACTGCCCCCCTACCCCTGCCATCCCACCCCCAAACCCTGGCCCTCAGCACCGCCTCTGCCCGGCTGTTAAATCCCCCCAGGGCTGGGGACTCGACCCCTTCCCTGGGCAGCCCGTTGCAGCGCTATGCAATTTTCTCACAACAACTTCGCAGGGGAGAGCAATGGTAAACCTGACCTTCCCTCAAGATAAAGAGTAAATGAGCCAGGGAATTTACTCTGGTTTTGGTTGAGGAGGTGAATTTGAGTTGTTGGTGGCTCCTCTTCTCCCCCAGAAATGCAGCCATAGGCTTGGGAGCGGGAAGGAGCTTTGCTGAGGCTCGTGCCGGGAGGTGTGGGCTGTGCACAAGACCCCAGCGATGCCCATCCTAGCAGTTGAGTGAACAGCCGCGCTTGTGGAACGTTGACAAACACGGAGAGGTCTCCCCCCTACCGAGCGGGCACGCTGCCGCTCAGCCCCGCCAGGCTGCTGGCAGAGTCGTGTCCGGTGTAAGCCCAATATTCCCTTTGTTGCGGATGCCTCCCCCTGTGTTACTCAAGAAAGAACTGCAGTAACTGCTTCCCAGCCCGTCTGTCTCCCAGAGTAAGCGTGACACTAACTAGGCTGTCCCAGAGTAGTAATATCCCAAATGTTTTGTGTGAAGAGGGCTTTTAAGGCATAAATTAATCACAGAATCGTCTAGGTTGGAAAAGACCGTTAAGATCAAGTCCAACTGTTAACCTAAGAGTGCCACCCCACCACTAAAATTAATAAATTAATGCTGAGCAAGCACAACTTTTTGTCCTTTATTAGTCTGTATTGCTCATCTTGTCACCTCCCATAAGCAAATAAAACCTCTTCTGGGTAGGAATTCCAAATCGCACCCCGGGGAGCTGCCCGAGGGTCGGGTGGTGCTGTGCTCCGAAGCACCCAGGTGCAGCTGCGATGCCCTCGCCGCAGAGAGCAGGAGCTGCTGCGCGTACGGACAACGAGGCAGGAGCTGACTTCCCCCCGTGCGGTACCAGTGCCCGTTCGTTAGCTGGCCACCGCCGTATTTCTCATTGCCGCGACATGAAAGGACACAGACCCATGTGAGCCAAAGTGGGTGCAATTATATTTAATACAGGTATTTGCATATTCCAGATGGTACGAGGATCAAATGAGACTTCTTTTAGATCAGCATAAAGGGATTTTTCAATATGGTGGTTGTTAATTCTGGATTTTGCATAAAATACTTGGAAGTTGAGCAATTTTTCCTCGTGTCTAGGTACATCTAGAAGCTGGTTGCAGCTTCACTGAAGTGTTTATGGGAAACGAGGGGGGGAATAGGAGCTGTCTGGCTTGAGATGGCGAGGAAAATCTGCCACCTCTTACAGAAACCTGGACAGGTGAAGAAAAGAAGTTACTGGTTATTTTATTTCTCATTAAAGTATTTGGCTGTGGAGCCTCCGCACTCGTTAGCAGGATCGCTTCTGGCTTTTCCCCGTGGCGCTTGCCCGAGGAGCCGCGGGCAGCGCTGTGCCGTACCTGCTGCTGTCCCTGGCCGGGAGCAGATGTGGAACCCTCCCCTGGCGGGGAGTGAGACGGAGCAGAGTGAGCTGGGGTTATCGGAGTGTCCAGAAGTGCTTTCTCTTAATTTACTGCTCTCTTAATGGAAGACGGACTTTGGTCACAAATGCGGCAAACAAATCACCAATTTGGGAGTGATGTGAGTAATTCTGTGGTGTGATTTATTATGGGCTATTGGAAGCAGGTTTGGCTCAATCAGAAATCATAGTAAATATGTAATTAAAAAGTTTTCAATGTATGGGTTGAAAGTGTCAAATAGTATTGGTTGGTAACAGCTTCATTTGTCTACTTCTGTACTTGGGGCTGTATGGCAGGGCACAGCCACATGTACAGCTCGGTGATTTATGGAACTGAGAGCAGACACTAATGAGAGAAAGCTTTTAAAATAAAGACCTCTATTATATCATTTATGTAGCTATGCCCATAGAGGTCAAAAAAAAAAAAAGACTGAACAGATAGTTTCTAGGCCTTAACTTGGAAGTGTCCAAGCTTCTACCCTTATGGACGTAAGAATTATAGAAGGAAAGAGTCGACAATAAATTTGGAGGAAAGCTGTAACTTGCTAAGTGGCACTTTAAAACTGGTACTAATTCTAACAGCTAACGCCAAACTCGCCTTTGTCCTCCCTTCCTTAACCAGTTTGGTCTTCAGCGAGTGCTTGGTTTATTTTGGGTTTTAGATTAACAGATACACTTACATATGCTACAGAGGCATTGGTCAGGGAGAAGCGTATGTTCTTTAATACAATATAGGCAGCAAAGTTTTTAATAAATAATTTATCTAAAGTATTTTTGTGGTAGTGGAGGCAATGCCCAGCTCTGACCGGTACAAAACGGCACAGCAATGTTGGTATTAAAATATTGGGGCCGATTTGCACGTGCAGCAGATGCGATACAGCCCATCCTCCGCGTCGTAGCACCAGCTCTCGCTCCTGTCTCGCAGTGGGGTGGAGTAGCAGCGCCGTAACGTGGGCACTGGCAAGCTGGTACAAAGAAAGAACTGCGGGGGGAAAGCTGCTGCCTGCTTCCTGAGCCCCTCTCGGGCCGTGCCCGTCCTGGGAGCAAGCTGGGGATGAGCCACACCAGGCGCCTGGGCTGCCATCAGCAGCCACGTCGCTATCAAAAAGTCCTGCTTGTGCTTTTGAGCTGGAAAAGGGTTTGCTAATGACAAAAGGAAAAGTGAAAAGGCAAAAACCAATTAATAACTCTTCTAGTAGACAACTTCTGCAGCAAGCAGAATCTTACAGGAGAATTGGGTGACCTGTTGTCACCCGATGTACAAATAGATGCCCGGTTCTTTAATCTCAGCTTACCGAGGCATGTGATGCTACGCGTGTGTTTTTGCTGGCTGACACCTAGTAGCTGGCTCGGTGACACCGTATGGTCACCAGATAGCTGTTCCCGAGAGTACTGCGGGGCACCCCGTGCATTTGGTATGGTTTCCATCAGTAATGCTGCAGGCATCACGTTGCTATTCCAACCCCTAGCTCAAAGCAGGGCCAACTTGGGGTCCCTCCCCAAGAGGGACTTGAATGGTGGTAGGTGAACATCTATGTATTGCAGAAGCTGTATGAGCTTCTACTGTACTTTCCTCCAAATTCTAGAAAAGCCAACTGAAAAAGAAGAGCTGTGTTCAAGGACTGGTGGACTCTGGAGCATGGATTTACTTGGGAAGGAATAGGAGAGGGTTTTCTGATTTTTCTTTTAATTGCTTTTAGCAGCACTATTGGGTAGGAAGCTATCTGACAAACCATAGTAAACCTCTTCCTAAACCAGGAGTAGGGCTGACTTACCAGCCTAGCTCCTGCCTGTGGCTTTGTGGTAGGAGTCGGAGGAGTTGCTGGGCAGCCTACAGGGTGGATGGCTTTCCAGTTGGTTTAATGCCTCCTTTCACTAGAAACTCTGCGGTAGGAAAAGAACTCTTGGCCTAGCTATGTATCCTGAGGATATTGCCTTGCCACGCAGGGAAGACCTTGCCTGCCTCCCCAGGTAAATTTTCCGGGGAGATTCCAGCTGAGGAGCGAAACGGCCAAGTCTTTTGCCCAGCCCAGGAGCCTGAGCCGGGCTGGAGGCCGGTGCTGACTGCTGTGCGGCGTGGCACGCTGAACGACTGCCCGTCAGCTGCTCAGCCCCTCGCCTTGTTCAGATACCCAAAGGTAGAGGAAGCTTTATTTTGGCACTGCATGTCTGAGGCAAGCGTGGAAGGGCGGCCAGAAACAGCCCGGCAAAGCTATCGTGGAGGAGGAGCTATTGCATTCCCAAGCACAACCTCGGAATTTCCTGCCCCTCGGGAGCTCCTTCAGCCACGGGGACTGTTTTGTGTAGCATAAAGCCCGGCACGGTTCCTTTGTATGATGTACGATGGGTGGGCTTTTACAAGGAGCATTTGTAGAAATCGTGATATTAATGTACCTGTTAGTTCACATCCATGATGAATTGCAAGTTATGCTAATTATAAAGCAATTTATCTTTCTTATTTAGAAATCCTCATTCCTAAGCAATAGTGAGTCTTAGAGCAAGCTACCAGGAGACTTCTTTCTTTTCAGCTAATTAATAAAAAATGCAGTATTTCCAGAATGTATGTTCTTTGCTTGGCTTTTGTTAGATTAATAATTTAGCGAATACAGTTGAGTGTGTTTAATGCAATTTTCTCCTCTTTCACTTTAAAATGTTGTTCTGGTATGTAAAAGAAAAATCTCTTTTATTCATGTTTTTATGAAATGAATCCCATTTTTCCCCCACTTCAGGATGATCTAATGCTGCAGCAAAATGGGGTGGGGGGTTGGCCGGAGCAGCCAGGTTACTTAAGCATGACTGTCAGATGTGAACGGCCAATGCAAATTAATTGCTTTTCATAGCTCCGTAAGTACTTTGCATATCACCATAAACTTCAGCTGAAGGCAACTCGGCAACAGTGCCGTGGAAAGCCAGGCAGTAGGTAGGTCTGGATGGGCTTGCTCTGGAAATAACGGGGAGACATGGGGAGAGCTGGGGAAGCAGAGCCTGCTCGTGCTTTGCCTGTCCTCGCACGGGTACAGCAGAACCGCGGCGGTTCAGGGGCTGGGATCTGCTCCTTCGCTGCCGAGTGCCCAGCGTGGGGTCGGGGCGCTTCCAGGTACTCGCCTCTACCCATCAGTGGGCATCTGTGGCTCTTGCTGGGTCCTCCTGGCCTGCTGCCCTTGCCCCCCTCTTCCCGAGCGGCGGGTGCTCCTTCTCCGTGTGCCGATACCACGAGCTGTGTAAATGAGGGGATGTCCGTAGCCACTGCCAGCCAGGCCCTGAAGGGTGGATGGGTGCCCTTGTGGCTGCCAGCAGGTGACCCTCCCTCCGTGCCCGACGGGCTCCGGGGCTGATCATGTCACTGAAAAGGTAAGGAAGGAAGGATGTGGCCACCCACCCGCCAGCAGCTGGGCTGGAGTAAACATCACATAGAAGGGGTCTGCAGCATCCTGCTGGAAATCGAAAGGAGTAAGGCAGAGAATGACACGGGGGCTGCTTTAGCATTAGCGACGCCCTGGAGCCGGGGATGCCTTCCCTTTTGCCCTAGGGACCGCCCAGCGCAGGGTCTGCTGCTGCGGGCTGTGTGCTCAGCCGCCAAAAACTGGCACTTGGGGAACAGGTATTGAGTCTTTTTCCCTAATTCTCCACAAGTCCCATTGGAAACTAGACCAGGAATTACACTGCTTAGTATGTAAATTAGATGTTAAATAGTTCACGCATTCAGTCCAAAAAAATAAAAACCTTCACCCTTTCACAACTGGAATACAGAGCGGAATATTCAGGTAAAAAATAATTTATGGTAGTAATTATGGTATAAACGAACTTGTCAGCAGCTAGTTGTTTAAGTTCCTTCTTCCCCACTCCGGGCTTCTCAAACCTG
>NW_009259716.1:889117-901489 GCF_000687185.1 Egretta garzetta | reverse complement strand
AAATACCCCTCTGCCCGCTGTATTCATCGGAAATAGGATGCTGCATGTGAATGCTTATCTGTGTAATGAAAAAAGGATCTCATTTGCAATGATCTGGAGTTTCAAGAGGTCAACCAGTGTTCTGATAACTAAGCTTAATCTTTGCTGGCAACATCTAATATTAATTACTAACGCTCACACCTTTCACCATTAAAATCTGAACATTTATGCGCATAATTATGAGTCATCTAATGGCTCAACAGCTTTAATTTTTTTTTTTTTTTGCTGTGTGCATTTCGTTTTGTTTAACCATGAGAGAACTGGACTTCTATTCATTATGGGAAAAGGTGATTTGGAATAAATCCTGACCATTTGAGTTGCTCCTGAGCTTTTGTGTTTAATGGAAGCGCAGCGTGCGAGCCCTTTCTGTGCCCCTGTGTGGGAAGGGGGATCTGAGAGCAGAGAGCTGGTATCGCCGCTGGTGGCAGCAATGGCACGGCGGGGTGGGATGGCGCGTGGTGCTCGGCTCTTTTGCACCAGGAGCCCTTCACCAGCAGGGAAATGCCCACAACCTCCCAGCGCATCCTTATTTTAAGCTCTGCTCTGGCCCACAGATAAACTACAAGTGGCTCCAATGGGCAATATTAGCTGTTCCCATAAGTGTTCAAGACTGCTGGTGTTACCGGCTTTACACCAGGGGCCTCTGCAGACAAGATCTAGGCAAGAGATGATTGGCCATCCTTCCCCCCCACCCGCCTGTTGGTATCTGCAGGCAATGAAGTCTGTGTGGTGGACGCAGAGTAGCCCCAAGGTCTGGTGCTTGCTGGGCTTCGGGTGAAACGCTCAGTCTGGTGGGACAAGCACAGATGCCAACTGGGATAATGGATTCATTGATGCAAAACTGGGAAGTGTTCACCAGCTCATTTCACGTAGGCTACTGGACAGACACCAGTTGGGTGGAATGGCATGAAATTGGTTTGGGATTTAAGGAAAAAAAAAAAAAGCCAGTTTGTAGCCATCGAGCAACAAAGAATAAATGAACTGTTGGCCACTGAAGGAGGCTAGTGGTGGACAGTGCAAGGCCCGGTTGGACTGAATGATCTGAAAGGTCTTTTCTAACCTAGACGATTCTATGATTCCTCGTGAGAGAACAGTTATTGCAGCAGAGCGTGGGATGGTGGGGAGACGCTCAGCAGCAGGGGGAGGGTGGGGAGTGCAGGTGGACAGTCCTTGATAGGGCTGTGACTATTAAATAGCAGCCGCTGCCGTCGCTTGCTTCTCTGCCTTGTTTTTCCCTTTGACTCAGCACGAAGCATAGCTTAACTCGTACCTGCCTATGGGTAGCGCCCCGAAGCTGGGCTACTGTCAGGCTGGAGAAGTTGTGAAAAATTCTGGACTCTGGAATGCAGAGATGGCTCTGTCCTCGGGTGCCGAAGCTTGGTCCCTGCCCGCCCTGTGGCTGCTGGCTCCTGCTCTCGGTGCCAAGGGGATGATTTCTCTGCAGCAGTTCTCTAACACTCTTCAGTCTTTAAGATGGTTCTGTAAAACACGGGCGCTGTAAGAGCGGCGTGTCTGAGCTGTCTGGAGCTCAGGCTCTTGTGCAGGGAAGGCTGCTTGACAGGGGGAGAAATTCTTTGTGGTCCTTACCCCTGCAATAGCACGATAGCGAGCAGGAAATGGTCTGGTGGGTAAAGCAGATGGTTTCTCAGCAAAAGCCTTCTGTGGCTTGTGTTTGCTGTGGGTTTGTTTTTTTTTTTTTTTAGTGAGACAAACCAGCTTTCCTGATATGACAGCTTCATTGCTGTGCCTCGTGGAAACATGCTGCCAGTTATACTAATTTTACCTTGTAAGAACATAAGTATGAGAGCACTGGTAAAGCAAAAAAGTCAACATTGCTGTGGTTTGAGAGAGGCTTTTTTTTGGACATAAATGGTTGCCAATAGAGGGAAGCAATTTATAAAAGCCATGCAGAGAATAACAACAACAGTAAAATCAAGATCGACATGTTTCTGCTTCTGGTTTTTACATATGCGCACCATGAGCCAATGCAGTTGCTAAAAGAGTGCTCCCCAAAAGGGCTCTTGCACACCTACGTGGCTTGTAAAGGGGAACAGTGAGGGGGAAATAACCCCGGCAAACTGATTCCCGCAGTCTGCGCTGAGAGGGTTCGGTCTGAGAGCGGGGTGCACGGCGGTGGCCGCAGAGCGCGAGTGCTAGCGGAGGCCAGCGCCTGCGGGGGGCTGTGGGAGCGGGCTGGGGGCACTGGGGGGGAGCAGGGAGGTGGTGACGCCTCTGGCCTTGGCCTGCAGAGCAAGGGGAAGAGGGACACTTCTGCCTTTCTCCTCAGGGCGGTATGGGGCAGGAGCATACCGATTCCCTCTGTCTTCTCCTCAAACTAGTGTGTCACAGCTCTGCGTAAGTCGCAGATGATGAAAATACGATAATCTGCTGCTTTTAGGCTACACTGACTTCCATGGAATAGATCCAAAGTTTTCAGATTAGAGCCTGAGTGGACATGGAGGTCTGTCTTCCTATGGTGCCATCAGTGATGCCTTCCTACAGTGCCCACCCGCGCCGGTTTTGCTGGGAAGGGCTCTCAGCGGTACCTGATGAGATTCCTGTTTTGTCCTTAGTGTTCTCCTTTTGGAGTGATTTGAGGTCCCTGAAGGTCAAAGCACAGGAACGAGCACTAATATTTATAACCATCCATGTGCATTCAGAAACAAACTTCTGAAAGGGATTTGTTAACTATCGGTCTTCACCATGGTCATTTTTGGGGTAGAATAGGAGTTCTGAAATGATTGTGCATCCGTCATTCACACTTAAACTCTACATGACTGAACTCATTCATCTTAATTGCATGTGTTTGCATGGTCTCTTCTTTTGGGTAGGAGTTTAAGGTGGAACCTAATCTGCTCTGTTGGGGATATATAGAATCCAAAGGTAATGCAGTTAATGGGGTCAACTCCTTTTCGCTTTGAAGACTGCGTATTTGAAATCAGTTCAAGAATTTCAATGATGGCAAACAAAAATTCAATTAGAGCTGTGTGGTTCTTTTCTCCACAATGTCAGATAACCCTGCACATGGGAAACATTCAGCATAACCATGTGTAGGAGCCGGGCATTGGCTTTTCCATGCAGAAATCTGACTGAGAAGGGACTGAACTGCAATTTGTACAGTTTCAGGCAGTTAAAATTTTTTTTTAAATGCCACAACAGCATTGGCAATACAGACAACTAATTTGGTCTAGTGCCTTAATTAGTTTCTGTTGCAGATGCGCAGTAAGAAAGGACAACTACATGAAATGCTATAGTTATTCTCCAAGCAAAGCATGGTCTTGTAGCCATACCTACTTGTAGAAGAAGCCACGGGGTCTAATCATTCAAGGCCAGGATAAGAGCTCTGGACACCCATATTCCAACAGGAAAGTTTGTTAGGTATATTTTGTGACCCTCTAAAAAGGAGGAATAATGTTGTCAAGCTGTTTGTATCTCGGAGCTGTTTTATGTAAAATTGGATAACATCTGGAAGGCAAAAGACAACCTTCATGTAGCAATGATCAATTAAATATTATTTTGGCTACAACAACTGTGAAGAAAAGCAAAATATTCTGACCTTAAAGATTAACGCATGATCCTGCTAATAGCTGTAGTGTTAATTACCTAACTTTTCTATCTTCTCTATACTCAAACACCTGACCAAGCACCTCTTCTGGAGTGGTGAATGTGTTGGAATGGCTCTTCAGCCTGGTTTGCTTTGTATTCTCTGTCAGCCCACCAGCTCCTTATTGACCTTTCCATATTGTTAGTTACTCTTTTTTTTATCAATCTTTGTCAAATTATATTTGATTTCCAATAGCCTCTGAGAACTTTGGGGCCAGCAATGCTCCATGGGAGGAATGTGGTTCTTCTGAGATTGAGAACCTCTGGGTCAGACCTTGCCAGGGCTCATCTGTCTGTAGGACTCGATGGAAGTGGATGCTGCTGTCCTGCTGCAGGTCACCCGCCTGTCTGAGTGTTCATCAGGAGCGGAAGGAGCCGTGTTCACGCATCCTTCTCCTGGCTGGGGAGGGGAAGCACCTTGTCCCCCGCTTTGGGGTCGGTGTTTCTCTGTGCAGCAGTCGGGGCTGGCAGCACGGTGTCACCTCGTCTCACTCGCATCTCACCTGGAAGCACCTTGGCCTGGAGCAAGCCCTGGCCTTTGAGGAGGATCAATTCCGTCCCTTGCTCCCAGGGCCTGTCCTTGCACAGCAGTCTGGAGAAGGTCACGTCCTCCCCTCCTCCCGCTCACACCGAGGTTTTTTAGGCAGGATGGTGCTTGCACGTGCTGTTGACATGGCAATAAACCAGCTAATGCCCACAACAAAGGGACAGAGCTTTTTAGAAGGGAAAAACCCGGACGTATAGCGAATGCTGAGGGTCAAGTGTTTCCTCAAACTTTTTTGGAATTAAAACCCTGCGAGGACATGTGTAATCACGCTTGACCACTCTGAATAAAGAGGTAGGAAAAAGAGAACTGGCCCTGATTTAAAGGTAAACAGTGTGGTCGAGAACATTAATGCGGAGAGACTGAAAACAGGCATTTGAAATAAGCCTCCCTAGCATGCCCATAAAAGCACGCACCTCTGAGGTATTGCTTGCGCCTTTCCTCACGGGTTGGTTTTTTGTTCGCCCTTTAAACAGTAAACCTCCCACAAAATCCCGAAAGCAATGACTTTTCTCGAGGCACACCGCAGCTCACTTTCTCAGGACGCTTCCTTCAGTTACCTGACCCTGCAGTAGGGCTCTAAATGACAAATTGATGACATCATAATAATTTTTCTTGTGTAATAAATGGTGAAGCCATTAACACAGGACTATATGTCTTGACTGCAGACCAAAGAGAATGAACAGCTGGCTTCTCAAAGAAAAAAGCCCTTCTTCAAACACATAGATCTTCAATATTAGCAGGGGAGATACAGAAAATGACTGTCAAGGTAAATTGCATTTTGTACGAATGCCATCTCCTTTCAGGTTTGCCCCAGCATGATAATCCTTCTTTATTCAGCAGCGTTGCCCTTTTCTCTTTAAAGACCTTTAGTGAAGTCGTCTTTTATATTTCTTGTATCATTAAAGTGACTTAAATGATCAGGGCTGTGGTAGGCATGACATTTATTTTTAATTATTAGCATAAATAAAGAGGCATCTATATTCCACACCTGCTGCAATTATAAAAATATATTTTCTTCATTTATAAAACAAATTATGTGCTCCGGGGAGTCAACCAGAAAGGTGGGAGGCAGTTCTTTTTGGTAATCTCTATATATTCTCAGTGTTTAGTAGATCTGACCACAAAGGACCAGTGATGTGGTTTGGATGCCAGTGGATTCATGGCTTGTGTGCGGTTTCTGGGAGGGGGATCTGCACGGTATTGCAGACAGAACGGTGGGAGAACGATACTGCAGAAGTGTTCTATCACAGCCTCGTGTCTACACCGCCGGGCAGCGCAGCCTCGGGTGTTCTGTCTCTTCTGAAAAGAGCAGTCTGGTGAGAAATGCTCTATGGTCAGCAAAAAGTGAAGCTAGAACAAGCAAAAAGAAGCCCCTTCAGCAGTTTAGACACCATCTAGAAAACCACTTCAGTTTAAATTTTGGATCCTTTAAAGATGGGAAGTTTCATATAAATTCAGAAAGCTGAGCTACATTTTGCTGAGCATTGCTTTCCATTTTTCATTCCATTTGTGTGCATAAGCCAGCATTACTTATAAAATGTATACTTAATTACATTTTTAAAAAAAACAGTTATTGCAATTAATCTAATCCGAAACTCCATTTGTCAAAGTACTCTGCTTTCGTAATTTGCACTCCTTCCTTATGCAGGCCCTCCTAGTTCTTTTTTCTTACCCCAAATCTGTCTTGATGTAGTAATGGTATTTTAATGCTCTTGGCAAGACGGGCTAGAGCAGAACAGCGGAATCGACTGGTTACAACTAAATGGTTCCTCTTCCAAGCTGCAGCGCGGGTTAGACGGGCTCATCCAACAAGGCTGAGGAGCTTTTTGTCCTCTTCTGTGTTTGGTGGAAGACAGGCGCTGCCCGGTGCACACCTAGGGGGCTACGTCCTAAGCTCTGCCTACTGCTCCACAGCTAACTGGCTGCGGTGAATCGGGGTGTACAGGAGTGCAGGTGAAGATGATGATGAGGACTTTCTTCTGGATGTTTTGTATCTGGAGGTTTCCCGTGATCCCCTGAGACGTAAGGGAGCTAAACCCTACATCTGCTGAGGTCCGTGTGGCGCTCGCCCGCCGCCCAGGCCTCTCCCTCGCGGCACGTCACGGCTCTGCGGGCTTCCAAAGGCTTCCACGCACGGCCTGCCTCCTTGGCCTCTGCCTCTCACGGCGCCGGGGTCGTCTCCAGCGTTCGGCACAATGCGAGCTGTTAGCTGAATGCCTCTTGATAGAATAAGGTGCCATGGGGATTTGGTAGTTCGGTGTAAATTCATAAAATGGTGGTTTAAAAGTCTAAGTAATTAGTTAAAAGCTTTTTGATTAATGGTAGTTAACAGCTTGTATGTATGAATGTTATAGTGCGGAGTGGCTGAATTCCAGGTGAAGTGATTGATTGTGTTCTGGGGGTGCACATATGTTCCTGGGTGCATATAAATGATTGTTAGTCACTCGTTTCTGAAATAGGATTATTTTCAGTGATATCTCTTCCATTTTAATGTCTTTGCTCTTCAGTCTGATTCCAGACATCCAAGACTGCCCTGTCTTGCATCGCTCCCTTTGTAGTTACTCCCTTGCTCTCTTTCATGTAACTGTCATACCTCAGGGACAATGACAACGAGAAGAATAAAAAGAAAATGTATTTTGATGTCTTGGTGAAAATAGCAATTTAAACAAAAAAAAAAAACCAAACCCACCCCACCACACTTTACATTTTAAGCAAGTAAAAGGTCTACTTTAACTTTGTAGTGACAAGGCAATTTGGCTTTTAGGGTAATGTTTTCACAAATGCTCAACAGCCACATAGGTAAAACTATTTAGATGTCTGTCTTGCGTTTGCTTCACTTGGAGATGAGAGTCCAGGCTTTATGGCGAAAGAAACTGCTCTCTAAACTGTTCACACTGCTCGTTCCTCAGGATGCAGACCTCTGTATCGCCTGGCATTCAGTGGCACTCGTGTTCTTTTGCTACCAAAGCGTTTCTTGAAATTGTATTTGAAGGCAGCAAACAGAAGTGCTCGGGCTTGGCTCGCCGAGGCTGTGCAGCTGCTCTGGCTCTTCTGCCAGCACAGGTAGCTCGCCTGGCACCTCTGGCTCCTACCAAGAGACTGGCGTGAACCCTACGCGTCTAGAACATGGCCAGAGCCAAAGAGCTGACTGAGGCTTTGCTGCATGGTGTCAGGTACCACCTCGACCCACTGGGGGGTTTGGTATTTAATGTAAAATGGAGCAAACGATGAGGGCAGCAATTTAATACCAAGCCAGCACGGGACAGAAGGAATGCAAAGGTGGCATCAGCTCAGTTACGGCCCCAGCCTCTGACTTGGGCAATGGCTATCTGGCTGCAACCCCCACGCAAAGAGCTATATTACATACTGTCCTGAAAAACCAACCGCAGGGGCCAGGCCGCCAGCGATCGCTGTGGAGTGCTCGATTGTCCCAACGGTGCACCCAGAAAGGCAGCAGCCAGCCGTGCCTTCCACCATTCCCTGCGCCCAGGAGCCTCGCCTGGGATTTGCCAAAGCCCTTGCTAAAGATAAAGGTGTCCTCGTGTCCTTTTGGGCTTTGGCCTCTGTGCTCCGCCCGTTGTCTGGAATTTTGTGGGGAGGATGCCCGTCTCCCACAGCCCAGGCTGGGACCATCCACTCGTTTTGGGCAGGGTGCCGAGCAGCTGCCAGGCAGCGATGGCTTTCATTGCCCACCCCTCTCCCTCTGTCATTCCTATGCTCCTGTCATTTCTGCCTCTCTCCTCGTGTGCAGCTTATCAGCTTCTAGATGCTCAGAGCAGCTTCTGCATGCAAATCTGGAGTCAGTTTGCTATCAGAAATCAATATTTTAAATGATGTTTTCCCCAGAAGATTATTATCATTGTAAAATCAAAATATTTTGCAATTCTTGAAAGCTCAAAGAATATTCTGTGTATGAGCTGACAGGAAACCATAATCAAATTGTCAAGCAATTGCTCCTACTGTGGCAAAGTGAGAATGTTAGATTACATGTGTCAGCATGCGAAGATAAAGACTGTGTAGTGAACAGCACGCTGAAGGCTTGATGGGAGACGGGGAGTTTATCGCTGTGCGCCACCCTATTGTAGGTAGTTCTGCTGCCTCAGCGGTCCTCAGTTTGCATTTAAAACCTTTATGATCAATAAAATGCCTCAGTTTTGTCATTTGGAAAAGACGTTTTACATTTTCTACCAACTTTATTTGGTCAATTAAACTGAAGACTAATTGCTATTCCAAAGGGTTAAGTAATAGAAGATGTGGAATCCTAATATACATACACCAGTTGTTTACCAACTCTAATATTATCATCGCTGCTCTGATCTCTTCAAACAGGCACCCAAATGCATGCTGCTCTGATTACCTGAGTAAGAAAAATGGCTCATTTATTCAACATATACATTGGCTGCTTGTCTGGGGTTTTAGATGTTTAAAGATTTATGTTCACATTGTTTTTCTCCAGTTTTCCTGTCCTTTTACCTACTCTTCTGTAAACTCTTCCATCTTCCTGTTCGCTGTGGCTGCTCTCACAGTGGATGCTCACTGAGAGCATCTCAAAGTGTTTTGTTCTGAGCCTGGGGGCTGTAACTCGAAGCCTGCTGAGGACTTGAACTCTCCTTAAATTCCATCAGGATTAACGGCTCGTCACCTTGCAGGACCTGGCTTCTTGGGGGGCCGTTCCCAAGCAGCCCGCTCATTCCTGTAGCCCTTTCTTTTTTAGAGGTAGGATCAGGCAAGAGATTTGCAGGAGTGAAATCTGAAAGGTTTTTAACTCTGATGACCAGATTGTCGTTCAGGATGGTTATTGAAGCACACAACAGAGCAGGCTCTTAAAGTCAGTTAAATGCAATCATTTTAGAAAAGTATTTAGCCACTTAACTACCAGAGCCTTCTTCATCTGACCCTGAAATAGCTTGCGATTCCTTAACAAATTCTGAAAGGAAAAAAAATAGTGGTACATGATGGGAAGAGGAAAACGAATAGTGTGCTGTCAGAATTAGGTGACCGATGGTAGATTGAACCAGTATTGTACACTGATAAGGTGACTGACAAAGGGAACACACTATATTTCATCGGTTTGCTTAGCAGGAAAATATTTGGAAGGGTATTCCTTAAAAGTATATGGAGGGAAATACAATGGAGAATTGCAAATACATGAGGACTGGAAACATCGTGCAAGTTTAGTTTAATGTCAAAAAAAGAAAAAGTGGATAAATTGTGAATGTTTAGACTGTAGTTTGGAAATGGGTTTCTAATCCTCCTGGAGTAAGGGCCTAGAGCATCCTTCCAGCAAGACGAGAAAGTGGGACACCGAGCCACGTGGCTGCAGGTGAAAGCAGAGAGGAGCTGGACATGGATGCAAGATCTTTCCTCCAACTTCCAGCAGAAAGGGCAAAGCAGCCAGGCCTGGCTGTGCCCCCGCTTTCCTCTTAGGGGGTGCAGCAGTGGACCGTCACCTTCCTACCAAAAGGGGAGGTAGATTTACTTTTAAACTGGAAATCAGTCAGCTGGTGAGACAGTCGTGTAACGTGGGGCTGGGGCTAGGCTGGGCATCCAATGAGTCAGTTCAGTCCTTTAATCTTTTATCCTAAAGAACACATTGTTTTTTCGGAACTGTTGTGTGTCTGGTGAGTGCATTTAGTCTCACTTTGAAGCGCAAAGTCTGTGCTTCTGCAATCCGTACAGCTCCTCTGCTGCATGAGAGTGTACCGCTTGGGGAATGTGTGCCTGCGGAGCAGTTGGGTCTAGGCTTGTACATCTGTTTGGTACCTGCCAGGTCAACTGCCTAACTCTCTGGATCTGACTTCCTTTGCTGCTCATGGGGGTCATGTGCATTTAGAACTGAGTCCTATCCCCATTAAAGCAAGAGGAAGACTACAGATGAATGACAGTAACCTCCTGATCTGGACAAAATATTCTTTTTCAGGGTCTTGAAGGCCTATGGAATGCTAGAGACTGAGACTTGGAGGAGCAGAAAGACTGAAACTGTGACTGGTCCAAGGTTTGAGTGCATTGCTAGGGGGAAAAAAAAATCACTTCTATTTCAAGCTACTAGTTCTTGTAACTGAGCCCTTCAGTGTCTCCTCTCTCCTTGATCCCTCTCCATGAAAACGTTCTTTTCCTACAGTTAGCAGCAAGGTGTTACCTGCTGAATGTAAGTGATTTGAGGATGGTATTGAAAAAGGCATGATTTCAACATGTAGAAAGATAATCTTTTATGCAGAGTATTCTAGAAGAAGATTGAAGTTTTAAGTACAAAATGAAAGTTAAGAAAACCTTGTGGGCTGAAAGCTTGCTGTGGACTCACGCCCAGTACACACCGGGGCTAGTGGTCTGAGACTGTTGTTTAGGAGCAATCTGCAGGCCTTTTCATTAGTCAGTTAGCAGCCATTGTCAATCACCGGCTCCTCATCCCAAAGGCTTATCAATGCTATCCCACTAAGCAAATGCATCCCTTCAGTGAAAATTCATTGATCATCTTAGTGGACAACTAAGGAACTGATGACTTCTGTGTCACCTGGGCCTAAGCAATGAATCCCCGCTGGCTTCTCCTTTGTGCTGCCGCAACAGGAGCTGCAAATGAGTTGGAATTAAGTAATAATTACTGTTGCTTTAACTCTTGGGTTGAAACTGCTTACTTGTGGTTTATTTTTGCACAGCTCTCCAAACTGCTTATCTAAAAGGGCATTTAAAATATTTGTTGTATTGCGGGAAGGATAGCCTGCCAAGGGCTGTTATGATGATAAAATAAATGGCAGTGACTGTGCTTTGCCAACAGAATATTGGACCATAACCTTTTCCTTCAGCAGTTTCCACAGCCACTCTCTGAATGGAAGATGGGGGTAGCGCTGGGGTGAAAAGCCTTAGATGCAGCGTTCTGCCTCGCCTGGCTCTCCTTAAGCGCGTGTCGTGTCTTCCTGAAGTGAATCTTACCCGGGACCCTCCTTCATCTTCCCGCCTCCTTCAGTGTCTTTGGTAATGAGCAGAATTTTTAGCATTAGAAGAATGTCTTTGTAGTACATTCAAGGAGGAGTCTTTGTTGTCATATATCTTAATAATTTATCCTGCTTGATAAGAATTCTAAAAGATCAGTAGATAAGAGTAAACAGGCTGAGGGAGACAGCCCTTTGATGCCGCCCTTGGTAATTTTGCAGCAACTGAATTGGTCTTCTGTCATTACAACTTAAGATGCATAATTGCAAGATCATCATTTTGAGGAAGTTATTACTGCCAAATATTTTACAAAATGACTGTGTATTAATTAAGCAGTTTAAAACAGAACCGACACTTTTCCTTACTAACACAGAAGGGAGGAAAAACCTGTAGTGTGGAGACCTTAAAACACTTACAAATGAGGAGAAGAGCGAGTTGCAATCTCTTCTTCTAAAATTAGAAAGAGGTTTTTTGGAATATAACCAAGCCATTAGATACGGGCAGACTAGTTCAGATAAAAATAGAATTAAACTGAACCCATAGTTAGCAGTCAAAAATACTGAAGGCTTGAGAAACTGATAATCATTTTTGCATATCTTGGTATCTCCTGGCGTTAGCAGGGACTAGAAAGCATGGAAATGTCATAAAGAGGGTAATTCTGGAGAGGGAAACAGTGATCTAAGTTTAGAGAAATGTATGGCATTACATTTTTTTTTTTTTTATGATCTTAGGTGCTTTTTGTCCTCTCTTCCTTCTGCAGGGGCAGTTTGGATACTCAGGGGGGTGTGTGTTTAGGTTTTGGGGGGCTTTGTGTGGGTTTTTGATTGCTTGTTTGGTCGCGTGCACTTTGTCATGCCTGTTGTCGGGGTAAGAGGTGGTGATGGCTCTTAACCCCCTCTGCTATGCTCCTACTGGAGGCGACGGCAGAATGGAGTGATCTGTAAAAATGTAGAGCACAAAATCTGTGACTTCTACCAAGTTCATGCTTAAGTCAACGAGAACAGCAAAAATGTCTGCTGGGTGCTGATTGGTGTCTGCTTCTACTGCACCGGCATGCTCTTCTTGGTTCCTACAGATTTCCTGCTACTGGCTAAAAATCCATTTGGGGGAAAGCAGACAGTTGCAGCTGGGGAGATAAAGCTCCAGCATTACAGAATATTTCAGGGAATTTGAGGAAATGAAACCAAAATGCCCAGGATCAACCCTTTGAGAAGTTGAACACTTTTGGAGCATAACGGAAGGGAGGTGGTGTGGAA
>NW_009259716.1:887220-889096 GCF_000687185.1 Egretta garzetta | reverse complement strand
CAGAGAGGGCTAGAGGTTAGGCTCTGGTCTAAGATGCAGTGGCAGAAATCAGGAATCACCTTACAAAAATCAATGGCGTCCCTAAGTATCCCTAACAGAGTCTGACCCTGTGGCTGTGGTGACTTGAGCTCCGCTTGTGGAGTTCGGTTTAAAACAATATATGTTTGAGTATTTGCCTGGTTCTTTCCCTGAACGGGCTGCCTTTCCCCCTGTAGGCAGGTACCTAGGCACAGCCAGGTGTGTCTGTTCATCAGTTTTGGCCAGACCCCCCCTACTCAGGCCAGCTTACTGCCCAAAGGCAGGAGAAGCCTGGCCCATAAATCTGCTTCTCTGTGCCTTTGTAATCCAAGACCCTGTTCCAAGAGCGCTGATTGCCTGCTAACGTTTCTGGTAGGAGGACGGCAGTAAAGACAGCTATTACCGAGGAAATGGAAGCAAGCGCGGCTAAGAAAAAAGCTAATTAAAAATGAAGGGGATGAGGAGCCTGGAAGATGTAATGGTCCTAGAAAACATTTTGGTCCTAGGACAAAGGGTATCTTCTGAAAGGTTTTCTTAAAAGCATTGTCAACATAAATTCCTGCTTTTCTGTAGAGGTCCCTTTCTGTTTTGGGTATCTGTCACAAAACTGCTGGTCACTGTGCAATTGTTGCTGTCTCATCTTGTCCATCTGGAGGTTTTCTCCTCTTCAAAGTGATTTTATTTGTTTTGGTAACATAGCTGTTCGACGGATCTCCCTTGCTGCATTCTCCAAGAACTCTTCCCCCGTGCCAAGCCAGGGTTGAAGGCTCTCCATTATGAACCAAGCACAATGTAGCTTCATAAACAGCATTATCCAAGAGGCACTGTGTGTGACGTGAAGTACCACTTTACCAACATGTGACTGTTCTCAAGAGTAATAAGGGCTGCATTTGAGTCTCGATACGACAGCAAATAATTTGAGGGCTGGGGTCCATACTCACTTGCGCTGGGATCAACGTAGAGGAGCACGGCAGAAGTCGGTGGGTGTTACAAGTTTGTACGGGGGAACTGAGCTCAAAATGTTTTTCTCTGTATCACGAATAGGGTTCTCCCAGGCCCAATACAGAAATTATATTTGTTACGCGCTTACCTTACCACCAAACAGCAGAAATAAGTATTTAACAACCTGACAGAAATGAAAGTGGGGTTTAGTAATTTTTAAGATATTCACATTTTTTGTCAATTCCCAGTTGTTTGTCCTTTTTCTGCTATACTATTGCTTTCAGCTTCCCATTTTATTTGGGGGGAAAAAAGTGAAAAAGAGGAGTCATATCTTAGCATTTTCATAGTAACAGTTATGGTAATTTTAGAAAATTGTCATGCCAGTCAGTGTGTTAAGGTAATTTGAAAATATTACAACAAGATGGAAAACCCCCCCTCTCTTTTCTGCTGATCATGGCTGATTTACCAGCAGCAGAAGCCCGGGCTTTCATTACTGTTAGTGTAATAGGCCTGTTAGACCCACCTCGCTCCTTCACAAATAAAACATGACAGGCTCTTCGAAAGAAGATTGAGAAACTTAAACCAGGGAATATAGCCCAGTGTAACTCCTGGATTTGGGGCGCTCCTGCCTGCGCCCCCACTGCTGAGACCAGAGCCTGACCTGTCCCGAGCCGCGCAGCGATGCGCTACGTTATTTATTGAAGAGGGCTGAAGGCAAGGAGGCCAAGGCTATTTTGCAAAAAATCATGCGGGAGTCTGCGCAAGAGCTTGCAGTGCGTCTGCTGCCCGTCGGGACGCCGGGGTACGTCGTGGTGGCGCTGAGGCGAGCTTCTACAACTGTCTGGCAGGGGGCTGTAGCGAGGGGGGGGTCGGCCTCTTCTCCCTGGTAACGGGCGATGGGATGAGGGGGAATGGT
>NW_009259716.1:884783-886959 GCF_000687185.1 Egretta garzetta | reverse complement strand
GAGGGAGCGGACGCGTGAGCCGGGGGCGCGCGTGTCCACAGCAGCCTGCCCACACCTGCGTGGGGAGCACGGGGAAGGAGAAACGGGAGCAGCCTGTCGAAACGTTAAAGCATCCTTAGCAGGAGAGTGGGAGTGAATATTGTTTAATCTCTGAGTGTTACTGCTCTCTCAGGAGAGAAGAGTGGAGGAGTGAGGAAAGTACATCATGACATGCCCTGTAACATGGCAGAGAAAGGAACCTTTTTTTTTTTTTTTTTTTTTGCTGCAGCATTGCTGAGGAGCACCAGTTACTGACCTGCACTGTGCTGTAACAGCCCTGTAAACTCCTTGGGACGGGGGCTGTCTCTGTAAGCTGGGGAGTACGGGCCCCTGCTCTTGTGTTCTGACGAGCTGGCTTTCCTGCAAGTCACACCACAATTTTTCCATAAAAACAGAAAGAGGTGCCTCTTTCAAGTGTTTTCCAAGTAGTACCTGGCTTGCCCTGTCCTCTCTAAATGTGCGTACCACGTGTGTGCCCAGGGGGCTCAGCATCTTTTTTCCACAGCAATTGACCCTTTGGGCTTATCTGAGGTTTCTGTGGATTCACAGCAAACAACTGAGCAAAGCGTTCTCTGAGAATCGGAGATTTTTATAACTTGTTACAGATTCCTAGATTTATGCATAGTTATTCAAAAAAGGTGAAGGTTCTTGATGCAGAAAACGTTAGTGTACACTGTTCTTATGATACAGCAATTCACTGCTGCCTTTCCCATACCTTCTGGCATAAAGAAGATGAACACAGGGTCCATTTCACCTAGTCTTTGATCTGAATGCCATCTGAGGTGTGTCTACACCATGAAGAATAACACAACGTACAAGTCCCTGTGCTGTTGAAGAGCAGAGAGCCTTCCGCGCTGGGCAAGGCATCATCGCGTAGCAGTGTTTCTCCATTCCGTGCAGCTGGTAGCTTCCAGTTTTGGTAATGATGTAATTGTTGTCGGAGTTGTTTCCTGCTCTGTGGTGTTGATTTGTCCCATGGGGCTTCCATGCAAGACTTCTGTTGGGGATTTTGTGAAGATCTGACAAAGCTGTTTGAGTTGGTGTGGATAGTGCTTGTGAGCTTAGCGAGCAGAACACCCGTACTGCATTGGTGGCTATAGCACGTTTCCTCGGGGAGTTTGGTAACCACCGACTGCTGCCTTGACAGCCCATTTGCTGTGTATGTGGGCTTTGGTGGATGCCATTTCACAGCACCTGTTAGGAAGTGACCTGAGAAAATATCAGCTCTTGAAAGATCCTTATGTTCAGCAGTTGGAAATACCGACCGGCTAAGGTGCTCATTGTTTTAGTGGCTCATCAGGAATTTCAGTGTCTTCCAGTATTTATTTCTTTTTGCATCTCCAAGGAGAAAACATAATTTTGTGTAGTTGAAAACATCATGGTTTTTACTATCTGGAAAATTCTGAAGGCTGAGAGGGTTGGGGTTGTTCAGCCTGGAGAAGAGGAGGCTGCGGGCAGAGCTGATCTGGTTCAAGGTGTCCCTGCTCCCTGCAGGGGGGTTGGGCTGGGTGACCTCTAGGGGTCCCTTCCAACCCAAAACATTCTATGGTTCTATGATTCTGAAGGATAAAAGTTTATGAATTATTTTACCTTGAGATATAGATGTACCAATACATCTCAAAGTCTCTTTTTAGGCCTTGAAGTTTTTCAGTGAACATGTCCAAAGCACAAAATAAGCATTACAGCCCATCCGTTCTCCCACACTGTATCTAGAATTTTCCTTAGCGTCAGTGCAGATGTGTCGCACTTGCTCCTCAGGATACAGCAGATCTGTTGACACCGTTTTTGAACTGAGGTCAGTGCAGGCTGCTCCCCTGCAAGTGGAGGTGCCCCAGGGTGGTTTATGCTGCGAGTCAGGTGGAAGCCGTGCGTTTGTGCTACCCAAGACCGTATCTATCTTCTTAGCTCAGCCCTGATGCCGCGCTGACTGCAGCCCCTTCCTCCCCCGCCCTGGCTTCTGTTCATCTTGGCGTGCAGGCAGAGCAAGTACATTGTGAAAGTGTGGAAAGATATTTGTACAGAGTCCCTGCTATGTAAGTGGCACAGATTTGGAATGACCTGGAAGGCAGAAGAAAATGCTCTGCCTCGGCTGGGATGCTCAGCTGAGATGCTCAGCTGAGATAACGTTGCTTTGGTT
>NW_009259716.1:869216-884752 GCF_000687185.1 Egretta garzetta | reverse complement strand
CCCGTGCGCCCCGCGGGCCGTGCTGAGCTGCTGCGGCGGCGCTTGCCCCTGCTTCCCGCGCTGCCCTTCTCCCGGCTGTGCGCTTGCAGAGCCCGTGCTGGGGGCTAGCAGTTCCCGTGGGAAGCGATGGCCACCAGCGGGAGATGTCTCCCCCTGTCCCCCCGCCTTTTCCTGGCAGTTGGCTGCAGCTCTTGGTTTGCAGCGGGGGGCCCAGCGATGCGCGGGTGCGAAGATGGCAGAGGAGCGGGTGCGCAGCAGCAGCCCCCCACTGACGCGCGCTCCAGGCAGCGCAGGCAGCATCACGGGCAGGAGCTGCCTGGTGGGAGTTCGATCAGGGCCTGACGGGAACAAGATAGTTACTATGGGAGATGTACTGGGAGGTGGGCAACCTGCTGCACAGGCAAGGATGCCCGGGGTAGGATGTTCATTTACCCCCAGCTGGCCACGGGAGAGAGATTCAATTCCCCTTTTTCTCTTTGCCCTTTTGTTGCGCTTTTTTCACCAGAGTAACTTTAACCACTAGAGTCAATGTATGCCACTAGCTATGGACCCTTCTAATAAATCTTTGTGCGTGTGAGCCTGTCTCGAGATCCTTCGTGCTACAATTAGCGTGTTAGGACCCAGCATCAGTCGGAGTCTTTGGCTGTGGTGGTAACGCAGTAGCACGCTACCAGAGAGCTCATTTGTAAAGGCTGTCAGGTGTTACTGTACCACCACATAACCTCTTCCAGAAGGATGGCAGACCTGAGGATTTTGCAAATAAACCAAAGAGGAAAAACTACAACTTGTATTCTTTTACAGTTAGGATGCTTGGCCAGTACACGCTTCCGATGGAGCAATAAGCTTGCAGCTTCCGTGTAAGGGTGCACAGCAGGTCACCCCCTTGGTCTGTCTGGATTTAGATGAGAAAGGAGATTCTTGTCAGTAATCCAAAGAATGGTCTGTGGACTGGATTTTTAAAAGAGAAGTCATTATCCACAACATGGGCCAGGCTTCCTTTAAAAGCTCATCCCCAGTTTAGGCACCAAAACAAAGCGACTGCGTTCAACCCGAGAGCTCGGTGGTGGTGTGCTTCTGCGCAGGGTCCTGGTCTCCGTGGTGCTGCCGGGGCAACCTGGGGAAGCTGCTTCTGTGGATCTAGCAATCACGAAAGTGTCCGAATATGACCTTGCCCTATTGAAATTCTGCCCACAACTGAGGGTGCTGAGCCCTTGAAAATAACCCCCGGGTTCTTACGAAAGCCTGGCCCTGCATCTGTTTGATCTGCAAGTGCTGGGAGTGAGCTCTTGCTATGCAGCTGTTCTATTCCTTGTTGAATTAATTTAGAATTGGTTATCACATTTTGCAATTACGCACTCTGTGTTGTTATAGGCAGAAATGCATTGGGGGGAGGAAGAAAATTCATTATTTGTCTGTTAATGCACTGTTACAAATCTCTTTGTATTTTGCGTCCTTCTCGGTTTTGTTCGAAGCACGTATCTTTCTCGCAGCAAACGATAGTTTCCTTGATTAAATGTTGGGAGAAGCTTTGCTCCCTGTCGGAGGCGCAGTTTTTACTAAGATAGTGGTGTTCTACAGTTCTCGCTTTGTCCAACATCAGAGAAGTGAGTTTAAGAAATAGTTAAAGTAGATTGCACCCGAGAGCATTTTTAATTAGTTGTTGTTTCCCAGTCCTTGGCTTTACATCCTGGTGATGTTGGTGTTTGAGCGCTGCCCAGAACTCCCTTTCAGTGACAGCTCAGGAGGTCACCACAGGGCCCAGGGCTCTCTGTGGCAGACTGGGGTCTGCCTCTCCCAGTTTGTGTTTAACTTGGTTTGCTACCTCCTTTGTAGCAACACACAAACTCTGGGCTATGGTGAGGAGTTCCCCAGAGCAGGGGCCAGCCCTGGGGAGAGTGCAGGCAGGAGAACAGCTTGGCTGATGTCATGCGCGAAGTTACTGGTACGGCTGCGACCAAGGATGAGCCTTGCAATCAATTATCTCTTCAGCGCCTTCCAGAACGGAAGCCCACTTATGCAGCCAGTGGGCCTGTGCCATGAATACAGACAGTAACCCGCTCCGTGATCCTCCAGCCGAACGAGTTCAGCCCGAATATGGAACCGTGCTTATTATTAATGACACACTTTACCCGTTGTTATAAATAATTTGTGGTTTTGCTAAAGTGGCGCTTTGACTCCTTGCAAACCGTAACGCACTTCTGATGTGTGTTTTCAAGACTTCAGCTGTAAGCTTTCAAAACTTTTAATTTTGTTCTGTAGATTCTTATAATTACATTGATAAGCAACTTATACGCTGCGCGTGACAGTTGACGTCTATGGCGTGCGTTTCTTCTCCGTTTCTATGGCGCTGTTGAATAATTTGCCTGAATGCAGGCAGTACAGCAATGGAGCAGAGCTTTCTGCTGTGCTACCCCCCAGTCTGAGGTATGATAAACACTGGGAGTCAGGCTCTCTTCTGGCACAGCTTTGACCTCCCTGGATTTATCTTAATGGAGAATATCATCCTCCCTTCGCAGAGGTACTTTAAAAAGCTCACGCTTTTTATCTGTGGGTATTCATTAACCTAAGGAAATATCCTAAACTTCTCCTATGGCGAACCTTTTAACACCTGGAGAAAGAGGAGGAGTACTGAGAGCGTGACACCCTTCTGATAGATAATTATTCATTCCTCTTGATGCCTGGGGTTCAAAGGTGAGGCCACCCAGCTTAACCAGTGACAAACCTGCCATCCGTTAAATCCAAAGGCTTTTTCTCTGAGACCACTTTCACTCGTAACCTGTACCTTTGCATAATAGACACGGCTCATCCCTAACTTCTGTGCAGCCCGGGGATGGCCTGTGTTGTCTGCAAGCTATGTGCTGTCTTTCCTGTGTGTTAGTTGGGTTTGGTGGAGAGAACAGAAACGACATTGCTCCCCATCTCTGTAGCCTTGCTGGAGAGGGAGGACTGGCAGTGGAATAACCATACGGCCTCATCTCTCTTTAAATAAGGGGGTGCAGTAAAAGGTGCTGTCTTGCTTAGCAGCGTGCCCCGTCCTGCCCGGCGCTTGCAGAGGGCTGCTTCTCCCAGAAACCCAGGCCCTTTACGGATGCTGCTCGGTGTCGTGAACTGTGTTTTACGTGCAGGGACACGAGACAGAGGTTAGTAATGACCCTTAAAAAAGTAACTTCTGATGTTTGCATGCTTCAGTTTTGCTGTAAGTGATTGAAAAATGGCCTCTTCCAGGAAATCCCATCGAGTTTTATGCTCTTGCCTGCATCTTCCGTGCTTCTAGGTCTTGGACTAAGCTTTTGAAGTAAATCGCTATTTGAAAGGGTTTTTTCTTTTATAGGCTACTACTACTGGGTAGTACTTGCAAAAACACCGTGCTTGTGGTTTTCATAAGAGGATAGGGAGAGACTTCATCTTAATTTTCAGGCAGTAAAATGTGAAGAACCAAAAATAAATATAATAGTTTGGATTTGGTGTTACACGAAGGTAAGAGATTCCCATCATATTGTGGGTTTAATGTTGCCACAACCGAGGGCCACTTGTAGAAGGCAGTGAAACTCCTGGAGCGCCGCCTGGGTTCAGGCTTTCGCTGACCTAGCACAGAATCGTTAGAAGGCCATGTGGTGCCGTTTCAGAGAAGAAAACAAGAGGTGAAAGAAACTAAAATACCAATTAAACCAGAAACAAAAGTGTGTTTGACGGGCAAGACACGAGCCTCTGATTTCATTCATAATCAGGTCGGTCTTGGAAAGGAGAGGTTCTGATCCCAGGGCCCGCTGCCTTGCTTGGTACAGTCCTTGATTTCAAATGCACAACCCAAGTTTTCACTGCCACTACCTTTACGTATGATTTTGACATCTGTTATCACAATGCTGCTGTAAGATTTTATCATTCTTCATGCAGTTATTCTGGGTATCTCTTCAAAGGATACCACTTTTTTCTTTGCTCTGGCATTCCGTAGCATTCCCAGTATTTTTTTCCTAAGTGGTTACAATTAGTTTGGAAAAACATCTGCTATGACTTTTAGAGCATGTTTTGTTTGACTTATAACAGTATAATAATATTTTAGTTGGTTAAAAATAAAATAGTCATTGCTGTTACTACATAAAAATCTTGCAACAAATTAAGTTTCAACTTAACAGTTTCAGCTAACACTGACAAATACTTGGGGCAAGCACGCCCTGGTTTGCTTTCACTGTTGGCAAAAAAGGAGAGGAGAAAATGCTCTCTGCAGTCTCTGCGAGCGCCTGCAGCCACACTCGGTGTTTCTCACGCTCGGCAGCCACACAAAGTGCTGTTGTGTCGAGGTGTTCTCCGGTGGGCTAGGCAAGAACTGCAGACCTCCTCGGGTAACGATAGGTAGGCTATAGCTCCACGAGTGCCTTACGGTGCCACTGTACCGCTCAGAGGGACGAACCCTTGTCGTGTCTGCGGGGGGTTCTGCGCAGCGTGCTGACGAGTACCGAGCGGCTCGCGCAGTGGTCTCCCTCGAACTGGCTCCGCAAGTGCTCCAGCACCAGGGAGGCTCTTGAACTTCTGCCTTTCATTTAGGCACTTCCCTGTTGGAGACGTGTGGCTGTGTGGGTATAACAACTCATTTGTAGAAAACGTTTATACATGTATATTCACTATATCCCTATGGTTATTTCGGGCACCTGGGCTGAATAGTTCAGCCCAGGTGCCCAAAATAACTATAGGGATATAGTGAATATACATGTAGTACTCTATTAAGTACTCATAACAGTACTCTATTAAGTAAAGAAAGCATTTTTTTAAAAAAAAAATAGTAAAGGTATAGATTTGGAAGCTTTATAGCACCACTTTAAAACAGGCAAAATAGATCCCATGGGTATATTCATAGTGTTAAACAGCATTTAACAAGGCATCTTCTATTAAAATCATAGGTTGCTGTCTGGAAAAAAAAAAAAAGAGCAGCAACAGTGAAATGGAAAACAAAATAAATCAAACAAACATAAGCTGAATCTTAGCTATGAATCTGGCCTGAGGCAATCTGGCACCGGTGTGCACCCTTGGAGAGCAGCTGCATTGCAGAGGAGCTGCTCTCTGACGGCAGGGCGGCTTTACCAGCCCGCTCCAGCTCTGCTGCAGCGCTCTGCCCAGCGAGCTGCTCCTGCCCGGGGAGAGGAGCTGAATCACAGCCCTCTTGGCCAAGCGGCAGCCAGCTGCTCTGTACCAGCACTGTCCGCTCCTGGTGGAGATGTCGCCCTCTCCTCTGGGATGGAGAGGCTGCAGGAGAACTGTGATTCTGGACCTGAGACGAGGGACCAGCGGCCGGGCAGTGAATCTGGTCCTGTATTCCAAGTACCTTACACTTTTGCGTTAGCACAGTGAAGTTGTCACTCCTTTCACTAACTAAATGAGAAGGCGGTTCTGGAGCCACTGGTCTGATATCTAAACCTTTTGTGGAACAACTTATTTTTAACCAGCATCTCTGGGGTTGTATAAACTTGTGTATTTGAGCAATAAGCAGTGGGTTGGGAGCAGCGGTTAACGGGATGATGAAGTAAGGCTTACAACGAAGGAGCAGAAATCCCACTTGCCTGGGAGCCTGGCTTGTTCCTACAGCTCCCCAAAGGGTGAAGCAGCTCATAGGGATTTCTCAGGGGTAATGAAGTCTGTAAGCCAGCAAAACATAGGTCCTGGGGGGCTGCATGTGTAGTGGCATCGTCTGAAACAGTCCTGCTTTAGTTCCTCCTTAAAGATAAAAACATGCCTTGTACTCTGATACTTTTGTGATTGAAGTTTTAAACTGATGCTGTCATTCTGCAGAAGAAGTGGTTTTGGGGAAGGTGGTGGACTGTGGCCCGAAATAAATGGCTGGTCCCAGACTCCCCGGAGCAGCTTGCTTTCCTTGGATGGAGCAGGATGGCCACATACTAAGCTTCAAATACTGACAAATGCTTTTGAAGTGTTACTAGCGAGACTGCAAATGCTTACAGTAGCCCTATTTTAGCCACTCGCCTGCAGTTTTCCTGTAGTCATTATTTGTTCCCATTATTTTCCTGTAGCTCAGCAATTCTCTGCCATGAAAATGGTGCACAGAAATAATATTGACAAAAAAGGGGAGAATAGATTGAAAATAGATACAGATGTAAATATTTATCCATCCCGCATTAGCTATTACCGTAGAACATGCCAATTAATTAAACTAGTCTGCATTGATAACTGCTGTACAATTACTTGAAAATATTGCAAAACAGCAGCTCGATCTTTAAGGAGCACTGAAGAACAAATGCAGGGAAGTATTCTGGTACAGGAAAGTATATGTTTAATTTTAGGCATGTTTAAGTCTTCTCACCGAATATCTTGGGACCCACGTACCCATTTAAATGCTTTACTAAATCATGACCTAAAGCTCTCCAGCTACCTGGAGATAAGAGTGAAAGAAAGAAGTGCGTTTAATAAGAGAAAAATTTTAAAAGAATAAAACCAGCAATAAAATATTGATGCTGGATATATTTCTAGGATTAGGGAAAGGCCATTGTCTTGCCCATCCAGTCATTAATCCAGGAGAAATTCCATGACCTTTGGTTGTCACCCACCTCTTCCAGATGAAGAGTAAATCTGTGCTGCTTAATGGCATGTGGAGGCCTTTTGTAAGGATGGAGGTGGTGTTCTGCTCTGGGCAACAACAGGTCGGTTCCCTGTTTAAGCCCAGCCTAAATTTTATGTTTTGCCAGCCTGAACAAGGACTGATATATGTCCTGGGCTGTTAATAATAAATAATTCTTCTATTTCTCAAAAAGATGCTGCTCTTATTTATTGTAAAACAGTTTACCAAATTTTATATATAGTAAAACTTGCATTTGAAAAGATATTAATTCTTACTGACAGTAGTGAAAGAAAAAGTTCTTGGTTAACTCATTTCTAGATGCTATGAATGAAAATGTTTTGAAAAAGTTTTTAAAAAATAAGCCTCATACCAGAAAACTAACCTCCCATAAATATTTTTTTCCTTATGAAACATTCAATAGCAAGAAAATTCTGGCTGAAATCAGCACAAAAAAATATTAGATTGTTGTCAACCAGAGCAGAGTGCCTGCCAGAAATATTTAAAGCAGCTATTGATTGAGATACCATCTTACAGTCTTGGCAGCTCGATGACTTCTACACTGAACAGGGGAAGCCAAAAGGCTAAATCCTCTGAAGAGGAGGGTGTTCGGAAAACCTGCCCAGGCTCGTGACCCAAGAGCAGCCTCCTCAGAGTACTTCTGAGCGAAATAGTCCATTATTGATTCCACAGGCTTTCTTGCTTTCCTTGTCTCTTGGTTTCCCTTGCTGTCCTTCAGTTCAGTCATTTGGGGCTTTTCAGGAAATCCCAAAGTGGAAGTGTCTGATCTCTTGCTTTGCAATTTCTGTTATTCCCAGCCGAAATACCTTGTTAAAGTGCTAAGAAGTTTGAGAACACAGGAGTAATTTAAGGATGAGGAGCATTAAAAGAGTATTGTATATATATTGTGTATTTATAGTGTGTGATTTCGTGCATTTAAATATGTATTTTCATATAGCTATAAACCTGCAGTATTCTCTCAAAGTTTCAAACACTGTCAAATGTACTATCGCCGCTGAATGTCGATGAAGCCAGGGAATTCCGAAAGACGGAGGTGCATGGTTAAGGTCACTCCAGCTAACTTCTGGGCTGGTTTTGTTAGTAGGACTACAAACGGTGTTTTGCATGGCGTAGGGGGAGAGAGGAGGAGCACTTGTAATGTAACGTGCGAGAATACGGGCGCCTTACCAGGAGTTGAGAGCCCAAAGCATGAAGCCAGACTTGCAGCGCCGGCAAACCGCTCGCTTTCCTCCTGAAAGCAATGGGCTACGCCACTTGTGTTGGCTGAGTAATCTGAGGCAATTTTCATGAAGAAATACTGGATTAATAGGGCTGCTGCTGCCCCGTGGCCAAAGGATTCCTAGTTGGGCTGGGGCGCGTGTGTTCTTTTTTGGGGGTCTGGGGAGTGTTCTCTTGGGGGATGTTTTTGGTGTGGGTTTTTTTAAGAACAGTTCTATGCATTGAGGATTTTATTCACCGTGATCAGTCAGAGCTGTAGCTCTTGCTAAGCTTGTAGGATCGTGCCATTTGATGTGTACAAACACCTTTTCTGGAGTAGAGAAAAATGAAGCAAATCGATGGCTGAAAGACTTTTTCTAAACCATGTGATCAATACTTCCTTTTTCTGAGGGACTGGGTTACAAAATAGCAAGCACAGAATACGCATGGAAAAAAGTGAAATGGAGAGGAGCACTGGAGACGTTTGGAAGAGAAGGGTGGGGAAGGACTACAGTTGAGTTTATAACAGTCTTTCTGGTTATTTGTTATCAATTCAGGCACTTAAGAGTAGACGTTTATATTTACTTCTCAGTGCTGGGTTCAGGAGAGAAGATATAATACTTCATTTGGTATTCCAGAGCTGTTCACTTCGTTCCCAGCTTCTTTCTGTTCCCATTGGAAGACTTCTATTTTCATACAGGTTTCTGGAGCAGAAATGTGTAACCTTTTAAATTTCAGCTTAAACTGACACTGCAAAACAAGGAACTTGAAGACTTGTATTAGACTTGGCTGGGTACATGTAAGCTTCCATCTCTAACAGCGCCTCTTTGCCCAGTGCAGGTTATTCTCGGAGGTCGAGGCACAAATGGTTTTACGAGGGCCTGGCTTGGAGCAACTCAGCCTAGGGCTTTTCCAAGTTGCCAGTCCCATTCTCTCTAGATCTTGGTACTTTTTAGTCCCGGCTCTTTTTATAGGACTGCTATTCTTCACAAAAGGTGTGAAATAAGTTGTAGGATTTTTAACACTTTGCCTGTTTATTAATTAAAGCGGATGCTAAGTGGGCAGACAGGACAGAATAGGAGCCTCTCTTTCCAGCCAACAGTTAACACTTTGTCCTATGGGACTGTAAGCTTCCAACCCAGAGGGGGCCCAGGATAGCCTAGCTAATGAACTTCCCTTTTCTTACCACTTAAGTACAAATCTCTATACTGGGGGACAATTTATAGGATTATAAATCCATTTGATGTATAATCATCTTATCAATAGCTGGTCCTATCTACTTGACTCTAACATGCTTAACAATGTGGTCCATGGACAGAAGATCTTAAGTTGTAAGATAAATAATGTGCTTGGGTTCAATCTTTAGGGATAAAAGGCTCAGTAGATTTACTACAGCTGATCTTCCTTAAATTCCTGTCACTTACTAAATTCCTTAGAACTGAAACTTCGCATGCTGTATAGGAATCTCCTTAGAATGATTTCCTGAAGCAAGTCAATTACATAAATTCATTTCTTTTTTGGTGATTTGCTACTGGCTGCTTATTGATCTCTGATGAAAAAGTATTATAATAAGAAATTTATGTGCCCGTAAACTTGATGGCAATAGTGATAAACAGGATTTGCATGCAGGTATAGCTACTGCTTACATTCCCAGCAGAAAGATTATATTGCTTCACTCCAGATGATTGGAAGTGAGAAACTGTGCTCCACCTTTTAGATTCATGAACTTGGGGTGTGCGTGTCTGTACGTGTGTGCGTGCATGGAACATACTCATCATATGGTATATTAGAGACATTTAGCTTTCATTCACGCTTAGTGACCATAATGCATATCGTGGGTAGATCGGGCCTGTCAGTTAACGTTCATGCTGCTGAAAGACTTCCCATACAGAGAGCTCACCCTTGGTTCAGACTTCTCATACGCTTTCTGCTGGGGCAGTATCTCCAGTGGGCTGTATCTGTTCTCAGTTTTGCAAAGCTGGTTCATACCTGTATAGTTTATTCTGGGGTTGGAGATAGCATAAATTGGATTTTGATTGAGGCTATTACCTCTAAGTATTTGGATCGGTACTGTTAACAAATAGGGATTGTTGTTGGACGTGAACGTAGGAGGTTATGGTACTTGGAGAGCTTTCCACAAGTATGGAGAACAGGAGATAGTCAGGCCTTTCTGCAGAAACATCTGGTGCAAGGGCTATAGGGCTCAGCCAAATACAACATGGTGTCAGCAAGGGCTACCATTTGTTGAGTTTCATGGTTTCAGGTAGAAGCCATAAAAAAATTGGTGACTTATAACAACCTTGTGATCCATCCTCAAGGTGTTAATCACCCTCACAGTACATTAAACAGTCAATTTTATCTGTGCATCAATCTCCCACAAAATGATGGGAAAAACAACATTGTAGTAAGACAGCCCAACGTAATAATTAATATGCAGTATTAAATCTCTCATAAGCAGGCAGTAAGGAAAAGAAAGCTCGATCATTACATTGGATTTAATTTGCTAAGGGAAACAGCCTTCACACCTGAGCCACAGTCACAGCTTGGTTTTCTCTCAATTAAATCCATGCTTGTCTAAAGCAATGAGGGTTTGGAGGACAAGATCAGGGCACACGCTAATGAAATTCCCTGCAGTACAAGGGCATTACGCAGAAACTATTACAAGGCAGAGACCACATAATCTGTATTTAAAATTCTCTCTAAAGCAATGAATGTAGGAGCTTGGTGAACATTAGATGTAGACCATGCTATTAATAATCGGAGTTGTTTTGTCAAAGTAAAAATTCTGAAAGCATAAAAGTACATTTGTGACATGTTAAAGGACTGAAAGATTGGGAATGTTTATATTTAAAAATATTGACTCATAAAATATGGGTATTTTCAAGTTAGAGCATTAAAACTGAGATTTTTCTGTATGATATTGCCACTCAGGAATACTTATCGCAAGATACCTATTTTTTACAATTACCCTTTAGAAATCTAATGTAATAACAAAAAGTTGCTGCTTGCTTTCATCCAGATCCATTTTGAATTCTTCCCTTCATGCGCGGTGTTGTTGGCCAACACAAACTATAGCACTATGAACCACTGCAATACCGCCCTACTAATTAGGTTTTCTTGCCAGACTGTTGGATTTTCTGGCACTATCACCTAACTCCCAGAGAATCTCTGAGTTGGGGCTTCCAGAATGTTGCTGGTAGTTACTGTTATTGATTGCTAATCTTTTACTGAGAACCATGCCCTGGAAGGATGATGAGCAATTGCATTCCAAAAGACTTTGAGTTATGCCTATGCAATTGCAGAATGTTCTCTCTCTCTCTCTCTCTCTTTTTTTTTTTTTTTATAAAGACATAAAACTCTTTGGGAACTTTTTCAAGGTTCTTCATCTGTATACACTTATAAGTAAGTACCCCTATTAAATAGTGCTCCACCAAATGTGTATGCACTTGTGCATTCCTTCCCCGAATCTTCCCTCAGTGAATAGATTTTGAACTGGTTTAAGTCCTTCCTAACTAATCCATTTCCCCCATGCTATAGTGTATTATTTGTCTTCTGTCTGTAGCTCTAACCTTAAGAGAACATTATCAAAGAAATCTTGAGTAGCTTAAGAAGTTTGTTAAAGCTAATGGGAATGCTTTAATTTGCCTCCAAAATACTAATTCTGAGACTTTTTTTTTTTTTGAGCCAATGTCATGAATCTTGAAATTTGGCATGAGGGGAGAAATACGACATTACAAATTCCCAGCTCTAGGAATCCCATCCTGACTGGGACTGGCTTTACACCAGCTTCACGCCAAGTAGTTCATTTCAATGGAAATACAGTCCAGCCAAATGACTATAACTGATGGGAAACTGGACACCCGTTTTCAGAATTTATTTCTATGGAAAATACTGAATTAAAAATATTAGAGATGAAAAGAGAGGGTGTAAGAAGTCAGTCACTTTATCTCTTCCCTTCCCTGCTATGTCTAGGTTTCTCTTGAGCCTGTCTAGTTTTATGCAGGGGGTCTAGATGACCTATTTCCTTCTGTCTCAGGACATTTTTCCAGATATTCAGCTATTTTTATCATATTCTTAATTTGATCCAACTTGTACTTGTGTCATATGTCACATTTATGTCACTACAATTTTTTCTCTAGCCTTTGTGTTTAGACATACGACAAAAAACTTCCTAGCTGAGCCTGGTTGCTGGGCTCCTGTCCATAAACCGAATTTCAAAATTATGAACTGGGTTTGAAACTGGAAACTAAACCCTTAAGAAAGGATTTAAAAAAAAACAAAAAACAAAAAACCCAAAAAACCAAAAAAACCCAAACCATAAACCCCCCCCCAAAATATCCCAACAAAAACCCCACCACCATATGTGGAGAGCCATTCTGGATTGCATCGTTTGAACATGCTGGTGTGCTTCTGCCATGGACAGTGCTTAACCGGGCTATTGGAGATGCGCTATGGTTTGGGGGTTTGGTGTCGCGCATGCAGCTTTTCTTTGTTTTGGACACTTTTTGGACTTGCTGGATTGATGGTTTGATTTGTGTTTTGTGTGGGGCTTTTTTGTGTGTGTTTCTCCTTTCTGACCTTGTCTGTTCAGCGTAGTCTGACTAGTTATCACGAATGGACTCTGCGCTTATCATACTTCATTTGCCTATAAAGCCCAAAGTGGCAACGGTCTCTTCATAGAATATCCTGAGTTGTAAGGGACCCATGGGGATCATTGAGTCTGACTCCACGCAGGGCAAGCTGTTAAACCACCTAGCTGAGAGCGTTGTCTAGATGCTTATTGAGCACCCATAAGCTTGGGGCTGTAACCACTTCCCAGAGGAGCTTGTTCCAGTGCTTGAGCACCCTTTTGGTGAAGACCTTTTCCCTGGTATCAGATCTGAACTTCCCCTGGCACAGCTTTAATCCATTCCCTTGTATCCAGTCACTGGATGCCAGAGAAAAGAGACCAGCACCCCGCTCTCCTTCCCCCCTCATGAAGAAGTCGTAGACAGCAATGATGTTGCCCCTTGGTCTCATCTTCCGTAAGCTGGGCAAACCTGGTATCCTCAGGCCCTCTTCATAAGTCATGCCTGCTAGTCCTTGCATCATCTTTGCTGCCCGCCTTTGGACACATTCTAGTGTTTTTATACCCCTTGTTGGGGAGCCCAGAGCTGCACACAGTATATGCCGTATCCCATCAAAGATGCAGTTCTACTACTTTTGCCCATTTTTCACTCGTATGACTCTGACACGACTGCTTCTTGCATTTCTTTTGCATTGACTGCTTTGGATTCTTCCAGATGTAAATGGTCCTCCACTCTTTCTTTTTTAAAGGCTCCATTGTAACCCTACCACTGAAAATTCATGCTGGCAGAGGAAAATTGAAAAAGATAAATTCTTCAGACTGTGAAATGTGTATAAGTCAGTCTCAGAATATTTATCCAGCCAACCCTCAATCTTTGGGATACCACGTTTATGCTGCTTTCATGGAATTGTGTTGACTATCTTAGCACTGTTGATAATAATCCTCAGTAGGACCCGAAAACAAACTTGTGTGGAATAAATAACTAACATGCTCAGGGGCCTTGGGAATTCTGAGATTGATGGGTATGGCAACAGCCAATACATGACTCTGCAGATTTAAATATGCAAAGATAAGCAGAGTAAGAGATGTGAGAAAACTGGCAGAAGTAAAGAGGATGTTTTTTTTTAAAAAAAAAAAAAGTCTCAAATGATTAAATGTTTGCAGTGTAAATGGATTTAATGATTACATTTACAAAGCAAGAAATTAATTAACTCCTTTCTACCCCAAACTACAAAATAAGACCCAGATACAGTCTAAGTCAGAAGATGAAAAACTAAACCGGGACGGCTCTGTGAAGGATTTTGCTGTTGTGTATAAATCCAAAAAAAGACACAAAGCCCCTACACCAAGCACTGAGAATTATCCTAGAAATGGATAGGAATAACCTGGTAGGAAGGCAAAGTAGCAGTGTGGCTGGAACTGTAACTAGCACCGGTAGTCACAACAAAAGAATGGGAACGTGCAGGGCACCAGATCAGTGCAGAACGTTTCCATGGGAGAATTTGACGAGCGATAGTTGGCAAGTTCTTGTGGTATTCTGGTTTTCCCCTCTTATGCCTAAATGTTGTGAGAATAGAAATCATTATTCATTAATTCACTCTGATCGGAACTACCCTGAAGGGGACCCAAGAGAAGGAAATGGTACCGTATACCCGCTCAGGTTCGGGTTTACTAACGGCACCCGACCGTGACAGACAGCCCGGGGCGCTGGGAGTAAGGAACTGGCAAGGAATGGTGCTGTGGGTGTGCAGATGAGGGACTCCAGCGACCAGTGTGCTGGCGAAACGGGAGCCTTAATGGATTTAAGGGTCTGAAGGAGAGTGTAATACTGACCTGGGTGAATGGACCTGAAGATTTTAAAACCTCCCCTAGAAGGATTAAGAAAGGAGATGAGAGCTTGGTGGAAATTAAATAATTTAAAGGTGCCCAGTTGATTAAAAGAAGGAAGGCGTCATCTGCTTTGGTTTTTTTATTCCCTAAAATTTAAAGCATGAGTGACTAATTTTTTATTTTTACTAATGAAGTAAATAAAATACGTAGCATGTTTGAAGGTGTTTTTTTCATATTATGCCAAATTTCATATCTTGGGGAGGGGAAAAAACCCCCCAAATTTAAGAGTAACTAAACTTTAGTTTCCAAAAAGTGAACCCAGAGATTGTTTTTTGTGTTTTGGTTTTTTTTCCCCTTGTGGGATTGCAAGGACAACTGTTCTCCACCCTTTCTCCTTCTGTAAAAGAAGTCCAAGCAGAGGGCATGTAAGCTGGTAATTAAGCTGCTTCACACTGTGTGGTTCAAAATGCGAAGCTAAAGCAAAACAGAGAGAGAGGATCCCTCTGCTGCACCTATTGAGCGCAGAGAATTAAACTCTCTCTGAGCACCCTGTTATCTCGAAGGAAGGACTGCTTCACAGAAAAACTCTAATAAAATCCCAATAATTACAAATGCTCAGTGGTTCATAAACAAGTTCTTACCGTGGGACTAAGGCATGCTCAAAACAAGTGTCAGCTCAGGGATGGAGAGCAGGCCTTGTGCCCGCGGCCCTGGTACAAATCAACCTTTGTGGCAGGACTTAAAAAGGGGAAGTAGAAGGTGAATTCCCTCAGCGGCGTCCGGCCATGTTTTCCTGTTGCTGTCATCAAATGAAACATTTGAGTACTAAATGCAGTGTGAAGGGTATTGGCCTAAAAAGTAAAGACCCCAAACATAAGCCCCTGCAAAACAAAACAAAGCAAAAAAATCCCCCAGACACCCAAGTTTCCATCCGTGAGCGATGTCTGCAAGTACTCCTGTAAGCCTTACAAGGCTTCCTCAGCGCGGGCTGGGGCGAATGGGATATAAATTGATCTCGCTTGCGAAGAAATACTGAACAGAGATGTTTTGCTAACCAAGAAACTGCTTCTGTCCGTGCCTTTTCTGACAGAAACGTTGGCTCTGAAAGCAGCGGTGGAAAGGTATAGTGAGAGAATAAGCTTGTTGCATAGGTTACAGTAGGAAACTGGTGATGGCTTAATAAGCTCACAAAGCAAGAAGCTTATCAGGAGTGTCATGGGCAGGTAAAAACTTCAGTAGTAATCCTTTTAGAGATGTGAAGTATTACTGGAAATGCCGTAAGTGTTTCTGTGGTTCATAGCCTAACTAGGCAATGCGTCCGATTGTAATGACTCATTCTGCACAGAGGTGTGTCGTGGG
>NW_009259716.1:857411-869195 GCF_000687185.1 Egretta garzetta | reverse complement strand
GGAAGGCAATGGGCACGGCTTCAAGGAGGGAGCAGCATGAAGGCCCTTGGCAGCCCCTGGTTCCCCGTGTGTGGTGGGGGCCCACGTCAGTCCCTTCCCATGTGAAGGGATCCAGGGACACGGCCCTGATGAGCTGGGGCACCCAGTGGGGTACTTGATACGGAAAAGTCTTCACAAAGAGGAAGAAATGGAGTTCAGACTGAAGAAAGGGAGTTTAGACTGAAGAAATGATGTGAAGGAAAACGCCCAGTAGTACTCTGGAAGTTTAGGCGCGTTCTTCAAACGCTCCATCACCATTGCACACTGAAGCTGCTAACTGGCTGTTTCAGAAGCAAAGTTGTACTCTGATAGGTAGGTCTGAGGTACAAGGATTATGGGGTTTTATGTGCTTTTATGTGGAAATTGTGGGAGGAATGGAAGCAGGCAGCTGAGCATACGTTAGTCAGGATACCCTGTCACGTGCACCAGGGCTTCTGTTGGGCTAATAGATGAGCCCAGACCAGACGGTTGTGGTCTTGCTGCGTGTCTGCATGAACAAGGTACTGCCCAGTGAGGGTATGTGGGTATGGGGGTGTTCAAACACGTGGCGCACACACACAGTCTGATGACATGGACAGAAACTGGAACCTGAACGTACGTTAGCTTGTGGGTAATGTAATGATTATTAAGAAAGGGCTGATCACCGTACAAGACAATAACCGACAGAAAAGCGTATGTATCTATTACAGTACGTATAATGATGAGCGATATGCCACAGGTACTGGTGCTAGGCTGTTGGCTGGACAGCCCTTGCTATGTAAACTGCTTTCTTGTTTGAGCTGCTGGTTGCCGTGTTGCTGAACGGCCATGGGCCCCTATCACACGGCAGTTTAAAACATACGCACTGTGAAGGAAATTAAGCCCTTGAACTCTTTCTACAGATATTGTGGGTACTAAATGTGTGACTGAGCAAATCCGTGTAATTAAAAACCTCCTAGGGACTATTAAACCTGGAGCTATCCCTGAGAGCCCAGGAAGGTGAGATTGGCGAGGAGGTGACCAGCCAACTCTAGTAAGGGTGACCTAGGTCCTGCTGTGAAAGAGCCGGAGCCCCAAAAGAAGAAATGCCCAGCTGTTATGCCCGGGACGCCGGGTGGAGGGGGAGAGCTGTCCTCTGGCAGGGTTAGGGACCAGCCAGCTAGATCTTGCTGTGTTACATACAAATTCACATTATGTGGCGCTTACTCGTTAGAGCTCAGGCAGTAAATGAATTCCATAGCCTGGCCAGATATGTTGTTTTCCAATACATTTCTGAACCGAGAGATAGTTGTTACTGCGCAAATAGCAACAGGTACGGTGCCAGGCATGGAATTATTTTCACAGGAGTGTTTTGGCTGGGTGCAAGCCCAAAGAAAAGCGTGTCAGAGTAATTAGAAATTGAGAGGCTCAAACTCTGCCCCCAAATGATTGGAGGCTGCAGTGATTCTGGAGAGAGGGTGGCTTTCAGCTGAAGGATAGTGAGTCCCACCTGAACTTTTATTAAATTTGCTGAAATAATTTCTGATATTATATTTTAACAGTGGTACACAGTGGTGGCATAACAAAACTGAGGCTTAAGAGAACAAAGAAATCTCCACTGTGTATCAAGTTGCAATATGTCATAAATTGTTACAGTATGAGAACTTAATTTCCATAGGTTTTGTTGTTGTTATTTTCCCAATGCTTATGCATTTCAGAGTTGTCTGCTGTACCTGCTCCGTGGGAATTTCCCACAGGAGCTTCCTCTGACAGCTAGAACTTGGTTAACATTTCAGTGATTAAGATTTTAGTTTGGCTGTTGTACTACAGCCCCCTTATAGCCACAGCTTTGAATTGCCAGTATCGAGACAGTAGCTAAACTAGTGCTCGCGATCAAGCCAGCAGGAACAAGGGCTGAATGCAAAAAGAGCCTTGGGAACCACCACCGAAATCTGGAGGCAATCAGAGGTGAGACTGTGAAGGAGTCAATGGGGGGAGGAGAGAGTCCAGAGAGGCAGGAGTAAGGGAACCCACGATATGATGGTGGTTCAGATCTTAATTTGTTGGGTTGGAGCTGTCAGATGACCAGGTGACATGTTCCAGAGGATGCAAATAGCGCCATGGGTGTGATCTTTAGGGATTTTTGTCTCGGAAGGACAGGTGTTAAAGAAAAATGGACAAAGCAGAAAACTTTCATATTTTCATGTGTAGATATCTGAATTTCAAGACGCGTCCATTTTCAGTGTAAAATTTGTGTGTTGGTTTGCTAGTAGGTAAGGAAAAAACCATTACCATTTTAAAGGTAATTTTAAAGGTTTTTCTCCTTTCAGATAAACTGCCAGATTGATATCAGTAACTTTTATACTAAGAAAAGTGCTGTTCCCAGGTGTTCAGGGCAGAAATCAGGCAGACCTCAAGTACTTCACATCAAAAATTTTTTTAAGGCTTGGTGTTCACAAATTCTCGGCAGGAGTAAATATCAGATTGATTGTCAAGTACATGTTAGTGACTGAATAGGGATAAAGCAGTGCTATATCCAGTCATTTGGCCCAAATCCAGGAAAATCTTATTTTATCCAGATTTTACTACACACTTGCTAAATTAATCTCTGTGAAAGCCACCAACTGGAAGGAGCAGTAGAAGCGGTGCATGGGGGAGGTATGCTACAGCATATGCTCTGGTTCTGCCCTTGAATAGGACAGTTCTGGAAACAAATTATATAATGTGTTGACAGAAAACTATAATCCCTGAGGTAAATTTGGCTTCAGAAAATATTCTCCAAGAATCGTTTGACAGGTCCTTTGAGAACAAGGGTAGGGTAAGAATGGTATCTGGTACACTGTCAGCAGATTTGAATTATCCACTCTTCTTTTAAAAGACCTGAAGTGTCCATGATTTATAGTGGATATAGGGCAGATACCATAATATTTGCTTGATTCTGATGGGAAAGGGAAAGCTTTTCAACCTAGCGGGTTCTGTTCTAACGCATCTGTTCTTGATCCTGCATCTGGCAAGAAGGGTCCAACTGCGCTGAGTCCTGCTGAGAATTTGGTCGGATTTAGCTCCCAGCTGAACTGCCAGAGATCCAGAACAACTGCTTCAGCCCGTGAGGTCTGCGGGGGCTCGCGCAAGATGACTGACGGGAGAACCTGACTCCGTCAGATACTACCAATGGTGTGCGTTCCATAAATGCCCGGCATCAGACCTGCCGCTTCCTCGCTGACGCAGGCTGGAAAGATAACGGAAGGGGGGAGAGCGCGTGGCACTGGGCACGGCCCAGGCTCCAGGGGGTCGTTTTCGGGGGTTCTTATGTGAGACTGTTTGAAAGAGAGTGCAGCTCCAACAGGTGAGGTTTAACACTGTTGCTTTGTTTCTAGCTGGATTCCAGTGACGTGAAAACCCTGTAACCCTTCCCACGTTTCGGAACCCCCGTGACCCGTAGGGAGAGCCCCCCATATGACTGCATTGGCAACGAACACCGCTTAACCCTACGTGGTGTGTGAGCCCAGGACTGGGGAGCCGCTTTGCTGGAGACGGTTACCAGCGCGGTCCCTGGGCATGGCTGATCCGGGCTCTAAGCCTGGCTAAGCGTGACTGCCACTTCAGATTTCGCAGGAAAACCAGGCACTGGTGGAACAGGCAGGTTTGGCATTAAAAGAGGCATTAAACCTCCCAGTGAGTTATAAACTCCTAGTGGCGTTTGGGAGAGTCGTGAGCAGTCTGCAGAGAGGCGAGACAGCTCTGGACAAGCCCAGCGGGTAGGTGGCAAGGCAGAAGGTGGTGGAGGGAAGGCCAGTCCCCTTTCTGCATGTGGAGGGAACTGGATGTGAATAACCAAAGGCCTGGGGTGCTGGAAAGTGGGACGTGTACGCAGGTATAGAGAATATCTGGAGGACTAAAAGTTCAGTGCAAATTCCTTGTTTAAACACTGTAGCCCGAATTGCCACGTTTGTTAGTCTTCCCCATTTTCTTGTTAGGCCATCTCGCATTATAAAACAAAAAGATTTATGCCTGTGATCTCAGTCTGGAAATAGATGGTATAAGAAATACTCTCTGGGTCTCCCAGAATTACAAATAGTCTTGATTTGGTGTTGATCCAGTCCAGTTAGATCCAGATTAAATTGGTATTATGTGGGTTGAATCGAAGTTTTAAGCCTGGGAATTTCAGTATGCGCACGGGTTCTGCTTTAGCACCGCGTGCTGACACATGCTTAGCTTGCAGAATTTAGGAGCTGTGCGTAAGCTTGCTCATAGAAACATATGCGTGCTTTGCTGAAAATGAGCTGGAGTTAGTAATGGTTTTAATGCTTACTTTGTGTCTTGAAACATCGTCAGCATTCACACAAAGGGCAAAAGTTGTATTTTGCTGGTGGGAGCCATGTAAAAATGAAAAGGCTCTTCAAAAGCTTTGTGGAAAAAAATGATACTTTACGGCAGATGGGTGTTTGCTATTTTATTGTATGTGTTCCTCTTACTTTTTCACATTTGACTGCATGATAGCACTGTTTGGTCTGTGGTCATTCCAGTGGATTAAATGGCAATTGAAGATCCACGAGAAGCCTTTCTTCTAGGTAAAAAAGCGAAATATCATGGTTCACATTCAAATTCTTGCATGCTTGAAATAAAGGAAGATCTCAGCAGTCTTTGGGTCCTCATGTTAGCTCATCCATGCTTACAAACTCTGTATTGTGGAGAATTTGATTTATTTACTCTGAGCAGCTGAACCTTTGTGTTATTAGATGTTTGTTTACCCCACGGGAAGCAGCTATGACACCTCCAGCATAGCCCAGCTTTGAGAGGAGTGCAAAATGGCAAAGATCCTTTCACAAACCTCACGTATATCATACCAGAAATATTAAAGTACCAAGGAAACCCGTTCCTTCTTGCATAGCCCACCAGGAGAGATATTACGATTATTTCTATTTCAATTATTATTTCACTAAAATATACCTTTTAAAGAAGGGGACGCAGAGCATTGGAGTGCAGCAAAACAATGCTGGCGGTGGCCTATTCTACGGAACAAACAAGATGAAAGATTTCTGATTCTTTTATTAGCTTTGTTCCATGTGAAACACTAAAAGGATTAAATTGATCCTTCCTGCCAGTTTTAACGGGAAACTATTATTCCTGGTGATAGTTTGTATTTGCAAGTCGGCTTTTACAGCCTATACATTCTGATGTGGCATGGAGAGCTATCCACTTAGACAGCCTGGGGCCTCATAAAGTAGTTGGGGGGGTTTTTTTTTTTTTTTTTTTTCCCCTGCCTCATTTTTGTTCGATTGAAATATTTTTATCTTTTTCTATTTCTCTTTGTGCTCTTCTAGTTTTATTCCAGTAGTAAGAGCTGTTGCCCCAGTGGTACCCTGCCCTCCTCCAGCAGAGAGCAGAAGTTCCTGCTCCTGGTGCCACATGCAGGCTGGGTGTCAGGAGGTGTCTTAGGAGCTATGGAACTGTCGCGCTTCCTCCATTGCAACCAGTATATGTAACCACATCCCAGAAACAACAGCTCGTCGTTCTCCCAGGGCATGGAAGCCCTGAGGTGGTACTTTTGCCCCGGTATCGTGGCGATGTCCAGCTGCCCTACTGAGACAAGAAGATTGTCACAGCATAAAAATCTTTTTTTTTTTTGCTTTGAGAAATGTATTCTGCGGTTTCGTGTTTAGTACCAGGACTTTTTTTGGCAAGTTCTTTCCGTATTCTGTTCTTATCTCCCAAATGTTTCCGCTCTGCATTTTTGAGGTCTCTTATGACATTCATTTGGTCCTTGCAGGGGAATGTTTTACCTGCACAAACTCAAAGCAATTCAAAGCCACCTTGAGGAGACCATGGTGGATGAAGTTGCGGTATACAGTATCATGCTCAGAATAATGATCCCTCTTCCAGTTTCAATAGGAATCAGAGGGACTTGTCTGCAATGTAGAATTTTCATTCTGCTCACATTCTTTATTGATTTCCAGTGCTCCAATCCTGTTTTATTGAAGTATCCTCCCCACCAACTGCAAAATGTCAACACAGTTTACAAAATATTTCATCTTTTCTATCACCAAATTCTATTCAATTAAATGTATAGCATCAGCAAGCATTAAAACTCCAGAGCTTTCTGGAGGAAATAATGCGGTATATTTTTTTTAAATTATTTTAGTGTTCAGGGTCTTCATTCAAATGAGGTGGAGTAAGACGACTGTCATTGACAGTCAGCTTTTCCAGCAGCCGAAAATAACTGTGGAGCTGCTAGGTATCATTCGTATTTCAGACCAAGTCACTCTTAGATAATTATTTAGCCAACTTATATGACCTCACAATTTATGTGACTTCCAAGGAGCAGAGTAACTGTGAACGGGATAGTACTTAACCACTGTCTGTGCTGGGATTGATTTTTGCTCTGGTGTTCTTTGAAAGTATCTTGCCTAAGAGCTAAATTCTGCTGCTTTACCAGTGTTAAAGAGAACTGAGAACATGAGTTCAACAGTGTATGCTTAAAGAGTGAAAATGTAGAAAAAGATGGTGGAGTCCTGCTATGCAATGCGAGCCAATTTCATCTGCGTATCAGGGAAAATCAGGATGCCATTGAAAAGAAAAGAAAAAAGCATATTTTATTCTTTTCTGTCTTGGGAATATTCAGCTAGGAGCCAACCGATCCTCGGAAACATTCAAACCCCCAAGTAAGCTGCAAAGGTGTGTTGGGACGACAGGGCAGTGGCAAGCTCATGCCGTTCAGGTGTCTTACTCCAACACTTAGTGTTGCGGTGCCTGGGGCAAGGGTGGTTGTGTGGTTGGCACATGGTCGCTCCAGCCCAGTGGGTATGAAATGAAAGGTTGTTCTGCCGAGCCCCAGTCTTCAGATGTTGCTTTCGTTTTTTGTTTTTTTTTTTTCTTTAAGGACCACATGTATTTGAGCCTCACCTCTAAAACTGTTCCTCCTCTGCCTGAGCGAACAGCCAAGTTCAAGTCATGCAACAATAAATCAGGTCCCTAGAAGAGAATAAACAGGGAAGCTGAGTCAGAGCTCTCCTGCAGCAGAGCACAGCTCATCAGCAGATTTTGGTGGCTGCGGGCAAACATCATCCCAGCCATATGCATTCCCTGCTGAGCACACCGAAGAAGGGATGCCCCTTTCTGCCCCAGAGCAGCCCCCCCGGGGAAGGTGAGAATAGAAACACAGCCTGCAGAGTTCAGAGCCCCAGTTTCTAGCTTGCTGTACCACCTGCAAGGAAGCTGGCCCTGTAGTGTAGACTTAAAAGGATTGCACAGGCGGTGACTCAGACTTGTTGATTTAGGGTCAGGTTGATCAGCCCACAAGAATTCGAGTGCAGCAGATATACTTTATCTGACCCACTTGAAAAGATCAGATTTAAAAGGAAGAAGACGGAAATATGGCAAACGAGAGGGAAAAAAAATTAGCTAAGAGTCTGACCTGTACTAAATTTTTCAGTGCTTTTTCACTTAAATCAGTTCTTAAATCACACAACAGGTCAAAGGAGCTACATAATCTTTCCAAGAAAAGCTTGAATGTTAAACTCTTCCCCCTACCCTGACACAAGCCACGAGCTTTCTTTTGTACCTTGCTGTGGACAGCTGAGCCCGCCTGACCCCCGGGGTGTCCCGCACCCCATGGCCTCATGCTGAGCACAGAGAGCTGGGGGAAGGAGGAGGAAGGGGAGGGGGGGATATTTGAAATGACGGCGTTCGTCTTCCCAAGCCATGGAGCCCGGCTCTCCTGGGGGTGGCTGAAGAACTGCCTGCCGGTGGGAAGCAGGGAATGAATTCCTCGTTTTGCTTTGCTCACTTAATTCTAATGCCAAACAGGACATCCATTTTTTACTTCATTACTCTGTATCTGGTGCCCGATTCCCTCGGTCAGATTTTATGACCAACTTAGACAAAGAACACATAGCAATTTTATCTTATTAGCTCTGTGATCAATTTTTTATTACTTTGGACTTGATAATGATGATAAAAATGAAGGTGCATGAATAAATATTAAAGGGTTTCAGCCACTCGTACAAGTGCTACCTTTCCAGGCGACCGCAGGGCTCTCTTTCTCTTCCTTGGCTGTGACGAGAGCATTGCCCCATTGGAACTGCCAGCTGCAGGTAAAGCAGAAAGGGCTCATCAATTTTTTTTATATGATCTCTTTAGAGTCTTCAAAATGATGAGAACCTGTGTGAAAAGTGTAGACAGCCAACTATTAATTATGTCAGGCTAGGTGGGAGGAATCCCAGGTTGTGCGTTGTGCAGGCTTGCTTTACCCTGATGCACCCTGAAGCGGCAGTTGTGGCGTTATCGACTCCCTGCGCTGTATGGACTTGCAGCAGCTCCCGGACCCTTCCCTGCAATCCAGGTCACGGGCAGGCACTTCCATCCTCCCAGCTCATCTTTCTTGCCCGTGTGCAGCAACTTGTATTTCTCACTTTGGAGTTTTGCATTCTTTTAGAGATGATTTCCTCTGTCGGGATTATTTCAAACTCTCTAATCCTGCTTGTCAACATCACCTGCAGTCCCTCCCGACTCAGTGTCAGGTACCTACTTAATTTTGCATCCATCTAATAGTGATTTCCCTTGCATCACATTTCTAAAGCTTCCCTATGCGAATGCCATGCAAAACGGCGTCAAAAGCGTTACAGAAAGCACGGTGTGCGGCACCGACTCCTGCTTCCCTGATCGCACAGTCTGTCTTGAAGGGAGACCGGACTGAGTTGACGTTTGCTCCCGACAGCCGTGCTGGCTGCTGTTGACCTCCCTCTTACTGCCCCAGTGCTTACAATCATTTTTGATAAAAGTTCCAGATTTTTGCTGCACATTGACATGAAGCCGATTCACCTAAAAGTGTCCAGTCCCTCTGTTTTCCTCTCTGAACCCACAAAGAAAGAGGGTCGCTATCTACAAGAGTGATTTACGGCGTAATAGCCCAGAAGTTTGGAGTAGGGATGGCTTCTGTCTTGGCAAAATTCCATTAGCCAGCGTCGGGGGTTGTGACAGCAAACTGCTCAGGGGCAGGCTTATGTTTTAGCCAAACCCCTTCAGTTTTGGTGAAAGAAATGACTAAATAATTTGAATCTGAGGGTGTTCCTACAACCTCCTTTAAAGCAATACTGTCTTTTGTAGGAGTCTGGTTGGGAAGAAAAAGTGATTTCCTTTGGGAAGAGCCGTGTGGTTTGGCACTGGTGGGACCAGGACGCACGGCTGTTATTACAAACAGTTCTGGCAACATGTGAGCCTGAGTGGAGTAGTGCCTGATGCAAGGCCAAACTTTTAATTTGCAACAAATAATACCTAGTTTTAGTAAATAATCTGTATCTGAGGATACGCTTGTGCCTTTTAAATGTTGCCAACAGAGAGCAAGTCCTGTGGATTTTATTTTCTCCTGGTGTTTTGTTTTTCGTTGGGAAATACTGACTCAGAAATGCCAACCATTGGCAGGTTTTCGCAGGAACATACCTAGGTAATAAAAATTTTATACAACTGTTTTGTTTCAGCAAGTGCAAAACACTTTATTGTACTGTTATAATTTCAGAGTTGATACTAAATATATACAAATATATAAACACACCACACAATATGTGCAAGATTTATAAAATGCTTGAAAAGTAACAGTTAGGATATTGTATTTGTTTAGCCCGGAAAAGAGAGGCTGGAGGGAGGAGTTGCAATAGTTTCTAAGAATTAAAAGGCTATGAAAAAGGGAGTAGTTACCTTAATTTTAAGAAAAGCTGATTTAGATTGAGTAACAATGTGTTAATTATACAGATATTTAAGAACCAAAAAAAGGTACGTGTGGAGGCTGTGGAATGCTCTTTACTGCAGAACGTTAATCACAGGTCAGACAGACGCCTTGCCTGGGTAGCGTGGCTGTACTTGGCCTTGTATCAAGTTGCAGGGCATAAATGGGATGACTTCTTAAGGCTCCTTTCAGCGCTCTTATTGTTTTTGTAATAAATATCAAAGTGGTCACATCTTAATTGAATGTTTTGAAAAAGGTAAGAGGACATAGATCCGATACCTTCGTGCATCGGGCTGATTACAGACCCAGACCCCAGGACGCACTATAGAACCAAAACTAATTTTTTTGACTAAGGCTAGTTAGGATTTGGAAAAAATTTTGGCTAAGGTTGTATCTGTTTTTGATGGAATTATAAAGATTGGTGAGTAAAATTATACCTGTTTTCAGAAGAGCTAAGCTTAGGTCACGTGTGACCCCGCTCCTGTCCTGACCTCTCTTACGGCAGCTCTGTAGCAGCTCTGCCGGATCGGAGGTGCTGGTAGTTCCCCCCATCGGAAGTGTTTTGGCCTGGTTTCTTGGTTTATTTTTCTCATCCTCCGCTTTGCTGTTACTGAAAGCCCGTGTGTCATACTGAGACCGCAACAGATTAGGCAAGGAAGCCAGACGTAAATTCTGTCCATAGCGCAGGCAATCCGCGTTACGCTTTGAGATCTACCGTCCCGCGGACTGGAGGGAGAACAGCCATTGACAGGCACGGGGAGAGGGAATGTTGAACATGCACAAACAACGTGAATATAGGAGTATAAAAAAATGTAACAATGTAAAACGACCTTTAGATTCTCAAATGGATTAATGTTTTTTACATCAGCCCACGCAATCAATATTGCTTTTTGAGTGTCTATTATTTAACACCATAGTTTAGGCTTCTAAAAGCTGTGATTAAATGCATTCTTCCCACAAATATATCTCAAACTAATTGGCTTTCTCTGATAGAATTTACCTAACCAAAACCACGCGATTTCATCTGTTCAGGGACACAACATTGCATCTGGGATGAGGGGATGAATCATGCCTTCCACCAAAGAAAATGAATGTGAGGCGCTATTATCTTGCCTGTACGGTACCAGGAACGACCCAGGTGCTCTCGGGGTAGGCGACAAAACAAAGGGGAACGAGCTCCAAACAGCAATGGTTCTGTTCTGCACAAAAGTGGATCCGGGCACGAGCAGGGAATGAGCTGAAAGAAGAGCTAGGAGCAGTTTCTAGCCTGACGACTCAGCAGTTACTGTGCTGTGATGTGCCGGGGTACAGGACACCGCCGCAGGGCTGACCCTCCCAATCATCGCAGAGGTGGCAACGCCTCTGCAGAGCTCAGCACCTCTCTTCTGGGAGCAGCAGTTACTCTACCTGAAGGTGGACCAGTGCCCCCTCCCCGCAGGGATCGAAGGAGAGAACTTGCGGAAGCGCGCACTCAGCACACGTATGAACAGCCGTGTTTTGACCACAACCTCCTGACGTTAACAGCCAGTGATTACGAGGAGATAACATAACCTGAACCCATGCCTTATGGCTGGCAAGCCAGCACGCAGCCAATGCGAAATGTTAGGAATAGAAATGCAAAACTGTTGTCAACTGTAACGCCAGAAACTTCATAATTGGTGGTAACTGCTTAAAAAAAAAAAGCATCCTCATTAATGAACTCTGCTGTGAGAATTCATCTGCATATAAAGTGTCATTTTAAGAAGAACGAATATTTCTCAAATAAAGAGAGGACTCCAGTGGCTTTAACAAGCAGGTTCATTGGTTTACCCTGGTATCTAGGGGAATGCAAAAGAAGTTCCATAGTTTTAGTAGCTGAAACTGCCACTGTAGTACTTGGGACCCTATGTTCTGTAAAGGGTGTGAAATGAAAGCTGAGCGAGGCAGCCCAGGAGGGGGCAGTCCTGGGGGGCAGGGGCTACCCTCCGCTCTCCCATAAAATGAACATCCCTGCGAGGATGTGCTCTCATCACAGGAACATCACAACATTTATGATGATTGCAAGGTCCTCATTTTTTTCCAAAAGG
>NW_009259716.1:855031-857398 GCF_000687185.1 Egretta garzetta | reverse complement strand
GGGGGAGCATGACGGGATCTTGTTTGTTTCTGACCAAAGTTACAATTATTTGACTTCCAGTACCAGACGTTATTTTCATAGTAGTGGGGAGACTGCAAAAGTATCTCACAAGCTCGTGTTTGCAGCAGTCAAATCTGAATTAATGGGGGAGAGGGTAGGACAGGAAAGAAACTGCAACCAACTTGGGTTTTGACTGCTTTTAACTTGCTTTTTTGGAATGCAGCTGGGTGAGCTAGAAATGAGGCAGAAGACTATGCAGGGAAAACGTAGCCACTGACAAACATTCAAAAGTTAGCAAGGACCTCGAAGCTGAGCCCATAACGTACAGGATGCTCAAGGATCTTCCTGTTCTTTCTAAAGGAGTTTTTGAGCTTTGCAGGGAACATATTATCAGCTTCTCTCTGCAGTTGTGAGGGTTTTTCCTTTTTCCCCTAAACTGAATTTGCCCTCCTCACAAAATCCCCAGATTCTAGCATTTAAAACTTTGCTCAGAGTGATGAAATACTGGATGCTGTAAAACTGAGAGAGTGGGCAACATTAGCTGGAAATCCATAGGAGTTAAAGACAAATAAACCAAAGCAGAAAGAGGGAACTGAAGCGAGGGGAGAAGGTGGTGACAAATTCAGAGATGAAAGGCGTAGTTTGCCCCATCTAATGGTTTCCCTCAGGCATGTGGTTGGCTACAAGGAACAGGTATCTTGTACCTAAGAACCAGCACAGAATTCTTCCTGAAAGTCACCTTTTCTTTAAGCACTTCTTCATATCATTTTCCTAGGTTCCCCCATTCGGTGATTTGCGGAGCTTTCGGGTGTTTCTCAGCTGCAGTGTGACTCCGCACGCGGGCTCTCCAGCTCTCCCTGTCTTCTGGAGAAGCCCTCACCTCCTCCCTTCCCAGCGTCCTTGTCTTGTGAATCCTGGGGCTTGGGCCAGAGCGCACCCTGTTCTGAAAGATGGGGCTGTGCTGGGGCCACCAGAGCTGCCACTGGAAGCGCTGGGGACGTGCCGTGTTTTTAAGATAGAAGAGGTGAAAGAGTGGAACAGGCTGGTGATGGGAAGACGAGTCGCCCTGCTGCGGGGTAGCAGTCGCAAATCAAGGACGTAGGTTGTCTGTGACACCTCCAAAGATTGACAGCTTCCCAGTGTCCTTCTGTTCCTTTTCTAGGTGCTGCGTGCCTCTAAACTGGAGGAATCCCCTTCTTGTTGTGAAGTACCATGGCTTCTTGTTGAGATCGTTCTGCCTCAGTTTTGGAATCTTTATTGGGCCCTGCAGTGGGGTCGGAGCCACCAGCCCCTTGTGACCCGCCCAGGTAAGGGCAATGGTGACCGATGAAAGGGCAAAGCGCCTGACTTGGGAAACATCAGATGCAAAGTGCTGCCAAGTGCTGGGTAAAGTGCTGCAGGTGGAGACGTGGTGGAGATCCCAGGCTCCTGTGGATTTCTGTTTTGATGGGCAGTAATTGTAATTTTGAAGAAGCGATAGAGCAAGCCGCAGCAGGCTGTAGTATTAATAAACTGCCATGTTCTTCAGATCACTGAAATACAAAATGTTTTCTGTTTTACAGAAACTTACTTCAGTAACATAACCTTTGTTTTATAACGACGTGCTGGGAAACAGCTCTACCCCAGGGGGTGTGGTTAAAGCAGCACAACACCAGCCGTGATGGTGCTGAAAAATTATCTCTGTTTGTACGTATGATTCCCACAGTGTCTTTCACAGGTAGAGCCAGATGAAAGAAATTAATAGTTTTACCAGATAAATGATTTTTCTACGCAGGAGGACTAATCATCTAGATGGGCTTTCAAGCAGGCAGGGCGATGGTGATCTTGTCATCGTTAGTGACGGTACCAGAATAATAGAAAAAAAATGGATTTCATAAACCAGCCCGAGGTCATGGAATACAGACAAAGTGAGTGGTAACTTTGTGGATATAAATGAGTTACTTCTCTGATAATTTAAAGGAATAAAAATTATTGAGGCTGTATCCTCAGCTGGTGAAAATTAGGTTGGCTTAATTGGCTTAAGTCAGCAGTGTTGGTTTTCTCTGATTTTGATCGTCAGATTTAGTGGTTGTAGCTTTTAATCAAAGCAGGACAAGAAGCAGAAGAGTAGCGTGGCCCCTGTGCTCTGTGACTGCCGAACGGTCGCTGTAGTAAGGGCTGGGTGGTTTGTTTGCCGAGTACCCCATTTGCTTGTTGTGATAGGGTTACCTGAGCTATCCCATAACAGGATGATGGTGGTCTTGTCCTCTCCTGCTTGCCGAGCAATTGTCATTCTCTAAGAAAGATAATTTTTCAAACTTCTCAAGTTGGTTCTGCGCAGCGCAGAGACCCCGCTGGGAGGCTGAGGGCTCCGAGCTGCGGCTGGGC
>NW_009259716.1:841407-854972 GCF_000687185.1 Egretta garzetta | reverse complement strand
TCCATTTGCCCTGTCTGTGCGCAGACTTTCAGGGTTATTTTATGATGAAAATCCTGTTCTTTTTTGCATCTGCACCTTCCTTTTAAATGCTGCTTGTTTTGCTGTACTTTTGCATATACTGTGGATTCTCTCCTACAGCATTAATGGACTTAGAAGTTTAGCAGAGAATTTTGTGTGGCAGAAGCTAAATTCAAATAAGCTGTGGCGCTTCGAAATATTCTTTGATTCGAGTCAATGAAAGACAAGAATTTTACTTTAAAGTTTTTCTGTTGCAAGATTTGAAGGCTGACGCATAAACTTATTTTGATGCTTTTGAGATCTGGAAATATGTGTGGGGGCGGTACTCCTGTCTTGAACTACAATTTCTGAAAAGAAGAGGAGTTTCTGCTTGCAGTCTTTTGAAATGGGGTTTTCTGTCCATGAGTTTCTATTAAAAGTGTGACTTCAAGCTTTGCTCCATCTGTAGAGTCTCTGAACTAGGTGAAAGTGCTGTTTCAACCAATAACATAATTGTTCCACGATGATCTTGCCTTAAAAAAGCCCACCAGAAGTACCGGGAGAAGTATCTGGGCACAGAGCTTATCACGTGTGCCTAACGCAGCAGGAGGTTAAACTTGCTCGCGGCGCACAGAATCAATGTTTTTGTCCTAACTGCTTAGTGTCAATAAATCTTTTCATATCTCTTATATGTGAACACCTCATTTTTTTTTTGTCAATAAACCAATATCATGTAAATATCTATACGCATTTTGCAAAATATTTCCTGACTGTAAAAATCTCTTTTTCTTCCTCTGTTTTTAGCAAGAAAGGAATTTCATGAATTTGAAAAAGGATGCTATAAACCTCGTATTCCTACAGTGATTAACTCAGTGCAGAAGTGATGTAAATAACGTCCTGCTGGTGGAGCTTTCCATGGAATCCTGTAACGCATGCAAGACTAGGTGGTTGTGGCCACTGAGTTCCTTCTGATTTTGTCTCATTTCTGTGCCTTACTGCATTTTTCTTTCATTCATATGTCAGGTGTGATAAAGCAGAAAGAAGCAGCAGGTGGCAAATAACCAGGTGAGGTGATAATGCTTTGTCTTAAATCCTTGTGTGTGTTTGCTCTTCTGCTGGAGCACCATCCCTTGGTTCAGCCTGGAAATTACACCCGTGCTCCTACGCCTGCTCACCTCAGCGCAGGGCTTTAAACTAGGATGATAAGAACCTGCAAGTAAGTGGGATTGCCCTGGACAGGGCTAAAAATTAGAAGGTTTATATTTTTTTATGACAAGCTCAAAGAGGAGACAAAGAATGATGGCGGGTCAGTCTTGAGATCACCTTTGATGTCTCTGATGGACCTATAGAAAGTAGAGAATACTTGGTTTTATGGAGTAATTTATGTGATGTGCATACTAATACATGAGGAGCTTGTTCAACAAAGACAAACCTTGAAGGAAAAGAAGAGGCTTGCAAGGAAAGAGGCAGAGCTCTGTGTGTCAAATGTGCATATGTCTGTTCTAAGGCAGAGATCAAGGAGGGGAAAAAACCCGTGAAAGTGATCTTTGGGTGACAGCCAAAGAGCAGAGCACTCACAGCACTCACTGGGGTGGTGGTTCACTATGAACTGCCAAACCAGAAAGATCGGGGTGAAGATTTTGGTGAGCAGTGGACAATGTAACCCAAGGCACGTGATGGTGTGGTACCGGGGAGGTTTGACCGACTGAGCTGGGAAAGGAGTTTAGGAGGGTACTCACCAGTCAGGTTCTTTAAATCGGATGGCACCTCTTCTTCTGGTGGTTGTGGCCACTGAGTTCCTTCTGATTTTGTCTCATTTCTGTGCCTTACTGCATTTTTCTTTCATTCATATGTCAGGTGTGATAAAGCAGAAAGAAGCAGCAGGTGGCAAATAACCAGGTGAGGTGATAATGCTTTGTCTTAAATCCTTGTGTGTGTTTGCTCTTCTGCTGGAGCACCATCCCTTGGTTCAGCCTGGAAATTACACCCGTGCTCCTACGCCTGCTCACCTCAGCGCAGGGCTTTAAACTAGGATGATAAGAACCTGCAAGTAAGTGGGATTGCCCTGGACAGGGCTAAAAATTAGAAGGTTTATATTTTTTTATGACAAGCTCAAAGAGGAGACAAAGAATGATGGCGGGTCAGTCTTGAGATCACCTTTGATGTCTCTGATGGACCTATAGAAAGTAGAGAATACTTGGTTTTATGGAGTAATTTATGTGATGTGCATACTAATACATGAGGAGCTTGTTCAACAAAGACAAACCTTGAAGGAAAAGAAGAGGCTTGCAAGGAAAGAGGCAGAGCTCTGTGTGTCAAATGTGCATATGTCTGTTCTAAGGCAGAGATCAAGGAGGGGAAAAAACCCGTGAAAGTGATCTTTGGGTGACAGCCAAAGAGCAGAGCACTCACAGCACTCACTGGGGTGGTGGTTCACTATGAACTGCCAAACCAGAAAGATCGGGGTGAAGATTTTGGTGAGCAGTGGACAATGTAACCCAAGGCACGTGATGGTGTGGTACCGGGGAGGTTTGACCGACTGAGCTGGGAAAGGAGTTTAGGAGGGTACTCACCAGTCAGGTTCTTTAAATCGGATGGCACCTCTTCTTCTGCTTCATAAGAGACAAAAGATTTAGAGAGAGGTGCTTTTGTAGACTTGATTGTACCTGCTAGGTAAGTTCTGGTGATGAATATTGAAGTAGTTTGAATGAGGAGAGCCGAGCAATGATAGAGTCTGTGATCTCTGGAAAGGTTCTTGCCTTTCAGAGCAGAAACAACCTAGTCCTCCCAAGCAAACTAGACTCCAAAACGTGCACTAAAGGAACCAAGGTATTTCACAGAGTTTTCAGTTGCCACAGAGGACTCCTAAGTGACTTTTTCTGAAAGGCTGGTCCAAATGAAAAAGCATTTACACTGATGTAGCAGATCTTTTAAGGAAAATAATTTCAGGATAATCTAGGGAAGCGCAATGTAGATTAAGTTACTACAGACAGGTGCAAAACTGGTTGGAAATCCATACCCAGAGCGTCACTTGGTGGTCTAGAGTCAAAATGGAAGGTGACGTTAAAGAGGGCTGTTATGTTATTTGTCTTGGGTCTGATTTTTTTTTCTGTGTGCATTTATTTAGTTTTTAATGAATGAGCTAGAAGACAGTGGTGTGCCAGCTCTAAAATCTGGAGCACATCTGGGAGAGAATTTGGATGTACTGGAGGATGGGAATAGAATCCAAAAATTATCTTGAAAAATTGGAGAAACGCTGTGGGAAAAGTGAGAAAGTCTGGTTATGGCCTGCGGGAGGGAAAGCAGGAGCAGGGACAGCTGGCTGCCAAGAAGTTCTGCAGGAAGCGAGCATGGGCTTCCAGTGGATGGCGAGCTGAACATGGCTCTTGTTTGTCTACAAAGGCAAGCTTGCCACTTTTGCTGTGGCTGGATAGAATTGTCGCAAGCAGTCTAGGGAACCAGGGTGCAGGTAAGGCTGTGAAAGGGGTGTAAGAAGGAATGCACCCTGCCAGGTGCATGAGGAAACGGGAGATACCAAGCGAGCCTCCGCTGCAGCAGGGTGGTTTGCGCACTGCGATTCTAGATAGATACGGACAAAAAGGGAGATACTGCAGAAGAGAAAAGGGAATTATTTGGTATCTAGAAACACAAGCTTTACAAAGAAAAATGGAATTAATTGGTGAGGGGAAGACTGAAGAAGGAAATATCTTCCAAGACGAAAAATGCCGCTGCAATGCGGAAGGGAACAATCTGCTCTCCGTGTCCCCAGTGAACAGGACAGGAAATAATCGTCTTGCATCGTAGCGAGAAAGACTGACATTGGGCACGGGGACAAATCCTGTTAGCGCCTAGACGGTTTTGACATGGGAAATTATTGCCTTTGTAGGTTGTGGAATTTCAGTGGAGACTTTCAGAACAGAAACCTGTCAGGGCTGATGGTGGGGCCCAGCAGTACAGAAGGTGACTGCTTGAGATGACTTCCAGGCCTCTTTTTTTAAATGTTCCTTTATGCTGTTATGATTCTAGAAAAGAAAGCTCAAAAAATCGAACTGAAGAGGTTTTGCAAGGCCTGAGCTGTCGTGTTTCATTGCTTCTCAGCGTTCCCCTCCCTTAGGTGCTAAGTTACCTGGAATCAGATTTTACTGAGGTGGTGCTGCAGCTGTTGGTGATGGAAATGGAACCTCATCACTTGGTTTCATACATTTGACCAAAGAGTCAGCTTCCCTATAATGACTACTTTCCTTTACACAAGGAATCTTAGAATTGGAAACTTTGAATTTACTTTACAGTGTTTCTCTATTTCCTTTTTACATAGATTCAGGAGTAGGATAAGCAGAACTTGCCACATCCAATTTGGGATATTAACAGTTGTGCAGTTTAGGCGTCTGGGATTTATACAGATCTGCTTAGGGTTTTTAAGATTTGGAGCTTCTAAAAGTCCCTTATATTCTCCCATCTCTGGCCCAATTCCAGCTTAGCAACAGGTTTTTTTTTTGTCAAGCGTTATGATAGAAGGCTGTGGAAAAGACTGATTAGCAAATATGGCAGATTCGTATAATCATTTAATCAGCTCAAATTATCAATTTCAGTTGAAGAATACATCATCGGACAATGACTCTGTCAAATGAATTCAAAAGCTTGACAAAATCTTTGTGTACAAACGAGCGATGTGAAATGCGCAGCTGTTATCTGCTATGGAGGCACTGATGAAATCTGTGTCTTGCAGAACAGTAAATCCACATTTTTATGGAAGGATTATTCCATAAAAGCAGCAGGTCTTGATCTTTATGATATTTTATTCCCCCATGCTTTTCAAACCAACGTTTAATTTGAATGTGCTAAATATTGTCTAGTGTTTTTATTCATTCACGACAGGCATGGTTCCGTGTTCTCACGGAGGCAGAAGTGCATTCAGCACAAATGATAGAGTTCTGAGCATATTTTAACAGCAATATCCACAGTATACAGTCATTTGAAAACAAATTTGCCAAACATTGTTTTGCAACTGAAATGAAATGCAAATGCTGACTGCAGAGACAACATTTCAAATGTGACAGATTGCACTTTGCGTTCTCGGTTGCTAACATTGCTGTTATGAGTTGTGTGCGGCTGAGCTCTCGGCAGTTCTGAATCCTTGCATGGAGCGTAGGACTTCTGCAGTGTGCTTCTGCATTTAGAGAAGTTGGGTAAGACAGAAGTGCGAGCTGGTTTCTTGATTCCTTTTATTTTATTTAAATACTGGAAGTGATCAGAAGCTGATTAACTTTAGGGTTCTCTCTATTCAGTGGATCTGGAGTAGGGTGAACTATAGAATCAGGAGGAGGGAGTATGTGTCCAGAGAGACAGAGTTTAAAAGATGGAAAAGTTTTTCAGTTTCTGTGGAAAACACTTGGAGAGGGAGGAAGGGGAGGGTTTTTCCCCACTAATCCTGAGCCTGGTTTGCTGCTGGAGGCTTATAGACACCCTTGTACCTCGGGTGTTCCTTACCAGCGATGAGGAGGATTTTACTTCATTTTCTAAAGCAGGCAAGGACAATTTGGAATAAAGCAGGGGTTTACCCTCCCGGAACCACTCACAGGTTTTGCTCATAAAGCGCAAACTCTGGTTTACTCCGTGTGCCTTCCAGGATCAGGTGAGTTCAGGTCTTACCAGTTGTTGACCACAGACAGTGCTTTAAAAATCAAAGCACTGATAACCAAATGTAGATTAGAACAATGAATATGAAAATATTTCCAGGTTGGCAGAGGTGTTTCTGGCGGCCTCAACACGGTGCAGTAATACTTTGGGGTTGTGCACGTGAAGTTGTTTGGTGGGTCTTTGGGGTTCTGGTTTTTCTCCTCCCCCAGTGTTACTGCTCAGAGGGTAAGTTTGACTGTGTCAGGCTTTCATCTGCTATAACCTACCTGTATTTAACAAAACCACTCCTAGTTTCCATTGCTATAAGTAGAGAGATAATCATATCTAGTTTGTTTATTTATTCTTTAAGTGAATGTATATTTTAAAGGAATTGCACAGTTGGGATTAATGCAAATGACCAGTGGGCGTTGCTGTTGCCTCTGCCAAAGACAGGAGCAGGCACCTTTCCCTGGCTGTTTAAAGGCAACTCTAGATCCAGAACTTTTTAATGGGACAGTTTTGGAAGCTTGCCTCGTGTCTCTATTCCCCAAAAGTTTTGATTTCAGTATCCATAAGCAGCCATTGATTTTTATTTTTTTTTTAACCTAATTTCCTCCCTGATGTATTTAATACCAAGCCAGATCTGCCATCCATCGACAAATCACCCCGGCTTTACAAGCCAGCTCTGCCGTCCGTCTACAAATCACAATGACTTTAGCCAGGAAATTAGAAGCGGGCCTAATTTTTTTGGAAAGTAAAAGACTCCTAAACCACTTCAGCCCTCTGTCATGACTCAACTTGTGATTCTGCTTGTTGCAGTTCCTGGCTCGTGGACTTTGTCAAGGTATAACATACAGCATATTGCAGCTGACTCAAATTCTGGCAATCAGAATGGTTGTCTGCGTTTTTTCCTTATAAAGAAAAAGAATCTTGATTTTTATTTCTTTTTTTTAAATAATTCTAGAAATATGCCTTTTAATGACAAGACAAAGAGAATTAAAATCTGTTGCATTAGGAGGAAGCATATAGTGTAACAACAGTATCTCTTTACCGAAGAACCTTAAACGATTTAAAATTAATTGCTACTAATTAATTACTGTGATTATGTCCTGAATTTCCTTGATATGATAAACTCCATCATCAAAACCTTTTTTCGTAGAAGTCACTCCCACAACATATTTCCAGAAGTGCAACTGAAGTCTTAGTAAGAATGAAAATATTAAAGTTCAATCATCTTAATGTCTGTCAGATTGCAAAGATTATTCAAAAGCATCGTGATTGCCCCGCTAAGCTCATGCCAAAGGCATGGCTCGCCGGGGGTTTCAGCGTAGGATGGTGCCTCACCTTTGCCTGTGGCTGCTGCCATGGTCAGAAGTGTGTGGACATCAGTATTTGGGAATGTCTGTGGACTCGTGGTGCCATCACATTCAGTAACAACGGCTGCATTTCATAGAATCATAGAATCACTTTGGTTGGAAAAGACCTTTAAGATCATCGAGTCAAATGCTGTGTTAGTTTTGGTCAGTGTTTAAGATTGGCACACCAGATTTATGTTCTTGTTATTATATATTAAATATATGTTACACATATATTTTTATACTACTATATACGATCTCATGTACTCGTACTTCGGTTTCATAGGACAGTCTGGTTTTGTGCTACGTTGGGGGTGGTAAGACCAGAGAACTCTTTAGAAGAGGCAGGTAGACACCCCGCTGGATTTGCTAATGCAGCTGAAAAAGAGCAAAGTCATACCTTTGTGCTGTGCCAGATTGTCATGATTTTTGGAACTCTTGTAGAGGACAACTTCATATGTTTTAAATCACAGAGGATAATATGTTCTAAGGGACGGATTCTGCCTGTGGCGTTGTGGCTGAAGGGGCACCTTCCTCTCCAAACAGCTCACCATACCTTGCCTGGCATGGCACCCTGCGGTGTAGCTCCCAAGAACTTCACAGAGCTACAGGCTGTCAGAAGAGAATTGGCTGGCAACTCTGCACAAAGATTAAAGCACAGTAGACTAAACTGTAGACTTGTTATCTTATTAGCAAAAAAAGCCTCTAAATAAGCAGCCGTGAAAGCCTCAAAGTCTCAAAAACTGGCTGTGCCTGAGACATCAAGGGTGAAGAAAGATACCACTTGAAAAGAGCTGACACCGGGTCTGTGCGCCTGGAGTACACGAGCATCAACCCTAGGCATTACATGGTAAGGTCTTCTTGTGGTGCAAATCAGCTGTAGCAGGCAGGCTTTCCATTTGGGCCGTTGTCCTTTCAGTGTTTTTCTTGCTACTTGTTTTAGGAGATCGTCGCACACATTCAAGACAATAATTTCTTGCTTGTACGTATAATTAACTTGCCCATTCCTTATAAACTGATCTGAAGATGTCCTATGGAGATATTTGCAGAGATGAGTCAGTTTAGTTGTCTTTTTGACAGATTTCTTGTGATGTATCATTTTATAGTGAAAGGCGAATTCATCTGATAGAAAAAGAAACCTGATGCTCCACAAAGTGTGTTCTGCTGCCCACCCCTCCCTGCATATGGACTGGCTCTGTGTTTTGACTGTGTGTGAGGGGAATACCAGATGCCAGCTAACCAACGTGTCCAGGAGCTCCAAGAACGCCTGTTTGACCAATAAGTTCCCCGTTTTTTTTCTGTGAGCTGCTGGAATGAGCTATTCGGCAGCTACGCTTGGCTATGACTGGGGCTGCGTATTGAACTGAACGGGAAATGATACTACTGGAGAGAGGAGTCTTGTCTCTCCTCTTGATGGGATCAGAAAGTCTCGGGGAATTTGATAAGGATGTTGAAAATGCATCAAGTGAAGGTTTAGAATGTTGTTATGAATCACTGCATAAAAAGGCAGTCGTGTACAACACCTCAGGATTTATAGATCAGAAGTATAAATTTTAAGCAAGCTAAAACTTTGCTATATAAGTAACAGAACGGTGGACTTCAAATCAGTTGGCTCTACAGCAAAAAGGTTGGAGATTTTAAATATTTAGCAAGATGTACCTTTTAACCTTCGCTCCCCCTGGGAAACAGCCTAAACTCTATCCAAATCATTAAATTAATCCTTAGTGGCCTCTGTAAAATCAAAATTTCATTTCTTTAGCATACAAATGATACTATTAACGTTTGAAAATATACAGCACAAAAAAAATCATCCACCTGTCTAGTTTGGTCTGGTCTGAAATATTCAGCATAGCTACATTATAGGCACATAATATAAAAAGTAATTTAAAATTTATTATTGCAATTAGATGGCAATGACTGGCTTTATTCGAAGGATAAAAAGATGAGTCTTTTTCTGGAAAGCATATGTGGATACACTGTAAACTGAATGATATAAAGGGAATAAAGTATATTCGTCTGAAAGACTGTAGCATCACTTTGATTCTGCAGAAGATTTTGGGACTGCCGCTTTTAATGCAGCTGAGGTGGGCCAGCTTTAGATCAGCGCTGCTGGGCGCTTCCCTCTCCCAGAGGACTTGGTGCCAAGACCTGATGATCACCCTGGCTCCAGCTCGCGTACCCTGGTTCACCTCCCAGCTTCTTCCTCGGATTTTCATCGGCAGCAGCTTGGTGAGAGGGCCCCAGGGGTTCCCCCCACGCACTGTGGGAGGAAGCCACCTAGCATCCATGGATGTGGTAAACTGCTTTTTTGTTTTTAAGCTGTCTGTGGGTGCACCTCAGCGAGGTGCTCCATGCTGGCGGACCTGGTGTCTGTGCGTAGGGTGTCTGCTTGGCTGGTGCGGCAGCACCCCGTTGCCCCGGTGTACCCCACGCCTGGGGGCTCCTGCTGCCTTGCTCACGCTCCCCACCCGCCCTGCAGAGCTGGGGGCTCCCCTGCACACCCTGCGGGGCTGGTTTCTGAAACGTGTGGGACTTTGCGAAAGGCGGCACTGGGGTAGACCACCACCTTCCCGTCCAAGCCCAGGTGGCCACCTGAGGCCGAGCCTGGAGCACTACCAAATTCAGCAGCCAGAAAAACAGGTCTGGGTCAATGGCATGACTGGGGAAGAGGACCTGAGCAACCCTTGCAGCTGATGCTTCTCTTCTGGGTGCCAAATCACCAGGCAAATGCACGTCATCATGTTAGGGGTTTTCCTCCTGGCTGTTGCCTTTATTTCAGGAGACGTGGGTGGCTGAGGGATGGCCTTGGCCAGGGGAAGCTCTCAGCCCACAGTTATGGGCAGGGAGGTGGCAGCAAGGAGCTGGGAACCAGCAAGGAGCAGCTCCTGTGAGGAGGCACCGAGGGTCCGTGCAATCTGCTGTTGTGGTGGAGAGAGCCTGGGACCAGCCCAGAGCCATGAAACTGGAGGGCAGAGCTGTTCCCAAACCCCGTCTGCTCCTGTTCTGATTGCTCTGTTCGGCCCAGGCCAGCCGCTTTGGCTTTGCTCTATCTAAAGATATATTTTAAAAGTAGCTTTCTATTCTGAATTTAGAAGCTTTTTGGTTTTCTGCTGAAAGGCAGAAAGTCCAGGCAGGTTGAATTGAAACCTTGGGCCGAGCTGGGGTCCTGTCACAAACTGTCAGGTCCTTAAGCTGTCACACCACGAAAGCGAGCAAAGAGGCTGGTGTGGGTACCGGAAGGCTGTGTCGGGGAGGCCAGTGCTAAGGAACCTGAGAGACATCGCTGAGTAAATGGGTTTATCTTCTGTTTGTGAAACAGCCCCCGTATTTTGGGAAGCTTTGGTTCAAATGTAGACAGCCTGTGACTAGTCTTTTGCTGCTGAGTGAACCAGGCAAAGGCCGAATGGCGTTACTGTTAAACTAAATAAAAAGACTGTAATTGCTTCAAGAGGAGGTGGGGTTTAAATGTTTCAGTGCTCTATGATTTTAGGGCAGTGCCACTTAGTTTTGGAGTGGCCATCTTTGTGCTGTCTTTTTGCATCTTAACTTTCCTGCAGATATTTACAGTGTTTCCAAGATAAGGCGAAGCAGAGTATTGTTGAAAATAAACCAGAATGTCCAAGCAAGAAATGCTTATTACAGTTGATTGCTGTCTTTGGTCCATTTTATGTAAGCAATATTTTAACATCTGGTAAAATACCAATACTCCCAAATACTGAGCTCGGTAATCAAACCTGCTGGCAGCTCTTCAGTTACAGATGCCGATACCAATATCTTTTCTTCTTTCACGTCACAAAAGCAATATCGAGTCCCCTGGTAGCCGAGAGCACGGTGAGCTGGGGAGGAGCGGGGAAGGAAGGGTTGGACGAGGAAGAGTTGTGGTGCTCTCCAGCCTGCACCCGGCTCCTTACCACAGCTCTGAGGTCACAGCTGATGTAATTGTGAATGTGTTTGCGGTGGCTCTCCCATTTTCTGTGCTGAGATGTTCTCAGCACTGGGAAGAATTTTTTACTAAGCAGTTACTTGCATAATAATATTCTTAGAGTAAGTTTTAAAGAGTCATATTGGCACCTGGGTGGAAATGACTTGGCTGTTATTTTATCACATAAATCTTTTATAAAGACCTGAGAAAAATGTTCTTAGTTCTGTGCCCCAGCAAAGCATTCTTAAATAAAAGATAGCTATAGTGGCTTTGGTCTCAGATATGCATGCACGGGTAAGCTCAGTACTGCTCTGGTAAGCATATCCATGACTGAACATACAGGTCTGAAAAATATGCAGTGGCCAGAGCTGAGCAACCTAAATTGACAAAGTAAGTACTTTCCTGACGGAAAGCAGGCACTTCCCACTAAAGAAAGCTATTGGCATTACATTTCTGATTTACTGACAAATTAAGAAAAGCAAACAGATATCTGGTCACACTGTCTTTTTAAATACCTTTTTTTGCTCATACCCATGGATCAATGAAAGCTACAGGAAAAATTACAGCTACTGTACTTCCAGCAGGGAGGCTTTTCAAGCTCATCCCTTCCAGAACGCGTGCAAGCAACATGTTTCTTATGTTTGTTATGGCTATGAAATAATCTTTAAAATATGGTATGTGGTAGTGCCCCAGCAATTCATGTCACATGTTAATACAGACATTGAAAACTTTATAACATTTGGATGTGAGGAAAAAAGACTAATTTAGTTTAAAGATTTACACAAAGCAATCCTCTTGTCGATGTCTGATCCCAGATTTAACTGTGTTATTGAGATACTATCCAAAACCTATGCTTGGCTATATTCCCAAATATTCAGGATAAAAGAAAAGAGCCCCACTCGTATGACAAAGATCTGGGAATGATGGGGTTTGCCCTATGAGGTTGCATTGAGTGCTTGCTTATTTTTTTTCTCATGATATAATGTTGTTGGAGAACTGCCACAAGATTTTGAACAATCACACCAAGCTCTTTAGGGCTTTTTTTCCCCCCCTGCTCAGGCTGATTAGCAACTGCAAACAGTTGAGAGAAGACACAAGGATAGTTGCCCTATGAATGTTTACATCTCTGGCCTTATGCTGGCATTTATTTACATTTTGAATAAATTTCAAGATAAATTATGTTTTGGAGGAGGACACCTGACAAAACTCTGCAATAACTTTGGAAACATTCCTTGATTTAACACTTAATAAATGACCATGTGTAAGAGGCAGCTAAGTTTTGCTTATGGCAAGCCATGTTACTTAGTTCATCCACAACTTCCATCAGACGTGGCCAGGCCAACATCAGCGCCGGGTCTCTGAGAGAATAAAAATCCACTTGGAGAAGGGTAGAATAATGCTGCTGCTTTGCTGTGGATTGGATGGATAGAAAACAGAATGGAGAGTATGTAGGTTGCGTGCAATGGAATGGAGAAGGTGGGAAGATGACCATCGGTGAACTAAGAGGTTCCAGGCAGAACTTTGAGCTTCTTGTTTGTGCTTTCCCCCTTTCCTCCTCTTGGGGCAAATCTTTCCATAGGGAGAAGGGATTTAAGAAGATCCAAGGAAAGCAAAGAAAATTTGCTGTCTGTGATGTCACATGGTTCCCACCAAATGATTTTCCTTGACATTACAGTTTTTCATTGGGAAGAACTATTTTTGGGAATCCTAAAGCTATAATTAGGGGAGCAGATGAAAAGAGAAAATTCTTCTAATTTTTATGTAACTAGTACAGATATAGAGAGTGTAACTCCATGGTTAAATTCAAAGCATTGAACTGGTTTAATATAAAGCCAGTTTATAAATGTCAACACTATTTCCATAGTTGATACGCAAATAGGAAATTCAAGTTAATTTGAAAAGAATGTGGAAATAAATGGAAAGAAGCTCCTTTCTATGTTAATTTCAATTTTCTATGGCTGCAGAAGCATTTGCAAAATTTCTATAGAGAGACACAGGATGTCATTTATAATGAAAAAAACTGAATGGAGATAAATTTTGTGATGAGAATTTTGAACATTAATGAAAAATCTTCACATTCAAGGTCTCATTCTGTAAAGTGCTGACTTTGCCATGTTTTATTGAAGCATGGGGCAACATATGTCCCTGAGTTTCATACCCTGATATATCTGGAGCGATCGTCCTCCCACCTACTGCCTAACAGATTGCCGGAGCTACGGTGCTTTATGTGACTATGTTGTAACTTACCTTACCCTGTGCTGGTATGTGGAGAGGGTCGGAATGTTACGTTCTAGCCTTGATAAATGCTCATACTAATGACCTTACTGAAGAGCGTGGTTGCAGTTGCTGTCCATGTGAACAACTTTTATATAGCTTGGCCTTTTTCTAACACTTTTAACGTGAGCATGGAATATGTCAGAGTAGCAGGAGGCCGTATTAGTATTTTTGAAAGACATTATTGTGAATATGAACTCATACTAACCCGTGACTCCATCATATATATTTCTATAATGCCCCTTGAAAGAGTAAGTGGAAACTTTAAGAGGTTTTACAAAGATCAAGTAGGTGAAGCCTCACCACCCTAGTCTGCGGTACCTAGTGTTACTGTTTGTGCTTTATAGGTAGGGGAACATCTGGAGATATGTGGAAGAGTTCTAGTCTGCCAGCAAGAAGGA